>NC_135281.1:5865556-6210556 GCF_051311805.1 Agelaius phoeniceus
GATAGAAATCCTTCCAGGGCAGAGATCAAAGGGAACACAGTCTGAATGCCATTGTTTTCTACCTCCAAACAAACAAACAGCACATGACCCTACCCAAACAAACCAACCAACCTCTTATGGCAGTGTAACTCAATTAAATCACTTTATCCACAGGGAAATGCTGTAAGATCTTTGACCAGCTGCCTCTCCTGCAATGTGTAGCTGGACCTGGTGTTACCCTCTACCCCTGCTCTCTCATCCATCGTGCCTATCTTGCCACTCCTTTCCCAGAGCAGTCTGACCCTGGAGATTCCAGGCAGCTCTTTTAGCAGCTCCTGACCTCAGAATACCAATACTTCCAGCTCTAGGGTGAGGATCCAGCACAGCAGGGTCATTTATGGGCAGCACAGTGCACGTGGGGCAGGGTATTGGAGGTGAATGGGCCATATTGGAGGTCTGGTGATGAACTCTTGGGGCTTTTGCTGCTCACAGTGACCCCGAGATGTGTCACAAAGTCTCTTTTCCCAGCCCAGCAGTCAAAGAAGGAGTCAGAGCTCTTCAGTTCTCATTCTCAAGGTTGTTTATTGTTTCTTATCTATAACATTCTTTCTCCTGGCCTGCTGAGGTCCATTCAGCAGGTCAGACAGAGGCACTCTGGTGTTATCTTTTTATATTAAAAACTACATGTACATTATTTACCAGAACTTCCCAATACCCATCACCTGTGTTAGACACTGAGCTTCTACTCTAAACCAATCCAAAAGTGCCAACATCACAGAGAAGATGGAGGCCAAGAAGAAGAAGAAGGAGAAAGGCTGGACATGCCCAGATTCCTCCATCTTGCCCTCTGAACCCCCATTCTAAAAACCTCAAAAATCTATTTTTTCACCCTGTGACAAACTAATTATTATTCTACTTAGACTTTCATGGCTTGCAGATCCTCATATAAGGTTGGTAATTGTTTCCATGGGTCATAATCAAAGTCACAGATGTCTTGGGCTCTGTGCCAGGGTCTCTGAGTCTCCTGGCAGGGGTCTGAGCAATCCAGGACAGCCAGAGGGATGTCCTGAATTCCAGCAATGAACCTGCACTCTGTGGGTCTCTTATGGTCAAGACATCAGCTCTTTAGAGCACAGTGGGACCACTTCTAGTGACCCATTTGTAGGGAGATTCCTTTCTCTGGGAGAAGGGGGACAAGGCTGTGGTGTGGTCTGGGTGCAGCTGGAGCACATCTGCCCCACCCTGAGTCCCCCTGGAGCAGTGGAGCAAGGTGTCAGCAGAGGAAAAAGCCCTAAAATTAGCTGGTTTCCCAGATTGCTGTCACTGACAGGGGATTTGGGGGTTCCAGGCTGCAGTCAGTGTCTCTAAGGGTGTTACAGCAGTATTGCATTGCACCATTGGCAGGTGTGCATCAAACAGGCAATGTCAGGTTGCTGATGAATATCCTGTAGCATTACATGATTGATTTCAGCTGTCAGCTGTGATTAGCTGCCTCTTGGGAGCTTTGCCTTCAGTCTTAGATGTATAAAAGCTTCTTTCTTAAGTACTGTAATGTAACTTTTATTATTTTTTGACATTTATTTATTTTTTTCATCCTGAAGTGATTTCAGGACCAGATTAGAGTAATTTTCTTACAGAAAATACTGAAAAATCAATAATTAAAAAGTTGTTGGAAAACTTCAGTTTCTGGTTGAAAAAGTAAAACCTCTTTCAGTCACAGTAAAATACCAGGAAATGTTTATGTGTTGGTCTGATATTGCAAAATCATTGTATTCCCCATCCTTATTCCCAAAATAACATTGAGTCTTCCAACAAGTTATAGGTGGAAATATTTACAAAAGTCTTACAAGCTTTTGAGGTAACTGTTATTGAAGGTTTTTTTCCAAAAAAAAAAAAAGAATTATGGCATTTTTTTAATTTCAAGTGTCCATCTTGAAATTAAAAGCATGTTAAACTTGATGTCACAGATGATTTAACATGAACAAATGATTTTAAAGAAAAATGATTTTGCCTGAAAAGATTTTGAGCATTTAAAAGCCATAACTTCTCTTACACTTGAAACTTGTTTTGATATACTTAACAAAACAGCAGGGAATTTCAAATTTCTGCCATCAGATTGGACTCTTTACAGACATGCAAAATAAAATTCAAGATTTCTCATGGCAGAAAGTTTTCATTTTGTGTTTGGAATGTGTGAAATGTTTTTACTTTTGTCCATAGCCCTAACATTAGGGATGGTGAGGGTGCCCAAAGTCCAGGTGAAACCACCTGGGATAATTCCAAAGCTTGTGTTGCTGGACATCCAGGGAAGCTGATGCCCATTAATGAACTTGGCAAAACAATTAGTAACAACCCTCCAGGCTGAATTTCATGCTGAGTGCTGCATGTCCCTCAGCTGTTTGAAACACTTTCACATCCCAAGATTGGATTCAACCTTTAAAATTATATAGCTTACCTTATACTAACATCTCCAAATGAGTTAAAGTAGATTTTATTTTGCTGCTGGAAAGGAGAGTGGGACAGGAGGAGAAGCAGGAGGGAGGGCACCCTGCAGCCCCACAGCTGCTGGGGTGGCTCTCTGGAGGTGTGGAGAAACCCAAACCAGGCAGCACCACCAGGAAATTCCATGGCTGAGCTGGAAGCTGGTACCCAGGATCTTTGGGGTTGGGAAATTAATTTCAGATGACTCTGAAATTTGCCTCCTAGATAAATAGTCCAAGTATTCTGAAATGAGCGTGTAATTTAAAACAGTGCAGGGTATTCAGGGAATTAGAAGCCAAAAAAATAGTTGGGGTGTGGGTGGAGAAAAAACACAATTCAGAACTGTGATTGAACGAAGAAAATCTGGGACTAAAGTGTTGACAGGAAAATTCAGGCAGTTATCAAGTCCAAGGGTGTCAATGGAATAATTAAAAGCATACAAAATGAAATGGCCTCTGACTGCTGTGACGGATGTGGGGCTGCCCTACCTGCTCTTTGCTGCTTTTAAATAACAGCATCAACATCAGGGTTTGGGCTGGGCCAGGACTCACAGGAGCTCTGCACTGGCCTTTCTTTGATTATTTCAGCCAGAGCACCCCTCTGCTGAGGCCAGTGTTTAGTGATGGCCTGGGAAGGAAAGCCATGTTCAGCCTCCTGCTCCTGTTCCCTCCTAACCAGGACTGCTCCCTCGGGGGATGGAGATGAGGGTGGGTGAGAAGCTGCACTGAGCTGGAAAGGGAAGCCTGTTGCTCATGGGGAGGTGTGTTCCTGTCCCTGCTCTGCTCTATTCCTTGGAGAAAGTGCCTTTTCCATCTGGTGTTTTTTGAGGCCAAGTCCTGTGTGTATCCCCATCTCTACAGGAAGCTGGTGGCTCCTGTTTTCCATGTTGGTTTTTATGTGCTTCAGGAATGTATCAACTCTTATTGTCTCATCATGAACCTGCTGAAATGGGACCTGAGATGGGAAGGCTGCTGGACCTCAGTTCCATCTCAGCACTTCCCAGACTCCTGGTGTGGAGTGAGCCAGGACAAACACCAGTGCCAGTGCAGGAGGGTGTGGAACAGACTCCAGCCAGGAGTGAGGGGAATGGGACAACCCGGCCCTGAGGATGGGTTTGGGAGATGCTGGCAGTAAGATCCAGCTCCATGATTCTTGCACCTGCCATACAAAGGAAGTTGTCTTGTGTGCTGTTACCTGCTTGATACATACCCTCAGCAAAATTAATTTCTACTCTGTGAATTCCAAGAAGGAAAATTAATTTGTATTCAAACTTAAAGGCATTTAAGGAAAAAACAGATATTTGGAAGCATCTAGAAAACCCTTGCTTTTGAGAAAAGTCGAATGAGTAGCTTTAACCTCTGCTGTAAATCATCTCACCCCTCTGGGGTTTGAACTTTTATCAATTTCTGAAAATGAGCTTCAAGTCTGCTCTGTATTGATCATCTACCCCATGTCAATAATAGCTGTTGTGAAGGTGAGCCTTGCTTGAAATTCACGTTAATGGTATTCATGGAGGAAGGAGAGAGGGAACGTGTGTGTACAGTTAGAGATTTATTTCAAATTCTCCACTTAAAATCTTTAAAGAGTAGTAGGTTGAACATTATTTATGGTGTTGCTGTTCCGTAGGCCTTTGATCCTCCAGATCTGTTACTCAAAAGCAATTTTAGTTTTTATTTTAAATCAAAATATCCCTAAGAATTATTTCTTATACCATATTCATAATTCTGTTCAGCATCCCAAAAGAAAAAGGATAAAGTCACCTGGAGCCTGGTTAAAATCTCTTAAAGAACAATTTAAATCTACCACATCTTTCAAGACCTTTAAAAGGCCCTGTCACAGGACTTTAAACACAGAGAATTGACTATTTGGTTTTAAGGAAAAAGGTTTATTTTACTTAAACAAGAAAGAACTATCCACTTCTGGAGTTCTTATTGCTGAAAATTAAATACTTGCATTATAAAAAACAATTCATCCATTTTTCTTATTTCCCAAACAATTGTTTTTCAACCAGAACAAGAAAAGCTTGGAAAGACAATATCCACAGAATTTCTTTCCTTAATTTCCTTACAAATTTTAAGGGAAAAGGATCTTTAACCAGCCTTTGTTGGAATTCCAATTGAAAATATAACATTTGCTGCCCTTGTGAGCTACTTTTTATGCCACTTCCAATATTGACTAATAAACCATTTATGAAGCTGTTCTGCTGCTCTGTTTTGAGCCCTTTACAGAAGGGTTTCCACTAATGAGGGGAAACCCATCTTTGTGACAGAATTTCATGTAGTGATCAACCAGGCAGCAATCCTGGACTGAGGATCTGTTAGGCATGGGATAAATGAGATTAAACCCCCTTGATATGGGATGTCTGGTTTTTCATGTCTCTGCCATATAGTCCATGTACAGCAAAAACAGTCTATGGGGTATGTGCAATTATTTTTTAACCAAAAGAGAATTTTTCAATTATTTTCCCCCTTTTTATTTTCTGAAAGCATATAAACAAAATCCCTGAGTATTTTTATTTAAATATTTATTTTATCTCTCCCCCCAAATAGGTTTATTGTTGTTTTTGCTGCTGTTATTATTATTTTATCGATGAGTGCCAGTCTCTTTTCCGTGCCTGAGAAAAGCCATTAAAGTGGTGGTTTGGAAAGTGGGGAGCAATGTTTGTTAGCATGTTATCAAACCAGGGTGCTGGTTTGATATTAACTGGTGGGAAGAAGGAGATTGGGTGAGTTGGTCAGGAATTGTCCTGAAGTGCTGGAAGTTTGGGAAATCTCCCATGGGATTGCTGAGCTGCTGGCAGAAAATTATGTATGAGTTTACAGAAAAGGAATTATATGGCTACAAATGTGCATTTGGTATGCTATATATAATCTATTTTTATATGTTATATTTAATGCATGATAGCTTTGTATATATATAAAAGTTTGCAATACATCTTTATATATATATTTATGCTCATTGATCTGCATATTACTAACAAAACCAACATTATCACAAAGTGGGGTTGAGCCCAAGTTAGATTTTAGATAATCTGTGAAAGGAGTTAATTAATTGTGAATAGTTTCTCCTGGAAGTCCACGGTGGAGAGCCCTGTGGTAAGAGACATCACCCCAGCAAATCAATGTTTCATTAGCATGTCTATGGGAGATGTCTGTTCTGTTTTGCACATAAAATGAAACAAGAGCTTTCATCTCCCTCCCTGCCTCACTCTGCCTTTGAGAGGGAATAAGTGGCTTTGTTCATTAAACTCCAAACTTTCACTGCTCTACATCCCCCTGTGCTTTTTTCCTCTCACTCTAAAGCTCTCAATCAATTTAAAAGGAGAGAACCTCTATTAAGGACAAGTGTCAGGTAAATGTTTATTTCCATAATCCATTTATTAAGGTATAAATAGAGGGAAATGTTGCTGCAAGGACTGGAATTTACTTTCCATATTTGTGCTCATGAACTTCTGCATTGAAGTTTCTGCAGAAAAGTCAGGCTATTTGCAGTACTGATTTTCAGTATCAGGCAGACTATTGAAGGCACAATTATTTGCATCTTTTAGTCTGAAGTCTGGATTTTGGCAGTGCTATTTCCTACACTTTCCAAGTTTAGTCAATAATTTCAGGGAGGAGGGCAGATGGCAGCAGTGTTTATACAGGTCAGGTGATGCATCTAATGAAAATAGACTTGAAATATGTCAGATATGTTCCAAACATGAAGAAGATATTGCAAGAAGGGAGTTTCACTCTGTTCCTGCTCAGCACTGGTTTGTTTTGAAGCCTTGCCAAATGCAGTTTATAACATGCTTGTCTATCTTTTAGCTGTTGGAATCTTAGCAGCCTAACTCTAACACCACCTAGATTTTGGACATGATGAAATGATAACTGTCAATAGCATTATTTGTAATTATTCCACTAAACAATAAGTAGTGGTTTGGTGTACAATCTTAAGAACACATCTTAGCTTAACTACAGAAGTGTCCATTTAATCTCCTTTCTGCTTGGTTATGTAGCAGATTATACAGCATTTACCTACCTTAAAGTACTCCTTGGGACATTGGAATGAGGCCAGTCCACCATCATGGAAGTAAACTGGCTGTGACTCTGAATAATTTGATATAATTCTTTGCAGTCACATTTCTGATCCTTTTTTTCCCATTATTCTTGTGGGCTTCAGCTCATTAACCAATTATGGGCCCATTAGCAAGATATTGATATTGTATGCACTGGTGCCACTTGTCATCACTTTAAATTTTGCATTACCTGTATATTTTCTTCAAAGCCCAATTCCTGGGTTCATGTTATTAATGAGATTCTTAGCTGCACCTTAAATAAATTCCAGACCTGCGGGCTCTCAAATATAGATATGTAACTCAAAAGCACCCTGGAAGATTAAAAAACAGAAAGCAAAGACAAGGAGTCTCAAATCTCATGATTTTCAGGGCATAACTCTATTATTCTCGAATCCATTGGTTTGGCAATATTTTTCTTCTAACTGAGCAAACATTAAATACCCGGGTTTGTGTCTTGGATCTGCTTTCTTTGTGCAGCACGTGTTCACTGTGCTGATAAGAGTGCTGAGGAAACCTAAGAGAACAGCTTTTTCCCCCTTCCCTGTGTTCTGCTGCTGGGAAATAACTAAAAGCCTCAGCCCTAGCTAGAAATTTGGCTGATACACAGATATTTCACAGCAATTTTTCAGAATGAGGCCCCACATATTCCCAAAAACAATTGCAAAAGAGTTTTGCACTTTTCCACTCCTTCTGCCTTTCCACACAAGGTTCATTTTGAGGTCTTTTGGCTGGGCCTAGGTAAGTCCTAGAGAGAGCTGTTCCTCATGGAGGCAGAGACATTTGAAATGCAGATGTTTACAATTCTTTGGCTTTGGTTTTTATAAAAGTTGGGGAACCTTCGACCTGTTTGTGCTTAGGTGTCTGCTTTGGCTGGATGTTTTTGCAGCAATGAACAGGGAAATCATTATAGTACTATGCCTTCTTCAGGAGTAACCTCTTCTTCTCCTGAAGCATGTCCATTAAGAGATTCTGTACCCAGACCTCACTGAATCTGTCTGCATAGGTTTAAATTGAGTAAGAGGCATCTTAATTCACTTGCTGGTATTTGCCTTCTCTTTGTATACAGTACTTTCATAGACTGGTTTCTTGGTTGCCTCTTTTCTCTGTTTTTTTTTTTTTTTGTCAGCATAACCACTTTTGGAGTAGTTGCTCCTGATTTTGTGCGACTGAATTGAATTCCTTGGACTTATCAAAGAGATGCTGCATTGAGCCTGCTTCTGATCCAGGGGGAACTTTTCCATTGCATTTTCCAGGCTGGGGAAGTGCAGAAAGTTTCTTCCTATCCCAAACAGGAACCTGTGGCTTGATGATTAGATAGAAAATTGAAGGTCTTTGGCAAGATCAAAATCTCAGCACCAGGTTCTACTCCACCTAACCCAAAAAAGGCCACGTGCTTGTTTTCTGAAGCATCTCCTCAACTTGATGGTAACAATGTAAGTTTGGAAACAAGGACTGTAATCAACCATGACTGTATTATTGAATCTGTGCGTGCATAATTAACAAAGCAGATATTTTTGTGTATGTGGCTCTAGTTATTTGCTCATGAAAACTCCCCACCATTTTCATCAGCATATTAAGGTTAATTAAAATGAATTCTGTTTGTATTGACTGCCTTTTCACGTATGCGAAGTTTGTGCGAATCAAGTGTGTGGCCGGGGCCTTCTTCCCTATAAAATCCATAATGTTTGCTTTCAGAGCTGGGGGAAAAAGGAATCCAAATTGCAGGCTGTTTGAAATTTAAATCAGAGCAATGCTGGTCAATAGTATCAAGGTTATGGTGCCCTGGAAGGTTTTGATTGGGTGCAGCCAGGTGCAATGACATTAAAGGTCAGGTGAATGGAGTTTTAGGGTTTTGTTTTGGTTAATGTGGGATTCCTGGCTGACAAAAATTAATGGAGTAGAATCATAGAGTAGATTTGTACAGGTTTGTGGATGGTGTTTGGCCTGTGCCAAGGCAGAGCACAGGCCCAGTGTTTGCACTCTGATGTTGTGAGGGTTCCCCAGCTGGGATTACAGCTTTCTTATATCAAATTCTGAACAAATACATGACAAAACATAAATGCTGTCCTGGAGAGTTTGCAGCTGTAAGGAATGGGCCTGATAGGCTGTGTGAGAAGGGAAGCACAAGCAGGAAGGTGGGGTGACCTGCCAGGGGTTGTGTTGCAGGCTATTGTTAGGAAAATTCACCCACAAACATCAGAGGTTTATGTCCAAAAAGGAGACAGAGGAATCCTTTTACTTTATTCGAATAAAGGGAGAGGCCATGGGGCATTCCCCTGGGATCTCTTGAATTTTTGGAGGACACAGCCTCCTTTTTATCCCAATTTCCCAGCCACATTTCCCTTCTCTCCCCATTTGCTGAGGTTCTTGAGAGGTACAGACTTCCTGGAATGCCTGATACTAAAGATTCCCCTCTAATGTATAACCCTCCCTTTTGATTTTTAATTCTTATGGAATTTAGGGGTTTTTCATTGTTTCTTTCATCTTTCAATGTCTAATTTCATTTATCAGTTTATTTGTAAAAGCAAATATCTTATTCCATTCATCAACCAGTGGAATCCTTCCCATTGTTTCTATTATCTCCCAGTGATTGTTTTCTGTACCAGCAGACCCACAGCTTGTTTGCAAAGACAAATCCACCATTCCTCTCACTGTGATCATGCAGTTGGTTCTCTGGAGAGCTGGAAGTGAACCCAATACCCCTAATACAGCACCACAACTCTCTGCCTGCACTCCTTGCAGTTTCTTCCTGGAATTCTACCCGGTGCTTAAATGGTTACAGACTGAATAGACTGTTTGGGCTTTTGCTTGATCAAACAGTGTCTTCATGAAACTTTATCTGAAGCCCACACTAATGCAGCAGCCACTGGCAATGTGTGTTACTTGAACAGGACCCTAAGCTTGCCAGAGCTCTCAGGTGGGCCTGGCTTTATCTCTTCCTTAAAGTCAGCTCTTTAGAAAAATATTTTAAATTGCAAAAGATGTGTTTTATTGGAGCACAAGCTAAGAAAGTACATGGATGCTTTAAAACAGCATAAATTCAGATCAAGATCCAGATTTGACTTGGGTTAAAACAGATTAAATTAAGGACAGTATAAACAAATCCTCCTTTCTTTGCTCTCTCATGCAGACAGATCTCCAGATTTGCTCTGATTTCAGTAATTCATTTGCTGTCTGTGTGACAACAAGGTCAAGGCAGTCCTTTTTAAGTACCTATTTCAACTAATTCCATCCATCCTCCTTCAAGGACCCTGTTGTGGATCCCTCCCTGCTGCTCTCACTTTGTCCCTGTCTTTGCTCATCTCTGGGTCCCATTCTGCCCATCCCTCCCTGTCTGCCCTCCAGGGACAGGGCACACTCCATGTCTCATGGGCTGGGCTCCTCTCCCACCTGCCTGCCCTGGCCCAGCTCAGGGTTTTGTGGCACAAGGTGCCCAGCTCAGCTTTTCAGAGCAGCATCGCCCACAGGCAGCCCTAAACAAACAAAGCCAGTGCTGTCTGTCCCATTTCCCATTTAATTTGTGTTGAACTCCTGATTAGCACAGTGGGATGGGAGGGCTTGGGCTGATGGCAGCTCTCACAGCTATTGTTGCAGACTATCTGCAGGCTCAGGAGAGTACTTCTACATGGCCTTACTCTTGATTTATGTTCCTTTGCTTTATTCCCCAGGGAGGGAAATCTCTACAGGGTGTAAATCAGATTTTTTTTTTCCTTCCTTTTTTTTTGCAGAGACTCTGGCTCGTAATTCTTTCAAATGTAAATCTGAACATAATTCTGCAGCAAGAATGGGTTCTATGGCTAATCATGTGGCTTCAGGCTTTATATCTCTCTAAAGCTTCAGGCCATTTCTGTAGAAATATACAGAACATCTCCCAAAGAATAAGATAGTAATGGCCTGTATCATCCAATTGCTTTTTCAGAAGCCCTTGAAAAGGTGAACATATTTTAGTTTGTTTATGTAACAGTTTATGATCTAAAAAGCAGGAAAGCAAAATGTAGGAAGAAATTTTTCCCATTAAAGCTGGCTTTTAATCTGCTTCCTTGACAAATGCAGTTGGTACTGATGGTGTTTTTCCATTCCTGTCTATCCCAGTAAGACTGAACGATCTGCTTCTGTCTCTCTCTTGGCTCTGATAATGTTTTTGTACTAACATAACATAATGCCATACAATTAGAAATTATATGTTAGCTGTTAGTCATAGCCCAGTGAGTTTACATTAGACAAAAGAAATTAAATGGGAACCAGAGGAGACCTAGGAAGTGCAGTTTATGTTGCTTTTTTATACTTGGAAATATCACATTTCTATTGATGAGCATCATTTATGCCTGCATGGGGAAACTAACAGTGCTACAGGCAAAAGAATCCCTGGTCATTTCTTCAATTTCAAATCATGCAGAGTTTGTAAATGCAAAGTTAAGAGAATTTCTCTTCTGTCTTGGAATTGATGGGTTGCTTCAAAATTTGTGTTCACGCCCTGAAAGGAAATAGAATTATTTTTCAGTCTTGATTGTCTGTAACACTAAATGATCCCTTGTAACTTGTTTTGTTCTAGGAGTGAGACTCTGCTGTACTGAGGAACTGGATTCCTTGTGTGTCTGTCCTGGTGGAAGCCTTGCTTTAGAAGGCTTTGCTCAGTGGGACCCGTGGCATTGCTGGTCTGGTGGGGATTTTGGTTCAATTACTCTGTTTTATGATTATATGGATTTCTGCCTCCCTTGCTCCTGGATGTGTTCATAAAATGCTTTCTAAAGTTTGGAAGGTTAGATTTGATTGTTTATTGAGCATAGTCATGATGGCTTAAAGTAAAATAAATTGTGCTTTTTGGCTGAGGTTTCCAAAGTTACCACGTAGTCCTAGATTAGCTCCACCTTCCAAGAGGACTCCCAAACTGACTGGCTTGGAGAATCTCTGCCCTTACATTTATTTTGTGTTTCATACTTCAGTGATATTTGTGTAGGAATAATTTGGATTGGTAGCAATTGCTGTCAGAGCTTTCTTAGACTGAGATAGGAAGAGTGAGTGAGAGACTTGGTTTTTTCCTTTTCTTCTATTTACTTACTCCTGCCTTGATTTTTTTTTTCTTGTTGCTTGCAGTTTTTATTGAATGGAGCTCTGACTAGGTTTTCTACAGGTGTATGTGGCCATTTGGCTCTGGGATTGTGTAAATGCATCTGTGGCCTTTTGTGCAGGAATTGTTTTCTGAGAAGAAATAGAACAAGGAGGGTGTTCTGCTGTTAATTTGCTGCTTGTGTTTCACATTCTCATGTATGTGCAGTAGCTTGTATTTAAAATGTAGAAAACCCTCTCCAGAACAAGAAACTGATCTTGGAGAGGGGGAATGGAGAAAACTGGGAAGAAAAAAGGTTTTAGGGGAAGGATTGTATTTTTCAGGTACTTTGAAGATTCCAGAAATGGGCTTAGCTACTAACTATAAACTATTAATGATAAACAAATTACTAACTATAAACTATTAACTATAAACTAACATATAGATCCTAAAAAATGTTCAGCTTGAAGAAGATAACCTGAAAAAGAGTGAACAGGACAACCTCTACTCCTAGGTGTAAGGGGAAGAAAAGTCTCAGATTTAGACTTCCCATTTAGGAATGTAGTAGATATTTCTATTGTCTTTCCTTATAATGTTTTTCATAGATAGACAATTTTTTTTATGCTGTAAATAAACATTTGTAAATAGTACATATATTTATCCTAATTTTACTTCTGAGTGTTTTCAAGATGGAGTAAACAGCAAATCATTTCTTTCTCAATGTCAAGGCAAACCTATAAAATGCCATGTTGTGACCCTTTAACAAGTGCTCCAAATCTACTTTAAAAAAATTCCAAGAGGATGAGGAAAATCCTCTGTAGTAATAAAATAACATGCACTGGTTTGCATGGTCATATTTTAGGAGTGAGAGGAGGAATCAAGTTTTCTCTAGAGCAGGTGATTGAATTTTTCCCATATGGGGCACATCAGAACCTGAAGGCTTTAGAAGAGCTGCCACACTCTGCTGTCAGAGTTCTGGGATGGAATCTTCAAAAGCATTTTTAGCTTGTCCTGCAGTGAGATCCTTTATTCTGATGGAAGGACAGGCAGAGTGCAATGAATAGATGGAACTAAAAGGACTCAGATGTTTTCCTTGAGACATGCCCAGAGAAGTTGCCATCATTAAGACAAAATCAGTTGGAATTGGGAGCTCGTGAACTGGCTCCCCTCATGGGTTCCAAGTGTCTGTGTGTTCATGGATTAACAGGAGATCTCCAGGAAATCCCTTGAAAAGGTTTGAGCCAGTGGAAGGTTTCAGGTGCAAATATTTGAGTCCAGCAAAGAAGAGAGACCAAACAGAACAGATTTTCTTGGCCACACTGTTCTGGTTAGGCTCTGAAGCTCATTGTCTTACCTTTAACAACATCTGCTCTGTGTCTGAGTCCTCTGAGCCTATAACCATAAATAACCAAATGGCAGCAGCAGGACAAGGCAGAGCCACCATCCCCAAAGCAGGGTCCCAGAGCAGCCCTTCAGAAACATCAGGCACTGCAGAGAGGGAGTTTGCAAAACCACTGCCACACTATCAAATGTGACTTGTAATAATTTGAATGGGGTGTTAGGTGGCTGTTTTTAGGTATGTAAAAATCCTTTTAAATTCTGCCTTAGGTTTTTTCACAATATGAAAAAAAGGATTTTAAAAATAGCAAAAGGGAATTAAGTGTAAACTTGGGGGCATTAATAATGGTAATTTTCTTGTTGTAGAATTGCAACCCTTGAAAACATCAACTCCTTTTCTAAGAATTTAATGAAGATAGTTTAAATTTTATCCTCTTATTAAGGCTGCAAACAAAACAGACCTTTCCAGCTCTATCTCTAAATGTTTGGTTACCTCTCTCTGATGTATTACAGAAGATTTTGCAACTGATTTGTTGAAAAATGTACACTTTGATCCTTCCCTGCATCTCTGCTAAGGGTTGTCCATCAGTGCACAGTGGCAGGAATAGTTTTACTTAGTGTTGGGTTGCTGCTTCCTGACTTTGTTTAGTCACTTTGCTTCCCATATTCCATGCAGACAGATGGGAAACTTGAAATACCTGTTCATCAAGGGGGTTGGTTTTTGTAGCAGTGAATTTTTAATGGCTTACAAATGTTCTTATCACTCCTGTGCTTCTCTTATGCTTGGCCATAGGATGTTGCAACCCTTTTCTTCTCTCTATTCCCAAGCAGGTGTGAAGGATTAGCCAACCTGTTTTGTTTGGGACTGAAAGTTTGTAAAGAATAGAAAAAGGGGTGGATGGAGAATCCCACATTTACTTCTATAATTTTTAGAAATTCTGTTATTGTGGTAAATATTGAAGTCATTATATGGTGGTGGTGTAGACTTTCCTGAGTTTCATCTTAGAAAAAAGTTTAATCCCAGGAAAAAGCCCACCACAAAAACAAACCTGGTTTTGGGGTCTTTTGCTCATTAAATGTGTCACTTGTAACCATTGGAAGAAAAAGAGGCTTTGCCTACCCTGATCTTCTCCCTAAGATGTTTCCTGATTGCAGCTTTCAGCTTGGCAGCTTAGGAAGGGAGCTTTTTGTGGTGGTGTCATTTTGAAGACCATAAAGATTGATCTCTATATGGATCATTTATTAAAATATATGGATTTTTCTTACCTTTAATACGCGCATTTGGGAGCCAAGGTCACTGCAGAGATGTTGTTACTTGGTTGGTTCCCTGGCTCTGTAAATGGAGCTGTAGCTCAAGGCACAGAAGAGCCTCAGTGCAATGCAGAGCTGCTACAGGACAGACAGAAAATGACAAATGGCTCTTTCTAACTGCAGCTTCCTTGGTGCTCAGTGTGGCTTCCAGGTGCCCCATGGTGCATGCATCCAGCCCCTTCACTTTTTAAATTTCAACTTCATCAAAGATTGAATTTACACTTGGTTGCAGCTGTGGGTGAAGGTTCATGTTTGTTGTTTTCATCCAAAAATATGTTATGGTCTATATTTCAGACTTAAAATTTCCTGTTAAATCAGAACTCCAGGGTGACTCCTGACCTGAAGGAAATCCTTTGAGATCCACCACATCTTCCTTGCTTTTGTTCTCAATTTTTAGAAATCTTCCTCACTTTTTGCATAGATTTCAGTTTGGTAGGGTAGGAACAGGCTGAACTTTCTCTGAAAAGCACACACTGGGAATGCCAAAATGTATGTGACTTCTTCACTTGCAGAAGAACACTTATCTGTAACATTTCTCCTGGTTTTGATCTGGAATCCCTCCACACTCAATGTCTCTTGCAGTTTGCATCTGTGGATATTTTATAACATTTTAAAGGCGTAACAGTACAGATCCGTTCAGTCAGATAAAGAATTATTCATATTTTATTTGGTATTGCAACAAGTATTATTTTATGGCTTTTATAAATACCTGAGAGGGAATTGAATCCCTGGAACTTACCTTGTCTCTGCATCCTGTCAGTGTTCAGGTGTATTTCTGGGGTACCTCTTGAACTCAGCTGGGTTTCTGCTAGCACTCAAACTCACATCCTTACACAACCCTCATTTGGACACAACCCTCATGTTTTACTAGATGAAAATATTCTGGCAAAGTGGTTAAGACAATAAGTTTATGGATCTGGAATTTTTAAGTGTAAATCTCAGTCTTAAAATTGAACCTGGACCTTAAAATTGAAGGCTGTGTCCAGCTGTCCCCAGTTATGGTGGTTTAGAGCTGCCATCCCCACTGCTCTTGATTGAGGCTACAGAAGCTGCTCTTGCAGGCAAGGCTGATGTTTCTCTGGCTGTTGCTTGCCAATATGCCATTCTTGGCAGTCTTGCAAGAAAAGACCTTGCAGCAGCTCCTGCAAGAGTATTAGGATGAAATCCAGCGATCTGGCTAAGATCTGACTGGGTAAGCATTCTATCCATTTCAATTCACAATGAAATCTAAGATTAAAAATAAAAATGAACCCCTATTCCTAAGTGTTTGTGCCTTCCAAAAGGGTTGTGTTGTTTCATGCCAGCAGTCAGCACATTTTACTGTATGAAATTCACCCTTTGCAATATATATTTCTCGTTTTCCCCAACTACCTGTAGGTTAGGGAACCCTCTGAATAAGATAATTTGCATTTTTAATTATACAGCATGTAAATGAGTGGCTTCCTTCTTGTGACAGGTTGGTGAGATACCAGATCTGTCAAGGTTGTAGATTTTGCACCAGACTGTCTCATGTACCAACCACAATTTCAGCCCCCAGGATGCCCCATGACAGCTCTTTAGTGGGTATTGACTGCAAACAGACTCCCTTGCCTTCACACCAAAGTATTCCCTGACCCCAAACGCCCTCTGAGCCCTACTGAAGCACAGGCACAGCAGCTCAGGCTTCACAAGTTCTGTATTTTTCCCTGGAACATGGGGCTGAATTCCTGGCCCCCTTGCTGACAAATAAAAGCACAAACAAAACAACCCCTTCCCACACTTTTACCATGAATGAAAGTCTGCTGTGGTTATGCTTTTGGGGGGAGGTATGGAAACAGGCTCCTGAGCTGAGTGTTAAAAAGGGCTTTATGCCTTAAGTGGCAAATGCCACTCTGACAAAGGATTAGTCAAACTTTGAAGGTCGAATTGGGGTTCGGGAGCTCTGTCTGAAGCTCGTTTTTTCATCTGAAAAAGGGACCTTCAAAGAGAAATTTCAATACTTGACATGCAGCTTTCCCCCCTCTGTTCCAGCCTTGCAAACAACGAAACAACCAATGACAACAGAGGGAAGGAAGACAAGAAAAGCATGTAAAACAGCTTGCAATCCCTTTCATTCAGTGCTGAGCTGCTCCTCAGGGCTGGGGCTTTCTTCTGTTTATTATAACTTGATTTCTTTTGCATATTTTTTTGTTTTCTGCCAGGGAGAAACTCTTGTTTTCTACAGAGAGCAGCTTGGAAGCAGGATATCTGATATGGGAGTCTCTGTGTGTGTGTGTTAACCAAGAGCCAGATTTTCAGCAGTGCTCTCTATTCCACAGGCTGCATTTTCTCCCCTACCCACCCAGCTGCCACACAAAAATAACCAAGCCAGTCTGGTGTAGTTTCTCCTTGCGTAAAAAGAACACGAGAAGGAACCAGTAACAGGCGGAGTGAAATTGCCAAATTATTTAGAAATCTTTTCTGGCTCAGCTCTCTCTGCAGGTTGAATATTTCTGGACAGGCAGCCAAAGCTGCTGTGCTGCTGGCCAAGAACATGTCAGATTTCACCAACTAAGCAGTGCAGGCTATGGGCAGGACGTGGCTGGGAGAGCTCCAAGGAAAACTCAGGTGCTGTAGGATGTGGTAATTACTGATTCAGTAAATAGACTTCTCCAAGGCAGTGCAGCATCTGTGTCTGATCTAGGAGGATGTTTGAGCACTGCTGGCACAAAGCACCAGGTAAAGGTTGGTAAGATACGTTATGACCCCATAAAACATTTTGGAATTATAAAGAAATATATATTGTGTGTCAGAATGGCAGCAAGACCTTGTAAAATTTGTTACCCTCTTCCCCCCACACTCCCAAATTCCTCTGTAACCTGAGGTTGCATGGGCTAAAGGTGCTCTCCTTGCTTTTCAGAGATCCAAGTTTGAATTGCCCCTCTGGCATTATTTCTTCCTCCACACACATGCTCTGCCTGCCCAAGTGCATGCCACGGTGGCACAGGGCTCTTTCCTTCTTACTTGGACCAGTGATTTTTATCTCGAGACAAGAATTAGCATATAGGAATGGAAAAACTGTTTTATTAACATTTTCAGCTATGGCTGGAGCTGCAGGGCATAAGCTTATTTCTGGTGAAGGGAAAATGAGGCTGGAATTCAGAACCCCACATGGCTTGTGTCTGGGACTTTGTCTGGGTTTCAATTTTTGGACTTCCTTGGCTTTCAGTAAGCAAAACCTTAACTTCTAATAAGGTAATACCTTCTGTTCTACCTTTTACTGGGCAGAGTTTCTCTGTAAAACATCTGATGCTTGTCTGGCTCAGACCTTCCCAGCTCCTAGAATTAGCTGGAAAAGCAGATTAGACTCCTTGAGAATGAAAGCTCTGTCTGGTGAATAGTAAATCATGAGCAGCACTTTCCTGTGCAGAGGTAAAAACTGTTTATCTCCTGACCTGGGGGAAACTGTTATCAATGTGTCTGCACATCTGTTTAAACAGCCCTGCAGTGGGGAGGACATTGGTAAGAGAGATTTGAAACATGATTTAAACTTTAGAATAACCAGTTTTACACGTGTATGATGATGTAAAATCTATGGTTTCAACATGAGAGGGTTTTACTTGAATAAAACTGTGAAGAGACCAAGAATTAATGTTCACTGTCTCGGCTAACACAGGATAAAATCTGATTCAGTTTTTTCAGTTCAGGTTGAGGTTTTAATCCCTGAGCCAGCTTATACATTGGAAAAATGTTTCTTTTGCATTTGTGGCACTTTCTTGTACTATTAGTACTGCAGCTTGGCCAAAAAAGCACAGTCCAAGCTAACAAAACAGAGTATCCTAATAGATAATTTTTGCCTGCTGTTACTCAGAAATCATTCCAAGATTCAAAGTGATAGGCTTCAGTTACTCCCTCTTCTGACCAGCCTTTGATAGGTTTTCAGCTGCTCTCTGTCTGAAATCAGCACAGATTTTCTCATCATGAATGGACAAAATATATTAATTGTTGAAGTTTAACTCCTAACTTAAACATAAATCTGTATAGGGAGAAGGGGAAGGAGTTAAGAAAAATGTAGTTTTTCCTGCTGGATTCCAAAAATATACAGTATTTCCAAAACTTATCGAGGCCAAGCAGCTATGAATTACCTTTCTTATGATTTTTTTTTTTTTCATTAAAGATGCTCAGGAAGTTTTGCAAGTCGGAAATGGACTATTAGGATTTGCTGAAATGCAGTTTTGGCTGTGACCATTTACCTGTTTCAGCACTGAACTCTGTGCATCCAAGGTTGTTTGTTTTTATTTTGAAATAAAAATGTGTAAAGAATACACTTTCTGTAGGTACAAAAGTTCATATTCAGGGTAAAGAAAATGAACCTTTTCCTTGCTGAAATGTTATTTCTTGCCAAGTAGGCTGAGAGAGCAGCTGAGTTTCTGCTGTACAAGAAGGTCTTCAGTAGATTCTTCTTTTTTTTTCTACAGTGATAATTGCCTCTTATAGCTGCATCTGAATTAACCACTATCTACAAAGCTCTTAAACCATGGAATTCCTTCAGTGCTCCTCCAGACAGTTATCTGGAGCTCTATAGCTTTTGAATTCCTTATCTTTTTGACTTCTCCATTCTTCCATGCACAAACACCTGTACAGTCTTTGCACTGGGTTTGAGGTGCATCACAGTGCTTATTTTGTGCTGTCTTGCTCTTTTGCTTTTGTATTCTTCCCACCAGTGCTAGCCCTTAAAGATGGAAGTAAATAGGAAAAGTCAGCCTTGTGGGTTGAAAATCTGTATTTATGATTTCAGAGTTCCCTCAGCAGAACTTCTCTCATGCCCTCAGAGAACAGCAAAATGCTGCCTCTAACTTTTGAAAGGGGCCTTTGCAAAGGGCTTCCAGCCTGATGCAAACACATCAACAGAAAATGGAACGAGGCTTGAGCATCTGGAGAGAAACATTCCAGGCTGGGCTGCTGTGTTCAGGCTGCAGGGGCATCTCCTGTGCAGGGCACGTGGAAGAGCTCAATCCATGATCCCTCTGCTCTCCTTCAGACTGGCCTGGGGAGTGAGCCACAGGAAAATCTCTGCTCTCTGCCTCTGCTTGTGTATCCAGGCAAAGTCCCCATCCCCTGCCATGTGCAGAGCCTGTCAGGAGAGCTGGGTGGTGGCACCCCCAGGTGAGGGACCCAGATGAGGCTCCAAGAAGGGAGGGAGATTATAAGTCTTGAAGGGTTTTTTTAAATGTAATAATTCTGAAGGGACAGTATAACTGCATTAAGAGCTTGTTGGGGGATAAGTGAATGAGAAGAAGTTGTTCTTTTCAGGCTACTTTGGGAAATGCCTGTGTCCAACCCAAACCTGGAGTGAGCAGCTGTTTATGAGTGACTGATCTGTTGCCACAAACATCAATTTTGATGTTTAGGTTTATTTTAATGAAGATTCTTTGTCTGCTGTGTGACTTTTCATTATATGTGATCTAGAAATGGCTGCATGAGTTGCCTGTTGTCATTTCTGCTCTGCAAGAAGATATTTAAAATTTATATTTTCCTTCCTGTCTTGAACTTCCCCTTCTCTCTTCTATAAATATGTGTTAGTTTGGCTTCTGGGGATATTCTGTAGGTCTTGCAGCCTTTCTGCTTTGCATGGCTGACACAAAGAAGAAAAAGTAGTGTGAATGCTAATGGAATATTTTTGGTAAGTGACTGAAATGCAGTTATGTTTGTAGATAAAAGCCACTTGTTTTTCTTCCAGGGCCTGTTCTCAGAGATCCCTAGCACTAAGATCTAAGGTTTTAGTAGCAGAACTGATTTGAACAAGGAAGTTTAGAACTCATTTATATATTTTATATATTCTACTCATGAAATGGGTGAGGAGCCTTAGTCCCTAAAGCCCTCTATAGTATCCCAGCCTTCAAGATGTGTTTCTTCAGCCTTCCCCTGTCCCCCTGTATATTCTGTCATGAATAAAATAAATCCCTAATGGTCCTGGTTGCCCTCTTGGCTCCGTTCTTTAGGTGCCTTGACTGGGCTTTCAATCCCCAGAGTCACTTTATTGAAACACAGCAGGATCCTTCTGGGATGGCCTCCAAGATGTTCCTTTGAAAGATGAAATGTAGCCACTAATAAGCCATTCCATTTCTTTCTCCCTCCCTCTCTGTCTCTGTCAGGAAACTCTTCGGCTTCATATTTGCACTCCTATAAAAAGTTGGAGATCTACTGTCTCTTTTATTGGAAAAAAATTAATAATTATAAAAAAATGTAGTGGAAGAGACCTGACCTGTGAAAATCCTTCCTTCCTTCCCTTTTTCCATGTTCCCATTGAGGCATGCTCCTGTAACTTCAGGCTCTAAAAATGGTTACCAAAAAAGGGGAAAAAGAAGGGTGGGAGAAATTTTGGGGTTTTTTTTCCCTGCCCAACACCTGGACCTCCCCAGAGGGATTTCCCGTCAGCTGCAGCCTTTGAGGTTGACCTAATCTGGGTTTGTTTTGCTTTGAACCAGAGCTGCCCCATTTGGACATGTATTTCACATGTCCCAGGAGCTCTTTTCCCCCACCCTCCCTCTCCCCAGTGTCCTGACGTCCGTTCAGTTCCTGTGCAGCCCCACTGGGAGATGTTTGAGCTGGGGAGCCCTGAGTGATCTTGTTTGAAGGGATGGGAATGCCAGGCATTCCTGACTGGGCTTCCATGGGAGCTCAGAGCTGGCCCTGAGGCTCCCTGCTGACATCTCCATCTCTGCATCCCTCTTGTCCTCTCATCTCTCCCATCACCGAGTGCCGGCTGCTGCCTCTGCCGGGAGTGCTCTGAAGAGTACCCAGGCAGCCAAAAATAACAGCAATAAAAATAAAGGCATTATTAAAGCCAGATACAACTGATCTGAAGTCACAGCGAGTGTAACATGACTCAGTCAAATCCCCAGGACAGTTGGAGACAGAGAGGGAAGGAGAGAGGAAAATCTCTATCTGTTTAAAGTTCTGGGCCCCAAACTCCTTACAAGTCGGCTTTGATAATTCATCAGACGACCACAAGAAAGAATGCCTCCCCCGCTCCAGATGCAACCGTGTCTTGTCCCAGCCTCTTTTTCCACAGCCTGTGAATCTCACCACATCAAGGGGAAAAGAAAATACATTTAAAAGTTCTCCTTATTTAGGTTGGGTAGGTTTGAAATATCCTCCCAAGGCAAACGTGTGTGTGTGTGACTGGAGGCACGTGTGTGTGAGGATAGAGACACGTAGAGTTCTACTTGGGAGAAGGGGAAAATTACTGGAAAAAAGCAGAATTTGCAGTTCACACCCAATTCTGTTAGAGAAAGAGGAGGCTGTGAGTCTCTATTGTGACACAGTTAAGCTAATTGGAGAAATTAACCCAAAAGCCTACACCAAGGAGGATAGTGTGGGATGGGTAACTGCACCCTCACCCCATCAGTTTCCATGTAAAGAAGAATGACTCACAGTCCAGGCATTAAAACAGTAAAGTTTAAACTGACTTCAAACAATAAACATGGGCACTTCACAAAACAATAAACTCTCCCGGATATGTGTTTGGCTGCTGGTGGACATTTGCTGGAAAGCAGATTGATGTACCAGGGTGAAACAGGAATGGAGGAGAAATGTAGGTTGGGCACTGCTGGTCGTTCCTTGCTTTGGGAGGCAGAGATGAATTTCTCATGGCTGCTGTTGTGTTTGAGGTCTGGGAGGGGGCACCATGGAAGGTATTCCATACCATGGAAGGTATTCCATACCATGAAAGGTATTCCATAGCATGGAAGGTATTCCATACCATGGAAGGTATTCCCCACACCATCTGGGAGAGTGGCTTTGACTAATGGACTCACAGCAAATGGCAGAAAAGGGGCCAACCAAGAACACTTGGATCTGATTTCAGTATCACACAGTGTGTGTGTTTTGTTCTCGGATTTTTGCTGGGGCCAACTCTGACATAAACAGATGGACTTCAAAGTAGTTGGTCTGAATAAAAACTTACATAATATTTTAATGGTTCAAGTCTTTTGGGACTGTAAAACTAGATTGAAAATCTCAGAAGGTATTTATTTATGTTTTTTGGGCCAGGCAGAGAGACAAGAAATAGATCTGGTTCTGTTTTTTTGGTTGATTGGTTTATTTGTTTGTTTTTCATCATCCTGTGACTTCAAGCAACTTTTGCAATTGTTATAAGGGAAGATAAGCTGCTTTTGAAACTGAAATTGTTACCTAATTTAAAAAAAAATTGGTAATTTTTTTTTTGAAACTTTGGGTTTTCAAGGCTGGATACACCTTTATTTTATCTTTGTCTTTCTGCTTGATTTAATTTTTTTAAGGTTTTTGTTATTATCTTTTTTTATTTCATTTTATCTATTTTGAAAATTAAGATCTTTATAAACTGTCACGTGGTAAAAATGAAATGTAAGGGAGAAAAAAAATGTGTGAATTCAGAGGAAAATTGCAACATCTGCAATGTTCCAAATGAGGGTAGTCTTTTCCTTTCCTTTTCCCTTATGAGCTCTTTGTTTCTGTGAAGTGTCTCCTTTTGCTCTTTTTTTTTAAGGAAAAGTTAATGAGAATTTCCATAGGCCACTTTTGAGTGCAAGAAGTTACCTGTGGTACCCCCGTGGTTCTGCTCCTGGCTGGAATCAGGCAGTGCCAAATGGGAATGAAGCATGGGCATTTCATTGCTCTTTTTCAGACCTAAAAAGCTGTGAATAATCTTGTCTTTTGAGGGATGAGTGTATCTGATACTGAATATTTAAGGCTCAATTTGGAGTATTTCATGTCATCTTAGTTCTTTGGCTTTGCAGCAAACCTGTTCCTAATGTAGAGATCCTGAGGGATTTCAATGGCAGCACAGATGGACCAGCTGAACTTTATTCTGGGTTTTCAAGGGCAAACTGCAAAGCCAGTATTTGATGTTCTCATCCTGATAAACAACAAATCATGTGATTTGCCCAAGCTCTGTCCTGGAGACACAAGCTGGGGCACAGTCTGAAGGATTTCCTCTGTTTGCCAATCTAACCCAGCAAGACTGGGCTGCAAGATGAGATGCAATTTGAGCACTTCATTTGCTGGTGCTTGCTCCACAAGCTCCAGAGAGGCACTGTGTTACTGGGCTAATGCCACAGACAGAATAACCACAGTCTTTCAAGATGGATTTGATGTCCCTCACAGAGCCTTGTAAGTGCTCCACTGTGTGCCCAGGCTATAAAGAGATGCTTTAATTTAGAAAGGCTACTACTTGCAGTTGTGTCAATATTACTTTAAAAAGTGTTTGGGTGGAGGTAGGGGGAGATGTGAGAGCAATTTTGGACCAGGTTCTTGGGATCCAGTGTGTCAATATATAAAGTCAAATCTTGAATCAAGGTTTAGACACAAAATGGAAAATGAATATTCTGAAGAGTTTTTGTGAAACATCCCTAGCTCTGACAAACTCCCCACCTAGTTAGTAGTTACTCTCATTGCTTTCAAATCTGAGCACCTTCTGGTAGCTGATATGACTTACATCTGCCACACACATTTTATTTTCTATATCCCCAGTGGAGCAATATGTTTTATTTATTTTTTTAATGTACATACTGTTGTTGCCTGTATTATAAAAATATTTGGCTGCGTTGGTCTGCTTTGGGTGTGGAAGGCAATAAGACTGTGATGCTCTGATGTTGCATTTATTCACTGGATGCTGGAAAACCTGAGTACAGCACAAAACAAGATGTGTTGAAAAAGGAATAGTCATCAGCAATAGTCCCTGTTTGCTAAGTAATCTGGATTTGTATGGCTGTGTTTAAAAGATAGATATTCTTCAATGCTTTCAGAATCCACTTTTAGTTAAGGCCTTTTTAAAATTATTTTCTGGCTAGGATTTCCATATGGAGTGAAAGGAGTTTCACCTTTACATGGGCATACATTGATGTGCAACTGCTGTAGGTTACTCTGACCATTGCTACCTATCTCTTAATTATTGCTGAAAAATGTGTCAATTAAAACAATTAAAGCATTTCCAGAATGTGCCAATCCATTCCAGTGCAGCTAAACCCAGTGAGCCATTGGATTTAGGAATTTCAGAGTGTCAACAGCTGCATGTCCATGCCTTGTCCCTACTCATGTCTCCTGTTGGGATAAAGTGATATGCAATGTCACACAAGCCTGGAAGGTGGGATTCATTTCCATGAGGTGTCCCACTTTTATAAAACTGTTTATAGCTCTAGATTTAACATTGAACTGAACTTTCTAATTTCTAAAATATGTTAATGAAGCTGATAATAATGAATGTCTAGTCTATGTGCTCTGCAATTTAATACCTATTTGGAACTGTATCCAAACACAGAGCCACACTTCTGACCTTGGCGATACTTTTTGTGCTGATATTATTCCTTTCCTGAAGATCCTTATCAGCCATGATCCATTAGGTACAACCAGCCTGGACATGAATGTTCATGGGCTGAGTGACTCTCAGGATGTGTTTCAGTGGCTTTCTTAGACACCTGAATTACTCTGAGATATGTTTGCCCTTCCTTATTTTTGATTTTCTGGCTGTGTCCTCCCGGTCCCATGCAACAGAGACTCAGTTTTGGTTTGGTTCTGGTGCACCTTGGGTGTTTCCAGAGCGCTGAATTTGACTGTGAACCCTTAAGCAAACAAGAGACTGTTAGGAGGGCAAAGAGGTGGTGTTCGACTGAACTCACCAAAGTTTAAGATTTAATTGGAAGGATATTGTTGGATTGTTGCAACACATTGCTTTTCTGTATTTCCATATGTGATCCTAGCTTGGGGTCATTTGAGAACAGTCCAGCTGATGACTTCAGCAAGTATCTTAACTAAATTAGGATCAGGCAGTGACGGAAGAATTCTGGTTGTGGTTGGTCTGTCTTTTGGAAACTAGAACATATTAGCAGAAACCAGCAACAAATTTTTTGTCATGACTCTATTGGGAAAGGAGAAAAACTTCCCCATTGCAGCATCTCCTACCTCAAAGTCAAGGATGTGAAATATCTCAGTTGGCCACCACATCGTGCAGGACGATTTATTGCATCTGTTCAAAAACAACTCTGTGTTCTCTGGGGGCTCTGTCCTTCACTCGCAGCGCCTCAGACTCAATGATCTAATAGATCTTTTTCCATCTCTAACTTTTGTGGCTTGCCATATGTAGAGATAAACATCGTTCTTTCCGATCAGCGTTGACGGACAGACTTTCAGGCATGGAAACATTATTGTGTGTGTGGGACAGGGGGAGGGGAGCTAAGGCCATTTGCTGAGTGTTATTGTCTCCAGGGCATGGGATTATTGGAAAATGATAAATAGCTGGGCAGGCAAAGGAAATATGAAAACCCTGTCATGGAACAGAGATGCCCAAGATTTCTGTTCATATTGCAGTGACCAAAAGAAATTTACATTGGAAAAACCCTCTTGCCTTCGGGGCTGAACGTTATGAACCTTCAAAGTGATTCTTGAGAAGAAAAGGGGCTGGGAATGAAAGGAGTGGGAGGGATTGCCATGCTGTTTCTACGGAGCAGGGGTCACTGCAGAAAAACATTCATCATCTTGTTGGTGCTGTTCTGAGAATGGGAACAAGGTGGGAGAGATAAAAGCAGAGTTGAACTGCAGTCTGGCATTTGTGGCTTGTTCTCCAGTCCCATGGGAGCTGAGAATGGACTAAGTCCAAACTTTTTTCTTCTGGATTTCATTCGAGGATTGTTCAGCTGGTCTGCAAACTGGGTGCCTTTACTGTAATATTTTGTTTTTTCCCCTCAGTTTGCTTGGACTTCAAAGTTCCATTCAAATGTATTAGTCACAGGCACATGTATAATGGCCAAGTCTTCTGCCAGGGCAAGTCAGCATGGATCTGTGAGAGTTTATAGCATTTGAAGTTTGGGCCTAAGAACTAAGATCCTGGCCATAATTTGTGCCTCAAGAAAGTAAGGACAGAGATCAGTCTGTCATTGACATATAATTATTTCCATTTGGTTTTATATCCCATTCTAAAATGTCACTAGATTTATTCCTGTTATTTCAATTCCAAATCAAAACCCCCTGAAAAACAATTAAACACCTGTGCCTGGGGAGGCTGAAATGTTCATGAGGGTGAACTGAAAGAGTTTCTGCTTCCTCTGGAACCAAGGAAGTGGCCAAGCTGGCCATGGGAGATGATTCTCTGTTCCTTATCCATGTTGTGGGGCAAAGGTGTAAGTCATGGGTGCTTGGTATACATAATGAACAGAAGAGGAACTTGAGAAATGTGGTGTTTTTCTGTGACACTTGATTTAAAAGTTAAAAATAACTTGTTTCATTGGCAGACTTTCTTTGCAATTGGAAAACAGGAAGCCCTATCTTTGATTCAGTTATTGGAAAAAGTAATTGAATTTACACTGGAGGCTGAGTTTTCAGAGTAATTGAGCACCCTTTCATCACATGTTATATTTCCAAATGGGGAGAAAAAGGCACCACATTTTGACATCTCCTCTACCTTCCCTGCATTTAAAGCTGCCATGAGTTGCATTGCATTTTACACAGATTGATGGAAACTGTGCATCAGACCCAGCAGCATGGATCCAGCTGCTGTATTTAAGGGCTGTGTTTGCTTTTTAATGCCAGTAGCCATTCAAGGCATGGATTCAATATTCCTGAGGCTGTTTGGCTGGACTTTGTGGCATTCACCAGCTTTTTGTTCTTGGCAAAACTCTCATTTAAATTATCTGATTTGGCAGGTCTGCCAGGGAGGGAAGGACACCTTCTGTATCTCATAATCCCTGTTTAGCTGTTGGACTGATTGATACTTTGGTGTCTCAGGATGATTGACAGCTGTCATGAAGTTGAGGTGTTCATGTGAGAAACATTCAGCACTTCACTTTGGGGCTTCTTTGCAAGTTCCCATTGCAATGGTGGAGAGATGGATTATCCGTGCAGAGCTTGAGGAGCAGCAGCCACACTCAGTTGTGCTGGGTGATCTCAAGAGCTGGTTTGAACTTCTATGCACTCCTAAGGCCCTACAGGTTGCATTCCTATTTTCTCTCTAGAGATGTGTCTTTAAGTCACATTTAGTGCCAGTGCTGTCCTATGAAAATCCCTGACTGTGGAATCCACTCAATGCTTCTTTCGTAGCAACACCTCAAAAGATGGTATGAGAGAAATTTTACTGCACCAGGCACATAAATGCACAGTGGTTCCCAAGGAGGAAAATCCTATGAAAATCCCTGACTGTGGAATCCACCCAATGCCTCTTTTGTAGCAACACCTCAAAGGCTGGTATGAGAGAAATTTTACTGCACCAGGCACATAAATGCACAGTGGTCCCCAAGGAGGGGGATCCATGTGCACTTGGGTGTGCTGAAAGCCCAGGCAAATTTTGGCTATTCCAAGACCTGTGTAGGTACTGACACACAGGAATAATCTCCTGAGTCAAGGTGTGTAGCTGGGCAGTGAACTGGATTCAGGCCCTGAGGCAGGTCAGACACAACAGTGTTGAACCATCCACTACATCAAGAAAACCTTGTTCCAAAAGTCATGGAAGTATTTTATGAGCTGTGGGGCAGGGCTTTGATGTCTCTCAAATAATTATGAGATGTGATTCAGAATGGGAAGAGCAGCAGGGCTGATAGCCATTGCTGCCCATACTTGATAGCCAGGCTCTTATTCCAAAAGCACAAAGGTGGATGCAGTGTGGTTGTTTGAAGTTGTTTTTTCATTCCTGGCATGTGGTTTGCACTTGGATGGGGAAATGCCTCACTCCCAGTAGTGTCTCTGCTGGGCACTCTCCAGAGCCACTGGGGATCAGTGCCACCAGCCCAGGTTCATCCAGCCCAGTGTCTCATTCCAGCCAGTGGCCAGAGCAGATGCTGCTTGAGCAGGAAGTTTACATATTCTTGAAAGGACAGCTATCAGATAACTTGGTGTGCAGGGAGATTTCTTTCTTTTCAGTGCAAACCAGCTTCTGCCTTGCAGCTCTACAGACTAATGCTGGGATTTGGATGTAATACAAAGCAGTTTTTCTGGGATCTGTGGAGAATCTAGTTTAAACCTGCTCAGATACAGCCTCAAAGGGGACTGGGGACCTGTGGATTTTACACTGTGGCAAAGAGGACCCTTCTCTTGGGACTGTTTCTTTTTTCAATACTTCTCAACCAATGTTTTCCATTTAACAACAGATCTTTGCACTGGCCACATATTTAAACCAAATAAACAAACAAAACCCGCAGTTTCTTCTTTCTCTATAATTTCTGACCTGAGATGACACAAGCTGTGACTGGATCAGGTTTCTCTGCACTCTGCTTGCACATCAAGGCCATAGTTTTCCCAAAGACGCTGTTCAGCTGCCAGCAGGATGATCCCATTCCATCAGGCTGGCTGTGGGCTCTGGCAGGCTGGCATTCTGTGGGATGCATCCTGCTGGCCCCTGGCAGTGCAGCACACAGGGCACCTCTGGATTGCTGTGTGTGGTGTTCATCTTGCTGCTGGAGGCTGAGCAGGACAGACCTTTTGCTGTTTGTCCCCTGCACCCTGCTTGTTCTGTCCTGAAAGCAGCTCTGGATCCACAGACAGGGCTCCTGGTCTCCTGCTAGCACAAATCCCAGAGGTCTGATGCAAACAGCAGCAGAAATGACAGAGGCTGGACCAGTCAGGTCACAGCTGCCAACTCATCTGCTTCTAATGTTGCATAAAAACACATCTCACTTTGCATATGACCAGAATAATTTATGATGTTTACCTTTATTTTCCTCCTTGTCCATAATCCTTTAATACATTTACCCCCAGCTGAACTGTCTCTCAGCCCTGGATCCTGCTTGTCCTGGGACATGGAGACATGCAAGCATTTTCCTATCAGATTAAAAACTCACTGACCGCAGAAACTTGGAAATTCTACCTCTTGGTTGTCTCTTCTCTTTTAGACTGTGCAGAAACTTTATCAGGCTTTCAGTTATTAATAGATTGTTTTGCTTTTCTCAATATTTAAGGCCTTGTGTGACCTTACTAATAATTTACAAGAGTTTTTGTATGTCTGTGTTTTAATTCCACTGGCTTCTGTGTCAGCTGATGAGCTTTGATTGGTTGGGTTTACCTAATATGTAACCAAACAGAGACAGTAACCCAATGTGGTTTATTCAGATATGTAGTTTCTTTCTAGGCATATGATTCATAGTCTGTGAGAGAGACTGCAGCTGGACAGCAGAAATTTTGCAGGAGGAGAGACAAAGCAAGCTCTCTTTTCATGTAGCCTCCTCGATACAGCTTCGTATCTTCCAGCCTTTTCAGAAGTTTTCAGAATATTAATAATAGTAGCTTGACAGGATCACAAAAGAAAAGCTGTGAAAACTCTAGAATGTTTGGGAAAAAAAGAAAAATTCATGTTGACCGTGAGTTGGCTGGAGAGTCTTTTCTCAAGATGTCTCATAACTTGGATGTAAACTTGTCTATAAGCCTACATTTGATAATTATAAGCAGTGGCCAGCCTTTTAATAGTTATAATGTAAACCATGCAGCAGTAACTGATGAAATACACACATGCATTCAATTCTGTGCCAAAAAATGTAGGAGAAAACACAGACCTTTTGCAACTCCTATTTTTCTAAGGGAAATCCAACTGCTTGCTGTCAGTTTGCCTTAGGAAGCCTGACTTGGGGTAGGGAACTGGAATCTTTTGCCATGCAACTACATATCAGTGCAGCAGCAGTTCTGAATTAAAATCTCAGTTTTCAGATCCAGTGATAACATAATATTGCATGTGGAAAAAAGAACACTTCTTTAGGAATTAAAGAGGGATTATTTTAAACAAGTATGTGTGTGGGTGTGCACACACAAAAACACGCATATAGACACTGTAGAAAAATATTATGAGGCCTTCAGCAATATTTTTTTTTTGAAACTGGAAATGAGACGTAACTTAAATAGTAAGGATAATTAACTATAGGAGCAGTTTACCAAGGGAAGTGATAAATCCATCATCACTAGGATTCGAACTTCAGATCAGATTTTTTAGAAAAAGCCTGTGGGTCAGCCTCAAGGTGCTGCCCAAAACCATATTTACTTATGCAGGAGGGAAGCACAGTCTTCCTCCACCAGAGGTGGGATTCTTTAATCCATGTTAGTTTGGGGGTTGCAGGAGGTGTTCATAGTACTCCTCTGGTATGATTTTTCTCCCACCTCTTATTTTAAAGAGCTTGTTTTGTTAGCAAAATTAAAAAAAAAAAAAAGAAAAAAGAAATACTGATTTGTATGTGCATTCTGTGCACACACAATTCTGTGGCACCCACATGTTTTGCCTTTGGACTTGCCACCCCTGGTTTGCATATTGATGTCTGCCCTGGGCAAAACTTGATGTTTCAGAGGACAGCAATGGCCTGCAGTGGAGGGAACTAAGGAGATTTGCCTGTGTCAGTAAATCTGGAATGAGAGGGCCTCTCCAGTGATTGCCTTGTGTATAGTGAAATCCAGCCAACTTTAGCTTCTACTGATATCCATCTCATCACTGGTCACCAAATTAACTCATGTTTCTGGCAGTCCAGCTACAGTATTTAAATTTGTATGGCCATGAATGCAAGGCTTGGTTGCACATGGTGTGAAAACAGTTTTTGGTTGTGTTTTGTTTCCTCACAGTGACCTTTCAGTCTGGGCCCTTGTGCACCATTTCTTACATCTCCTTATAGGCTCCAGTCAACATCCTGCACATTCTCTGTGTCCCTGTTGAAGTAAGCACAGAGTTAGAAGTTTGCTGTCAAATTTCAGCTATTCTTGCGAAAATCCAGTGCTATGCCTGACCTTTCATAGTGGGCAGCAAAACTCAAAATCTGCTGAAGTCTGGTAGTGTTGGAGTGTGGAACCGTCCTGAAGATGTTTGAGGTTCCCTAAGCAAGTCTGGGATCTAAAGTCAGTTCTGGGATTCGTGGTTTTGGTCAAAATACCAAATACCTTAATCCTGGTGGCATCTCTGTACCTCCATCTGTGAGGCTGAATTTGGGGATCTCTGGTGAAATGTACCCTGGGCCTCTTTTGGTGCTAAGGACAGTTTGGCCATTTTTGGTTCAGCACATGTTACTTGAGGTAAAAGCATTGACTTTGTGAGGGAGATAGAGGATGTTTTAGGCTTTGTAAGGGGTAGGTATATGGAATAATTTTGCTGGCTTCAGTATTTCCTATTGAGGAACATGGTCTTTTCTTGTTGTTTTCTTTTACTGTGCTTTCAGATTTACAAGTATATGATCAGGGAAAGCCTTTGAGCTGCCAAGGAGGATGAATTAATAAATACTGGAGATGTGGGATTTCATTGCCTACCAGAAAAGACAACAGGACAAATGTTGGTGTTTCTGAGGCACTCTCCCAGGTTCAGTTAATCCTCCAGTACCTTGACACTTCTGCTTTATCCAGCTCTGCTCCTTTGCCTGGACTGCTCCTCCATTTGGGCCAAGAGTATTCCTTAAGCCTGATCATTTATTTCAAGGCTGTAATTAAGGTCTTGTATATGTTCAAACAGATCATAGGCAACAAGGGCAAGAGATGTCATCCATCATAATTTCCACAACCTAAAGATATTTTTTTTTGGTTATACTATACATTCTTTCTCTTATTATTTTGTGACTTGGCAGAAATATACTTTTAAAAGTAGGCCACCATGTCCTTTCGTACATTCATTACAAGTGGGCTACCAGGAAAGCCCCAGACTGGCAAGGCATCTATTTTTGGTTTCCTTTTGCAGTATGAGGACAAAGTTTCCTTCAGATACAGCTCTGTCCAGGGAACTCATCCCATGGACTACAGCATATAATTTGAGTTAAAAAGAGAGGGGAAAAAAAGATCCACTGCAATCTCCAGTGCCTCTTCCCTGTGTGTGTCCCTGCAGGTCTGTGCAGCTTTGCAGGCGCCAGGAGCAACCACTCTGCAGTTAAGGTTGCAAAACATCTTCCATTATGACACTGTTTGCAGAGCTTTAGGGTCTTTGGAAAAAAATACCTATTAGGCTGGAATTTTTGTTTCTTGGTGACTGTCAAAAATTATGGCCTCTCCAAAATGTTGGGCAAAGCCCATCCAGCAATTTCTCTTGTGTTATGTGAGAGTAAAAAATCCTCTGAAAACCCAGGCTGTAGTAAGGAAAAAACCACACACACGTACAGTGCAATGCTTCCCAAGTGGCAAAATAAATATTTCTAACAACTACAAAGTATTTCCAACCCAGGCTCTGAATTTCTGCACAACTCAAGTTCTCATAGAGCAGTGCAACATTTACATTTGGAAAAAAGGTTGGGATTTTCTTTAATTTCTTATAAGAACTGCATATATTGATGGCATCTGTATTGAAGTTATGCCCCATTTATGCCCTTAATGATATCTCATTGTGCAGTTTGTGCTACTTGGGGAATTACTTCTTCCAAGCTGATGCTGGAAGTTATTTCATAAGGAGTTGCTAATCACAGATCTGCCTTTCCCATTAACTTTGTAGCATTTTGCATTATGTTCTTGTTATGAAGCTTTACTTTTGAAAGGGAAAAGTATTTCTTTTGTGAAGTTACTTATCAAAACAGAAGAAGATTTTGCACTGTCAATCCAGTTTTGCAGAATGCTGTCTCCAAACTCACAATTGCATCAACAAAGTGAATTTTATGGCCTGTAAAAATGCAAAGGTGTAAGAGAGAGGGCAGAAATCTTCCAGAGCTCCTTCTGCTCCAGAAGATTTCAATAAGCATTAGAAGTTCTTTAGTGGTGTAAATTCTGAGGAAGCTGCTAATTACAAGTAGGAATAAATTGTATTTTTGAATGTGAATGGTCTTAAAAATAATTCTCTTTTTGAAGTTAGGAAGGAAGAAAGGGAGTTAACTAAATATTATCTAATACAATATATATTATTTTAATCTATATTTTCATATATAATTTTGAAGCCCTGGTGTAGTGTAACATTCCTGCAGATATGGCAGGCATGGACACAATCTACAGAGCAGTGACTTCTAGAGGGGCAGCAGGTGGCCAGGGTTCTATAGAATAAAAATTTACCCTGGAAATCTAGAGAGAATGATACCTGAACTTCCAGTACCCCAGAAGATTGGCTATCCCCAGTTTTTTATTCACACTTTGTGTGTCTCTGTTGGAACTGAGTGGAATTGAATAATTTGTTAAGCCTAAAATAAAAACAATCCTTGCTCTGGCAAAGGGTTAAGTTTGTGAGTAAGGTTTTGGAAACATGATTACAAAAGAAAAAAAAACCAAACGTAAAGTTTGTGAGGAGCAGACTGAAAATGCCTGGTGTTAGCTGTGATCCCTGCTGGAGCTCCAGGAATTCCTGGGATATTCTGAGCTGCTTCAGAGAGGGTGGTTTAGGGGCTGTGTCTCAGACATGCACACATGGAGTGTGTGCCCTGGTGTGATCTCCTCTCATGGCTCCAGTGGGTGCAAATCAGTCTAGAGAACTGTGTGGTGACTCTCCTTTTTCCCCCTCCTCTCCATAATTATTTTTGTGGAATTTAGGACTAAGCAGAACTGCTCATGTGCTCTCTGCTGCATAAATGCAAATGCAGCCCTGGTTATGTGTGCCAGGAGCCACAAGGCACATTGACTTCATACCCTGAGCCCTTGCATCCAGCTCACTCTGCTTCCTGCTGGATCACTGAATGTCTGTCTTTGTCTGCCTCCCAGGCAGGGGGGCTTATGTTGAGGCATTGTCATGGCTTTGTTACAATTCAAGTGTCTTTATATCAGAAAAGATATTATTTTAGAGCATCTTTGATAATGTCTGAATTTGAGGATGTAGCTGGGTTTCCATAAAGGCCACGTGTGATGCAGTAATCTGGAAGGTGGATTTGGCTCTCACTTTGTCAGTGCAGTAACTGGAGCCCCAAATGAAGTGGCTTCACCTACTTAAGAATGAACACTTCTCTCCTGATCCCAAGAAATGAGTCTTTTCCTAGCTCCAGAACAAAACAAAGTGAAAACGAGAAGAACCAGCAGTTCAGAAAACTGAACAGATTGTGGGTAAACCCAGCAGAAATCTTGTGGACAGGGGCAGTGTGAACGTTGCAGGTGCTCATGAGTTGGAGTAACCTGGAAAAAATGACTGCAGAAAGTTACCAGTGATAGAGAAAACAGCCCTCTGTTCTGAAAAGAACTGGTGCTTTGTAAGGTGTCTCCTAGGCATCAGTGGGAGTGTTTTTATAACCTCTGGGGGCAGAGAGGGAATGAAAGAGGCTGCTCACCTGTAGGGTTATTTTAAAGCAAGTGGCCTGATCTCCTGCTGGCTGTGCACAGGGCGGGGAGAACTCCCCAGCTCCCCCCTTCTCCAGGCAATCAGTCTCGTGATGCTGGGCCTGTGTTACAGCCTTGCCACTCAGACAAGCTGCACTGCCTGTGCCTGATGATGAGGCTATAAGGTGCCTAAATCTACTTAGAGTTACCTGATAAAGAGGTAAATGTGCTCCCATTTGAGAGAGAGAAGCTGTCAGGAGCAGAGCTGTCCCTAACCCAATTCCGCTCCCTGCGCACTGCCAACAACCCAACAGGTGACCCCCCAGAATAAAGATCTGTTCCACCAAAACACATCAACAACATGGGGGCTAATCAGAACAACACTGCATTCACTCTGGTAAGGCTGTGTGTGTGAAAATGGCTTTTCCCAGGTTTCCAAACAGAGAATGTGTGGGGGAGCAGGCAGGGGGATCCATCCCTTTCCTGTGCGCGTTTCTCCGGCCGTGCCTCACTGCTGCGCCGCGTTGCCACATTTCTCTTCACAGAGAAAAGCAAGGCACAATTCTTCTGAGGGACTTCTGAGATTCACATTCTCTGGACCTCAGAGAAAGGGAAAACACAATTCTTATCACTTGCTGTGCCTGTGCTGTGCCAAACTGGAATGCAGCATGGAGATTGTTTACCCAAAGGGAGGATGTTTTGTTTCCTTGGCCTGTCAGGGCCAGGTGTGTGTGTGTGTGTGGGACTGTAGGGTGACAGTCATGGGATTCAGTGCAGGGTGAGTGCTTGGCAGATTCAGTTTAGATGAAATGTATGTAGTACAGTGTAATAAAGTAATTAATTAGCCTTCTGATATCCATGGAGTCAGATGCATCATTCTCTTTCCTCTCAGGGCTTTTGCTGGTCACAGTGACCCTGAGGTGTGTTAGAGTCTCTTTTCCCAGCCTGGCTGTCGAAGGAGTCAGAGCTCTTCAGTTCTCTCAAGGTTGTTTATTGTTTCTTATCTATAAAATTCTTTCTCTGGCCTGCTGAGGTCTGTTCAGCAGCACAGTCAGAGGCACTCTGCCCGCCCCTGGGGTGGTGTTATCTTTTTATACTAAAAACTACCTGTACATTATTTACCATAACTTCCCAATACCTGTCACCTATGTTAGACAGGGAGCTTCTACTCTAAACCAATCCAAAAGTGCCACCATCACAGCAGAAGATGGAGGCCAAGAAGAAGAAGGAGAAAGGCTGGACATGCCCAGATTCCTCCATCTTGCCCCCTGAACCCCCATTCTAAAAACCCCAAAAAAATCTATTTTTCACCCTGTGACAAACTAATTATTATTCTACTTAGACTTTCGTGGCTTGCAGATCCTCATATAAGGTTGGTAATTGTTTCCATGGGTCATAATCAAAGTCACAGATGTCTTGGGCTCTGTGCCAGGGTCTCTGAGCCCCCTGGCAGGGTCCTGGCAATCCAGGACAGCCAGAGGGATGTCCTGAATTCCAACACTCTCCCTCACCAACCCCGGAGTTGCCTTTGATTTACAGCAGTGCTGGGCTCCAGAGGGGCTGTCCCCAGCAGGATGGGGACACTGCTTGCAGCAGCAGGGTGACACAGAGGTGTCCCCAGCAGCTGAAAGGAGATCCCTGACAAGTGACCCAGCAGAGCTCCCTCCTCATGGTCTGGAACCCTGGGCAAACAGCAGGGCAGGGCTTTGCATGGGCTCTGGCTCTGCTGGGGGCTGTATAAATTAATACAGGTTATAAGCAGGGCCAGCTTGTTTGTAGAGAAGCAGGAGCCAACCCACAGAAGAGCTGCTTTTGAATTTTGGACACCGAACAAAGTTTTAATCTCCAGTAGGGCCCACATTTTTTCTTTTCCCAGCCCTCCTCTAAACACTTTCCTTTATTTATTTATTTTTCTTTTCATTTGCTGCTGTCTCTTTTTACATTCTAAGATCTCTAATAGCTCAAACATGACTGGGCTTTGGTCCAGGCTGCTGGCATGCAATGCCAGCCTTTGCTGGTCTTGAGCTGACTACAGCAGCCCATGGCTGTTCCTCTGAACAGCCAGGAGTGAGGAGAATCCAGGCTTTTCCAAACCAGAGGGTGAAACACCCTGATACAGGAGCTGTGCACATAAGAGACCAGTTTGGGTTTAAAAATAAGAACAACAAGACTAGAGGTGGTTGGTTTTTTGTCTCATTAAGGTTTGTTCTGAAAATTTATTCTGTATAAGTATGCTAATGAAGCAGATTTTAGTAGAGAAAATTCAGATTTTAGGCAGAAAGTGATAAATTGAGAAATTGAATTGTGATTATTACTGATTTCTAAGCATTTTTGTTAAAAAAAGCATAATCAAAAACCTTTGCATTCAACAGCATTTTGACTGAAGATGTGCTGTTCATGGTGTACAGTGTGACTGAGAGCTTGCAGACCAATCTGTAAGAAAAACAAAAAGAAAAATGAGACTTTGGGCAGAGATGCAGGCACAGGAAAGGAACAATTATTGCCATTATCTTGCTTAAAAAACAGGTGGGAAAATTCATTAATTGGTTTGGTATCATCCCAGAGGTCTGTAGCAAGCTGAAAATAGAAAACAAAAATTACAATTCCCAGTGAAGTTCTTCAGCCATTAAACCATCCTTCTTTTCTCTCCCATTCCTTCTGTATCCCTCATTAGTGTAGTTCCAAGTGTCTTGCTACAGTGCTTGGAAAAATATGACTAATGTCTCATGGGTTTATTAATTTTGTCCTTAGTTGAAAGGCTCCATGTCTGGCTGAATTCCCTACTGTTCAGAAAGCCTCTTTGGAGGCTTTTTGTTTCTTTTCTTGATTGCAAATGTTTGTGTCACTCTGTGCTTATATTTGAGAGGGGAGGTGAAGTAGAACTGAAGGCAGGGAGGACTGTGGTGGTCCCCAGCTCCTGGTGGTATTTGTTATGCATTCATTTCAAATATTTAGATTTTTTTCAAAGGTGTTGAGCACCTTTGAGGAGAGGACAGAGACAGAGATTGATCAGATCTACTGAAATTCACTGAAGATAAAGGGGACATTGCTGGACATGCTGGCCATGGTCTGTGTTTCTGCTGAGAGACCCTGTAACTTTGTGCTGAGGAAGGAGACCTCATTACTCTGAATTTCCTGCCAGCATCAGTGCTACAGCTCAGGTTTAGAAACTCTCACTCTCTAATCTACTACAATACTGATTTAACAAATCACTGGTACTTGAGGTTCAAAGAAATGTTCTGCTTTTTTTTCTTATTTTCTTTCTCATTTTTTTTACCCTTTGCCAGCATTAATCTTGCCTGTGCTTTGCATGGCATGGCTTTGCACTCATAAAAAGTTGTACTTCCATTTTTGCCTCTCTAGTCTGCTTTGAGAAATAACAGGAACAAGGTTTGTGACTCCAAGGGGCGGGTGTATACATAGGGTAAGACAAGGAGTTGCATGTCTCACTAAGGAAATTGCAGATGTAAAATGGCATCCACAAAAATGTTGGCTACATATGAAAATAAGTTTTAATGGTTTAGTGGGTATTAAGTTTTAATGGGTTTAGTTTAGTCACCTTAAAACTGTGTGTGTTTGTCCAGTAAAATGGAACATTTTGGTGACCCTCTCTGAAAGTTCATCTTTAGCTTTAATTTCCTCAAGCAATGCCAGGGGTTCCTTTGAGTTTCATAGAATCCCAGAATGGTTTGGGTGGGAAGGGAGCTTAAAGCTCACCCAGTTCCTCCCTCTGCCATGGGCAGGGACACCTCCCACTGTCCCAGGCTGCTCCCAGCCCTGCCCAGCCTGGCCTTGGGCACTGCCAGGGATCCAGGGGCAGCCCCAGCTGCTCTGGGTACCCTGTGCCAACCCATTGCAGGGCAGGGGGAGCCTGGCATGGCTGAATGTTGGCAGGGCAGCCAGCTGGCCTGGTCAATTCAATTTAATTTTATATAATGCTTGTCCTGAGCTCTAAAGATGTGCCTTACAACTGAAAAAAATTACTTTTTTTATAATTAGTTTAAAAGCCACACTCTTTAGTCACAACAAACGTCACAGATTGTGTTAATACAAAGTTAATAATTATAATAATAATAGCTCTTACTTGACAATAGCAAGTCAAAATTAATGACAATTAAATACTTTAAAACAAATCAGTGTGTTCAAATCAGAAGTTCCTAACTCCCATTTCATAAATAGCTCCTGCTGTAGACACTGAGCAGAGAGAGCTGATTTGAAACAGATCTATGGTGGAGCTGCAGTCCATCCGTGGAGACTTTTAAGTCCATATGGCAAGACTGCCTAAGGAGTCACATACTTTGTGGAAAGATCATGCAATTAATCAAAAAAGTAGTAGTGTTTTCAGTTAATCTAAATTAATGTAGTATTTTTTTAGGTGAAAAAAGTGTCTCCACTTCAAAGAACAGGAAAAAATCTTCATGATTTCCTGTTTATTCTTTCTGTGTGTGGCTGTCACAAGCCATATATTTTTAACTATTTTATTGAGTAAAATCTGTTACTTCTTAGTGACAGAGAAAATCACATGATTTAAAAATAACAACATGCTGTATCTTTAATATGGTTTTCCTCTACCAGATATACAGCACCCCATAAAGACACAAGGAACAATTCAGCTTTCATTATCCTCTCTAAGTGAAGGCAAGTTAATTTCTTTTTCTTGTAAGACTTTTAAAAATTATTATTCTGTATGGCTGGATTGAAATCTGCGTTTCTGTAGATATCCTGGTGTCAGTGGACTTTGAATTAATTAATTTTATGCATTATCCAGTCTATATTTGAGACTTACTGTAAATGGAGAAGTTTTGTGGGCACTGTTGGTTAAGAAGATGGATGAAGTAGGAGCTGGATGTCAAATCAACACTTGTGCAGCAGAAGTGCTCCTGCAGATCAAAGTGCAAAGTCAAAGTCCTTTTCAACAGAATTTGGGGGAAGGGAGGGAAAAAAGCTCAATATGAGCCCTCCTGGCTTAGCTCTTTGAGCGAGGCTGCTCCGAGGTGTCAGGCAGGTCTGTGCTCCTGTGGGAATCCAGAGGGGATTTCAGGATGAACTCTGAAAAATGCACCCTAATCACTGAAAGCACCAGACAAAAAGGGCTACAGAAACTTGCCACAGGAGGAGGGGGCTGCTGTGTGATGGGAGGAAGGGTTTGGGCAGAGTTTTGCTGCTGCCAGTGCCTGTGGTGGGAGCCAGAGGACCGGCAGAGGATGCCTGTTGACTTGCCACCCGTGCAATGCTCAAATGTGTTCCAATAATTAATCAAAAAAGTATTTTGGCTTGCCTTTTTTTTTTTTTTTTGTGGGTTTTCCAGTAGAAATGATTTGCTTAGCTTTCAAACTTTTAAAAAATATTTCTGTGCATCGGAAAAATGTATTTTATATTTGCCAAACACCGGGCACATTGACCTTTTCCCAAAGCCCCTCTTCTTTCATGGAAAGTGCATTCAAGAAAGATGATGATGCTGCCCTTTTTTTTTTTTTTCCTTGTATTTTTTTGGTAGTATTTAGAGATCCCAGTGAAAGAAAAATACCTGTTATTAAGAAACTGAGACTCAGAGATCCAAGGCCACTTTCCAGCTCTTCTCTTATGATCTTAATTAAATTGCTCAATCTGTCCAAGGCTGAGTTCCCTGCCTTAACTGCAGGCATGCTGCTTTTTCCTTGCCTTTCACTTTATCAGGGAGAAAGTGTCTTCTTGTGTTTATAGAGCTCTGTTGGAGCCTTTAGCTGCTATTTTGATATGAATTTAAAGAGCTGACCCCCTAAGTGCTGTGGGGTGGCTGGGATGAGGTTTGGGATGGCTGCTGGTGACCCTGGGCAGGCTGGGGATGCACTGGTGCCATGCATGGGAGAGATAAGGAGGTTAAAGCCAGTATTTGCTAAAGCTTTGTGTGCTCTCTGTACCACAGCACCCTCCACTGCAGCCAATTCACCTTCTCCACGACATCTCATACAATCAGGACTTAGGCAGGGCAATTAAATGGGATTTCTTAAGTGGCAGCAAAAGAATGTTAATTGATGTGTGAAATATAATTATCCTCCTGGGCTCCTTGGCTTTCTTTTGTTCATGACTGCTTTTGATTAAACAGCTCTACTTTCTTGGCCTATTGTATCCATTCACCCACTCCTTTCTCCCTAGGAGCAGGCAATGTCTAAAAAAGGCTGTCTGCTTGTGCATCCCAAATATTTCCCAAGGCAGGGGAAAAAAAAAGGGGAGGGGAAGTGAAGGCAAAAATCAGTCATCCTGCTTGGTATGTGGGTCCTTTGCTGAATGCTGTTTTTGGGTTGGAGCCCTGCATCTGGACTCCAGCTCATGCCAGCTGAAAAGGAAACTTCTATTTTGTTTGCTTAAAAGGCAGCAAGTCAACGTTTAAAAAGGCAACCTGAGGGGATTTTTCAGGGGCTTGACCTGATTGATCTGGAAAATAAGTTAAATGAGGTGTGGCCAAGAACTTCTTAAAGCAATCAAGCAAATACTTTCTTACCAAGATGGTCAGGAAGCAGGAGGGTGGGTTGCTATATGTTCTGCTAAGCATTGCCTCTAAATCATTTTCTGTGTTTTTGTCCTGGTGGTATCATAATGCCCTCCATGAGCCTGATTATAGCCATCAGAACACACAGAAAGTTGGATTTTTGTAGAGAATGTTTCTTCTGTGTGAACAAATGGCATCATGAGAGTGGGAAGAAACCAGAACTAAACCTCCTTAATGGTTTTCTCCATCCTGGGTCTCTTGAATACTGATTTTTTTTAAAAAAAACCTTTACAGGATATTAGGATAACAGTTGTATAAATGTCCTTTTTCTTTCACAGAATCAACAAAATTTGGTTAATTTCAGAGTCAGGGTAGATATATTAAAGAGTTATACTATTATTTTAGTCTTGAAATTGTGAGTCCAGATCCATATATATTTATATATATATATAACTTTTTGTGCTAAAAGTCCTGCTATGGAGGAGTTGCTGCTTAGCCATTTGCTTTTCTGGACACAAAGCCATATGTGTCCATTGAAGTCCATCCCCAGAAGCTGAGCTGAGCAAGGTCAGAGCATTCTCAGGTGAAGTGGCAAGGGCAGGAGGTGACCAGCTAAAACCTCCATGACCAGCTGGAGTTCAGGTGTCTCCCTGTGGCCTGACTTTCCCCTGAGGGTGCCTGGCCAGGCAGTTTGGGGTGTGTTTGGTTACCCTGGTCCTGCAATCACACCAAGCTCTGCCCAAAACCATGTGAAACACAAGTCAGGTGCTTCCTTTCCAGCAGCAAGGGCAGGTTTGCACACTCCAGAGTACTCCAGACTCCCAGAAAATACTTGTTACTCTTCATGTGGGCCCACCTACCCTTGTGAAACCCTCAATTCCTTATGTTTTTTAAGTGCTCATATATTTTTGGACTGAGAACATCCATTGGGAACAGTTTGAATACGTACAGGATGAAAACATCCTTTCTTTTACAGCTTGAAACTTTCTGTTTCATTGGATAATCAGGTTCTTCCTGGATTAGAACCACTGAATGAGTGTTCCCTGATAACTGTCCAGTGTAATTGATGGAATTGTAGTTATTACTGATCTCTGATGTTGCTGACCTCTCTCCTTAGTCATCCCTCTTTTCCAGGAGTCTGTTTAGTCTGTCCAGTCCTTCCTGGATATCTCTGGGCCCATTTCTTTGTCTGATGTACTTTTTGCAATTCTGCTGAGGCAACCAGAGCTGCATCTGCTACTCGAGATATTGGAGCCAATGGTCATAAAAGGAAATGTTTTTTTCTTTCCTAATTTCTAACTTTCCCTTTGCTTTTCATCTATAGCTAAGCATTGGTTAGATTTTGACAAAAATACAATGAACTCTCTCAGATGTGGTGGTTAGTTCTAAGTTGATCATTGTGTAACTTGAGTTCAGATTGTGTTTTCCTTTTTGTGGGTGCTTTTGTCAGTGCAGATACCTGTTCCTAATGCAGACAGTGGTGTGGTTGTTAAAGTGTTTTCATAATACTGCTCAGAATTGAGAAGCTATCAGACAAATTAGAGTCCCACAATGGAGTGCTCTGAAAATCAAAGGTTGAAGCTGCGTTTTTAGTTTCCAGAAGTAACTTGAAACCATGTTCAGTACATTAAAAATGTACAGAGCATTGGTTTACTCTAACATCCCATCTCATTTCTTATATTTCCATTAAAACATTTTGAATTTTTGCCCCTGTGTGACATGAAAACATGTTTTGAAATGTTATGAATGTCTGGCAAATGATTTGGTTCTGGATTTTTGCCCACCAATATTCCTGCATGGCCCACGCACTGGTGCAAAACTTGTTCTTGGTCTTTTAAGGCATGAAAATAATACAGCAACAGCTGAATTATGACTTTTAGTTAAAGAAAATAAAAAATGAATCAATTTGAAATATTAAAAGGTCAGGAGGCAACTGAGGAACGGTGAGGGAAAAGATGAAAGCTGGTTCTAGGAGGGGCTGAGGATGCCAGAGGGAAGCAGCAGCTTAGTGTTGTGCCCCAGCTATGGGTTTAAGGTAGATTGCACATCTTTCTGCTTTTCCAAAGAATGCTGCCATGTGCCCCAGCCATGGGTTTAAGGTAGGATTGCACATCTTTCTGCTTTTCCAAAGAATGCTGCCATGTCACCTGTCCACCCAAAAGTGCCAGGGATTTGGTGGGAAATTGCAGATGCTCTGCTTCTCTACAAAACATAGGCTAACAAATTGAGAGAAGTCACAAAACTGCATTTTAGTGACAGCTGAGAGAAAAACCACTTTTCTTGGAGCCTGGAATGCCAAATGCAGGCCCAGAAACTTGGGGTGTGCGCGAATCACTCGTACACCAATTTGGGGGGTGGGAGTTTGACTTTTTTCCTGGCACAGAAGGAGAGGAATGGAGAAAGCCTCACTTAGAGGAGCTGCCTGGTGGAGAGAGCCACCAGATCCCCTGATAGCACAGCTCTTGTTCTAGCTCATTTAGCACCACAGCCCTCCATAAACCAGAGGGAGTTCAGCGAGCCTAATGTAGCGTGAGGAGCAAGGCGGGGAGCGCCCGCCGGGGCAGATTTACAGCTACCTGATGGGCCTCAGTGAGCAGCATCCTCCTCCTCCTCCTCTGCATCCTTCTCCCCTGCATCCCCTTCCCTTGCATCCCCTTCCCCTGCATTCCCCTCCCCTGCATCCCCTTCCCCTGCATCCCCCTCCCCCTGAGAGCCAGCCCGCCTGCCCTGCCTTTCTCACACACACACAGGCTCCTGAGGATGCCGTTGAATCTTTTGTTTTCCCTCATTAAAAGTGCCAAGATGCATGTCAAATGCCTGGAGCAGTCTCCTGCTTTATAGTTTTATTGTAGTACTATTATGACTTATCTAATTTATTTTTTCCTCTCTGTGCATGCGTCTCGCTACTTCCACTGCCAACGTTTGTGTCAAGCAGAGATAATCTCTTTGTATGTCTGTCTACATACACATCTTTATTTTTGGAGGGGAACTGAAAGAGACCTCAATATTTGGCTCAGCCCTCTTTTTCAGGCAGGTAAAAGAATTCTAGAAAGGGCAGAACCAGGCCCTGTTGTGAACACCACAATGTTGTCTTAATGATTGCAGTTCAGTAGGATCCCAGCAGCATCTCTGTTTGCTCTCAAATTTACACAGCTGTATACTGCAGGTATAAATTAGTTTAATAGACACTGAGGTGTGTATAATGTCTCTGGAGTTGGCACCACTCTTTAGAAAGGAATATTTATTGACTTACGGCTTTCTTGTACTAGAGATGATCAATTTTTTAATCAGGCTCATTAATTTTTTTTTTCTTACATAATTGGACTAGAATTAAAAATCCTCTACAGAACTGTGTCTATAGACTAGATAGCAGTTGGTGGAGTATTGAATCACCATCAAGTGTTTTAGGAAACTGCTGTGTAACATCAGCAATAATCCACTAGACATGAGCTCAGCCAGTTGGAACCTCATGTTCACATCACCTCTGTGTCAGGCTTGAATGTCAAACATGAGCACAGACATGGGAGCAAACAGGCTGATTTTGCTGCTCTGAGCCTTCCTCTGAAAGCTCACCTGTGTGTCCCTGCCATGGCAGCCAGTGCTGACTTTGCTCTGTCCCCTTGGTCACATCCTATTGCTTTCAGGTGAGCCACCTCCTCAGCAGCATCCCCAGCCAGTACCTGCACATGCAGAGATTCCTTGTGTCCCATTAGAGGAATGTCTCATGTCTGGGAACTCCTCTCACCGTGCTCATGTTTTATATTCATCTCAGAAAGACATCCTGGGCTACTATTTGCAGGAAAATTGCTTGGCATGAGAAGTGATGCACTGAGCTGGATTTCCTCCTGTGCAGCAAAGGCAAATTGGTCCAGTCACTTGCATTTCCCTTTGAGCAGCTCCAGCTGCTTTGGCACTAATTGTCAGTGCCAGACTGAAAACTACAGCAAGGAAATCTAGACTGAGCATTGCTCTGGGGCCAGGACCTTGGTTTTGTGACTCATCCATTTAGAGAAACACCCACCTAAAAAGACTAATGCTGAGATGGCCCCATGTAAATGACACGAGAGAAACTCTCAGCCAAAACACAAATCCTGTTTCCACTTGCTGTAGGAACAAGGGAAGTGGATCTGCCCCCAGCCACACAGTGAAACTGGGGCAGGACATTGCAGTATCCTTTTTCCTCTACGTTTGCCTTTGCTCCTACGCTTGCCCTTCCTTTAGAACCCTTCTAACCTTTCAAATGGGAAAGGCAAGTGGCTTCCTGTCCCTGGTGTTTATGGAGTGAAGTGGTGAGGGCTGCCTTTGAGAGAGGCTATAGATTTCCTGGCACTCCTTCAGCCCTCCTGTCCCAGCCTTCTGTGCAAACAATTCTCCCTGCCCCACCTCTCCCAGCGCTGCTGCTGCTGCTGTGTCTTACAGCAGGAACTGAGGGAAGCTTTTATAACCTGCCCATCTGTGTCCATTTACCATAGGATGAGTTCATTTATTTCTTTAAAACGTGGAGAACTGGCTTTCTCTGTTTTGAACAGGTAATGTCTTAGATGCTGAAACCTAAAGCAAGCTATACCTGACCAGAGGCTATTTGCTGTCACAATGGATAAATTGGGACTCTCTCTTACCATCTTGGCTGCTGCTAGTGAGTCTATGTCCTAATTTTGCTTGCTCCAGATAAGTCTGAATATTTCGCAGCAGAAATGAAGGGACTGAGACCTGCCTTGCTAGCAGTGCTATTAACCTGACAATGTGTTGGTTTGTTATGGGATTGAAATCCCATGGGAACAACTCTCTGTCTCACAGCAGAGCTGACACACAATCCCATGCAGCTGATTTGCTGTGGACAGTCTTCAAATGTTGAAATCTCAGACTTTCTAAGTACAGGGCTCCTATGCATGGGCACACTTCCTGCTAATCTTGAGGCATAAACACTCAGTGGCTCCAGACGCTTGAAGAAATAAACACACTGACTCAGTATTAATATTTCATCACAACACACTAAAGCTAAACCTCACTGATCCAGAGTGACCTAAACCACTCAAGAAAATGTTTCTTTTCTCTTTTCTTTTTTTTCTCCTTCTTTTTTTTTTTTTTTTAATAATTTAACTTTTTATGGGGAGAAAATAGAAGGAAATGTTGTCCTGCATGGCAGGCTTAACATGGATAAGCAGAGCTGTTTCAGCTGGAGCAAAGCTGCTCATGTGCAGAGATGCTGCTTTGGAGAGGTTTGTAAGTTCAAGGAGGGCAATTTAACAGCTTTGCTTGTTGTCTCTACCATGGCAGGTGAACCAGATACATTTAGTATTATGGAGTATCAGGACAAAGTCACTGCATGTTAGAACAGCAGCTCCTGTAAACAGGACCTGTTAGTGGCTGCTGGAGCACAACAGAGCCTTGAATACATTGCTGCCATCAGAAAACTCCCAGTGTGGTCTGGGGCAGGTGACCTTGGTGCTGCAGTGTCCTGTGAGCTAAAGAGGGTTTTAACTATAGGAAGGTTCTCTGCAGCTGATGCTGAAGGAGTTTCCAAGCAGCATGGTTTGAACTGGATGCTAACACCTGCTCCTAGACACACTGCAGATGGTGGGTGCTTTTTGTTGGATCATCAGATCAGGACTTGACATGAGGCCAGTAGGAAACCTCTCCTGAGCCTGCAGCAGGGATGGGCTCGCATCCCGTGCTGGGAAGAACAGTGAGCTGGGTCCACAGGCAGCAGGCAGGGTTAGGAGATTGGAAACTGATCTTAGACACCCACTTCAGAGTTTCCATGCAGTTGTTAACACACACTTTCTAAAGCTCAGAGCTAAAGATTGCCATCTTTTCCATGAATGAAGCTGGCTGGATGTGATCTGAAACTACTCAAGGTGAGCCAGTGTGTGTGCTCAACCTTGTATGTCATCTAGCTAGTGAGAGCTTCACACCCACCTTTTTCTGTATCTCTGATAGGATAAAGAAATTGAATTAATTTAATAGTGCATTCTGCCCACATTGTTGTTTTGAGTTGCTGAATGTGTTAAATCAAGTCTTAAAGAATGATTTAAATTGCCTTGCTTTGCAATTTAAGTTCTTTTCTGTCATTTGTTCTTAATGAGTGATAAGCACTCTGTGATCTGCATGTGATGGGTGTTTCAGGTGTCCATCTCTGAGCAACAGAAACAAGGAATGAACAGGATAAATGATTCCCTTAGAGCAGAGCTGGAGGCAGGCAGCCCCAAGGACCACACGAGGCAGTGGAGAGCATCAGGAAAAATTGTGCAGGGACACATCAGCAACACTTAGCTCTAGCTGCTCCAGCATTTTATCTGATTTACAAGGGCCCGTGAACCATACCAGGGGAAAATGGAAAAGCTCAAGTGCAATTTAAACAGTAGTGTCCTGATAAACTCAGGATCAGCTGGTTTTGATCTCAGCACAGTTTGGTGCAGGAGCACCACTTGTGCATCATGAGTGAGGATTGGAGGAAGCTTAAAGCAGCTGTGCTGCTATATTTGCTCACTCTCTGTATTCAAACCTTGGCTTGAGAGCTCAAAGGAAATGAGATGTGTTTTGCATAACCCAGTTGCAATCAGTGGAAGCACCTACTAATCTGCTGGTACTGCTTCTGACCTTTTCAGGATCTGATTCCTTATCAGAAAATGAAAACGTTTTTAAAAGAGAAATAGAGTTGTTTATTTGGGGGGGGGGAAGGAGGGAAGGATGAAAATTCAAAAGGCATTAGTGAAAAGACAGATGTACACAAAAAACTGTATGAGTTTTATTCTCCTGGCCAGAAGGACCTGAGGTTATGCATAGAAGTGTCTTTGTACAGACTGACCTCTCAGATTATGTTTTACACTTCTTCACTTTCACTATTTTTGGGAATGTCCACAACAGCACATCCTGATGGCATTAAAAATAAAAGGCATTCCATTATATCAGCAGTGTTAGATTTGTTAAAGAGTGGTTCTTCCTCTAATAGTTGAAATTTAAAATGAGGCAAATTGTTCTGAATAACAGGATGGGGAAGACCTTGAAATGTGAGGCTTCAGTGTTGAGAACTTGCAATAACTATGGTCATTCACAGAAATCACTACTGAATCCCAAACTACCCTGCCTTTTCTGATCCAAATTCTTATTTGGTAAGGCTGCACAACAAGAAATAAATATCCTGAATTATAATGACATAGTCTATGTGCCCCCATCTTCCTCTCTGTTTTAGCATCCATCTGGGAATCAGATCTTCATTTTCTCTCTCATTTTCTGCCTCCTTATTTCAGGGCTTAAATATTCAGGCAGATCTGCAGAAACCAAAGAATTCAGTATATGCAGATTAATAATGGGATGGGAAAAACGGATCTCAAATGTTGAGCAAAAAATCTGCAGGGGGTTTAGAAGCCTGTTCTGCGTTAGCAAAGCAGGTGCTGAATGCTTCCTGAGTTACTCTAAGAACTTTCTCCTTTCCACCAGACCCCAGAGCTCAAAGACCTCTCACCTTCCCTCATCTGCCAGAATGGGCAGTGCTGCTCTGTGCTCTTCAGCTGAATGCTTCCACTGAAGCAATTAAATCGTTCCAGTTAATTACCTATCAAGACTACAGTGCAGGTCTGGGTTTTAGCTGTAGTTTCCAGCAAAAAAAGAATGCTCTAGATCAGTCTTTTCAAAGTTTGTGAAGGGTTGTGAAGGTGCCATGGTTTCAGCCTTTATGTGGAAGTGACTGCCTTAAAATCTGAGTGTGTGTGAGGAAAGCTTTTCTTCTTGCTCTGAGCTATTCTCCCTCCTTCCATCAGGGCTAAACAGCAGGTTTGCTCCCCTATGCTCCCCTCTCCTTTGTAAACACAAAATCCCTTAAACAAATAGTGGACAGATCTTTTTTGTGCTCCTCTGTTTATTAGAAGGCCTTTGCTAATCCCTGTGTTTACGAGTCGTGGGGTGTGTCAACCTACAAGCTGAGGGAGTTAATGAAATTCATCTGTTCTGTATTTTCCAACAGAATTAAGGGAAGGGGGAGGCCCGGGCAGGCTTCACCCTAACACAGAAATATGACTAACAGTGGTGTTTGCAGGCACAGACTCAAAGGGAGCAGCGGGTGGGAGGAGGTGAAGCGGCCGAATGGCAGAAATGTAGGGAAATACTCCCCCTTCAATTAGAGTAATTAAAAAGTAGTAAAAATAAACCACCCAAAGGAGAGTCTGGCCAAAAGAAAGTCTTAATGTACACTTATGGTTTAAAGAATCTGCTGGAGGCCACCACCGTGTGTTGCCACAGCCCTCTTGTGTCTGCCTCTGACTTCAGACAAACGCCAGCCCAGGAATGGGGCTGGGGGTGGCTGCTGGAGCTCACCCCAGCTCGGGGGGACAGGGCTGAGCCTCCTGGGCACAGCATCCATCAGATACACCCTGCCAAGCTGGGCTTTCACAGGTCCAGCCTTCTGTGTGCACTGAATTTTGGTACATCGGCCAAAAAGCCACGGTAAGGTTGAGCTGATCCGTGGAAGGAATTAAATCTCATCAGAAAAGCTGGCAAAGCCCTATTTGTTTCTCTGCAAAAGTCTGTGCAGTTCTTGTTTGGGTTCTTCCAGTTTGCTGTTTGCCTTCTTGGTCTTTAATTCCCTGGAGGAGTAGGCAGGGTGAAACAACAGCTCCATTGGTGATTTCTCCCTGGTAATTTCTTTGTCAGCATGGATGTGTCTTGTCATGAGAGCTTCACAGAAGCACAGTAGGGAGCAGCCCTGCTGAATTCCTTGTTGTCCATTTCCTAGAAGCCTTGCTCCTGACTCCAAATGCATCTTCATTAAATGTGGACAGGCATTTCTGTCAGCTTGCGTTGTGTTTCCCATGACGTGGAAAGGCAGAGTGGCTGGAGAATGAGTTCAGAGTCCTCAAATCTGTAACTGGAGATCTAAAATTATGTGGAAAAATATGGTAATTTGAACTTCTGGGAGATGCACCAATCTTTGCTGCAGTCCAGAGGTTCTGTGACTAACAGGCTCAGTGGCAGGAATTTTTGGCATTCCCAGTGTTAGGGTCAGTAGATGATAGTTTTTGGTTGTAATCCTCAAAACCCTTCATGTAATAACAAACATGTCCTTTCTAAGGCTGCCCTAGAAAAGAGGACCAAACTGTGACTCTTGATCTTTGCAATTTGAAAGAATTAAGATCTATAATTCTTCAGAGATGATAAGTTTTTTGAATTCTAAATCATTATAAACTCTCATGAGACAAATTTGTCAAACCTTTAGGGGTACTGACACTTGAGGCAGTGTTTATTTTGGTTCTGGAGGGGCTTGGGGCTGCTTTTGCATCTAATAATATCCCTAAAGGGTTTGATTATTGGTGATTATCCCTGAATTTTTAGACATCTTTAATTGGAAAGCTTAGATGTCAGGGACAGAACTGAGTTTTCAGTAGGTCAGTTCTTTACAGTGAATGTTACACAGATGTTGAGTTTGGTTTCAGTGTGCCTGAGAGCTAGAGCTGGCTCTGCACATGCAAGGATGATAACTCCAAGATGCCTTAGTTTGGGATTGAATTTAAAAAAAAAATCATCATCTTTAGCATTAAATAAACTCCCAAGAATTGTCAGATTGCTATTTCTTTATTTTTTCTTCCTTTTTTTACCTGTTGTCTGTCCACCACCCTGCTCAGTCTGTGAATTCATGTATGTAACCCACTGTACACAATTCATTTTTAATGTGGCCGCATCTGCAGCCACACAAATCCATGACAGCTGCAGTTTTGATAGCTAAACCAAAATACAACTGAGTAATGAGAAATAAATTTATTGTACACTGGCCATGTTTGAGAATCCCTGCTTTAGACGTGTGTGTTTTACAAATAATTAATAAAATAGATCATGCATATACTCCTGTTTGTGCCAAGTGCTGTTTCCTAGCTGGAGTCTGAAGTGAGGAGGCAGGAATGTGCCAGGCAATAAAATATCTGTGTATGCCACTGTTTCCAGAAAGACTGTCAAATGTGGACTTTGGGTCTGTCTTTCCTGGCTGGGGTTAGAAAACAAGGAAATGTAAAAAGCCCTGACCTTCACAAAGCCCTGCTGTGCCATCCCTCACTCAGCTGGGCTGATGGGCAGCTGCAGAGTCAGGTTTCACTTCAACCTAAATCACTTCCAGTTTCTGCCCCTGTTTGTGGATGAATCTGTGTTGGACCCTGCTGCAAACAGAGCTTGAAAACAGTAACTTCCATTCCTGTGATGTGTGCAATACAAATCAAAGGAATTTCTGAAGAAGCTCAAAGGAGCATCCAGGTAATCTGCAGTACAACTGAACCATCAGGTTTTTGTTGTTTGAGCTGATGGCCCTTCCAGCAGAAAAAGCCAAGATTATATTGGGCAGGACTAACTTCTTGCAGCCTCATTAGAGACAAACTGAAACCCTATATAGTCTGAGAAAATAGGTAATATTTAACATTGTGGGATGGGCTGAGAAGGCAGTGCCATGGCAGAGTCCATGATGATATGTGCTGAGTCCATTGGTAAAGGTAAACTATGAGAATGAGGTTCATCTTTACTCTGAAAAATGCAGATTGTGACTCTCTAGGAAAATTTTTCCAAAGCTTGTCAGTTTAATAGAGTGGTAGTGATGCCTTCATTGCTGGTCATGTAAGTGGTAACACTGGAAGACATTATTAGTGTGGTAGCTATAGGTAAACTGATGAAATAAACAGAACAAATGAATTTTTTGTTGGTTTTTGCTTTTTATACAGAGATGGCATCTTGCAGCTGTTATAAAGTTGTGTTCAGATTATAACATTAGTGTCATTTTCTGAGCCAGCTTGTGAGAAGTGAGGTAGGATCCCTGGCATAGAACAGAGGCAAGGATCAGTTACTGGGAGGGAAGAATGGTACCAGTACAGATGATAAGGAATCTAAATTAAACCATAGGAGAAGAGAGAAGACGACGCTATAATATTTAAAAATGGCAAACTAAATAATATATAATTTACAGAAAATGACAGGGTAATGCTGGGACTATTTTTAAATCAACAGCAAATTAGAATTCAAACCTCTGATAGGTTTAACAGATGGTCTGGATCCTAGAATCCAAAACCCACACACTTCATTTCCCAGTATGTTAAGAACAAAATAATGCTGTGCAGCCTCTGTGGAATGTTTCTTGCTATTAAACTATGTTGAAGATAACTTTTGACCAAGGAGGACTGAATTTGGAGTGGAAAAATAGAATAAGTTGGTCCAGCAAGAAAAAACAACCCCACACTCTGTACCAGGGGTGACTGTGGGCATGTTGCAGCTTCTAGGCAAAGGAGACAAGAGGATGTGGGAAATTGAAGGAATGTGATTTCTCAGTGGCTTTGTGCAGCAGAATTTAGTGTTTTATAGTCAGAAGAAGTGGATTTGTCCCCTTTCCTTGGATCCTGTGGATCTCAGAAAATGTTCTCTCATGCCAACAAGGGAGGGAAGTGTTTTGATGGGACTGGGTGCTGGTAACCTTGCTGAGCAGCACCCAGCTCCGAGCATGACCCTCAGTGGCTGAACACACATTGTGAATGTTTAGAGCAGAAGTTACCACAAACTGTTTTGACCACATTTAAGTGAATAACAACTCGTATTGAGAATCTGTGATTGCTTAAGGAAGGCTCAGAAATTGAACTGGTATCTAGAAAGTTTTGGTCAAGATGATGGCTTGACACAATTTGAGGAGCAGCAGCGCAGCACACACATTCCTCTTTATGTGAAACATTATTTTCTTTTAACCAAAAAGGAACATTTTATCTTTAGGTATCTACTCCTTTTCTAATTTCTGCTCAGAGTGCTCCTCATGTCTGATGGGCACTCTTGCAGTACTTCACCTACTGCCCCCTGAATCACCAAATAAGAAATTATGAGTTGTTTCAGCAAATGGGATCCATCAGCCTTCTGATCCAATATCCTGCCTCCATCAGTAGCCAGCCAGGACACTTCAGAAGAAGCCCTACATGATACCCTATAACCAGGGAATTGCATTTTGCACAAGTGAGGTATTTTTATCTCAGGCGGTTAATAATTGGCATTTGTCCAACCATATTTTCAAGTTTTTATTTTAACTTATTGTTTTGATTATCAATGCCAATGACTAATCCTTTTTGGATCTTTATAAGTACTTAAATCAGTGATAATTTATATGAAGCAATCAACTCCATAACTTGGTTGTGAACTGCACAGGAAACCAATTTTTTTAAAGTTGGTTTTGAATTTGTTTTCATTTCTCTTTACCTGCTGTTTCTTTGTTTCTGTTTTATAAGGGTAAAAAAGAACACATGTGCTCTGTTCTCTGCTGCTCACTCTTCCTGATCTTCTCACTAAATCAAGTCCTTTCACCAATATCATATGGAAGTCTTTCCCTGAATCTTAAAAAATCTTTCCTTCTCCATTCTTGGGCTGCTTATTTCCGCTACATCTGGTTTTGAAATGGAGTGAGGAGTGAACATAGCCATCCAAGGAAGGGTGTGCCATCAATTTACTGAATGTTATTAATATCCCTGTTTTCAGATTGTTCCAAAAATTGACTTATTTTCAAAATACTACTGAAGTGGGTGTGTGCGGAGCAGAATGGGGACTTCAAATGCTATTAAATTAATTAGATACATTTTTCAGTGTTACATTAATAACCCCTGTTTTGATTGGCAACTTAGCTTGATATCACCAGACAAATCATCTACTTTCCCCCAGGGGTGTGCTGGATGCAAAGAGGTATAATGGCAGGAATTAGTCAGAAATAATTGCAGAGACAAAATAATTCCACGTCTGCCTATTAAGATGCAAAAAATCGTGGACTGGATCCTTGGCTGGTGTGTCATGATTGGCACGATGCCACTTTACACCAGTGAGGGAGCTGGCCTGTTACCTCAATAATCCCCATTCTGGAGGTGACCAGAGCCACACAAATGCTGGTGGCTTTGGTTAGTGACAGAAACCTGGCTGCTCCTCCAGCTGCAGGCAACGTGGGATTCGTGAAACTCTAGCAGGGTTGTGGCAAGAGTTGCCCTGAGATTGCTGATTCCATTCCTGCTTTTTGTTTTGTTTGAGTTGGCTCGCTGGGATTGTTTTCCCTCTCTGCCAGGTGCAGAGTTGAATGGCAGGCCACACTCAAAAGCTCTTCTTTCACAAATCCACCCACGCTACAGATTTCTGTGTTCGTCACGTTCTGTGACATGTAGCTCTTGGAAATATGCAGCTTGGAAATAATATCCTTGAATCTGAGTGTGCTTGGACTAGTAAAGGAGAGATTTTAAAGTCCCCAGAAAGGGCAGGGAGAGAAAACTATAGGAAAATAACAGGGAACCTTAGATTCCCTTAGAGTAGGATTGAGCTGGAACACATGAGCTCTACGAATTTTGAAGATACAGACCCAAATATGAAACACCATGCTCATGGTGAAATTAAAGATGAGTCATGGTGCCAAATAAAGATATCTTGTGGGATTTCAATCAGATTTTGAATTCCCCACAAGTATGTGTTGTGCTCCTGGCACCCAGTGGTGTGTGTTTGCTCTCCTCCAGCTGCCCTACCCTCCAACCTTTCAGATTTATTTTGTGTCTGCTTCCAGTGATGCCTTTTTGTCTGCAGTCAGCAGCCAAACCCTGTTCACTACAGCCAGTGCAGGGTGAAGTTCCCATCTGAGTTCATCACAAATGGACGAAGTGAGCTGAAACATGAACTGTCAATTTTCTACCAAGAAGTACTTTGGGGATAGAGAAAACAAAAGACCTAAATGTGTTCTATTTAGAAAAATAAATATCTGACTTAAAAATTGGGTTGGTTTTCTGGTCTCCTCTAGGGCCTGATCTTCTTCTCAGTCCTCACTTTATACCAGGTTGAGTTCCTTGCCTTTACAGTAACTTGCCTTGGGTTTGCATTGTGGAAGCATGGTAGAGAAGAAAAGGAGTAATAGTTTTCAAGCTAACATGAAGAAAATTAAAGGCAAAATTCAGAAAATTATGGGGGTAAAAGGGAAACTGATAGTTTGAGGAATTTCATAATGTTTGGAACAAGATTCAGGACTGCAATGATCATAAATTCCTAACTTTGTTGCTACTACCATTAGTACTCAATGGGAGGAAAATCAGCAGACATGCTAGAAACTGGATTGAATCCAGTGTGTCCTTATCAAAAGAATAAAATGAAATGCAAAAACCACAGTTTAAATGAGGCCTGATTCTCCATAGGTTGATATTTTGGCCCAGATACTGATGCTGCCTTTTCTTTAGTTTTATCTTCATGGTGACTGTCTCCAAAACAAGAAGGGAGATGGACTAGGGAGAATATACTTTATTCAGCAGCATTTATTTCTAGCATTAGCTGTATATCTTAAACTGTTTGAGATTGTCCTGTTTCAGTCTTTCTTCTTATAATCTACTAGAAAATATTCTAGTGGGAGTCTTTAATGTACCCTTTTGCCCATAGCTCTCTGATTTTGATTATGCATTGCATTGCGGGTGAAATTTGGGTTAAAGATAATTGTAAATATGGTATTGATATTAAATGATGTTTTCCCAACATTGCAATAATGCTTGTTTTGTTTGCTGGAGAGTTTATTACTTTTTGATCAATAGCATGTGAGATTTGTGAGGGAAATTAGCATAGTGAATAACAATTAGGAGAAAAATCAATGGCATTCAGACAAATAAGTGGCTTGAAAAAGTCCCATAGGCACACATATACTCACACAGATTCTTTAAAGTGTAATACATCTCATTTCAAATTCCAGGAGAGGGGAGAGCTATTTGGACCAGAACTGAAACTGATGGCAGTAAATTGAACTACTGTGGGGCTATTTGTTGATACTTAGTGTTTCTAATAGCTTGAATGTATGACTGCTTCATTCACTGGCTCCACGAACTTCCTCTGACTTCTACCAGGGTTTTTTTCCTGCAGTTCACACTGGTCTACTTTCCTCAGGTTACCCACACCGTGTAATTTTTGTGTCACTTAATATACTTACCTTTCCCCTCCACACAGTAAGCTCCAGCTGCCTTACAAGGCCCAGGAGGGCTTCAAATGAGATAAACCATTGAAAAAGGTCAAAACAAACAGAACTTGTTAAAAATAGATTTAAGCTACGCAGCTCTTTGCCATAACATGCCACAGATCCTGTAAAGTTCACGTGGGCTTAAACACTACTGGATTGCGTCACAGAAGAAAAATCTGTATAGGGCTGTGGAACAAAACAAAATCCTGGCTCAGGAAGCCCTGTGCTCTGGGCACAGTCAGGAACCTCCAGAGTACTTTGGTTCTCTTTTATCTTGGGACATTGAATACTACAGAACCATTTGGGCTTCTTGACTTGCAGAGCCATCACTCCTACTTTAGAGTGAAATGGGGAATTTGGTCCCCAGTCCTCTGAGCTGTGGTGATGTGCAGCATGAAATCCTGCAGAGAGCAGCTGAGAGATAAAATTGAAGGTGGAGGAGGGACCTCCAGGAGGTTTGGATCACAAAAAATGCTGGAGGAGAGGGTGCAGAGGAGGAGAGGGCAAGTCTGTGAATAGTGAGTTGGTATTCTCAGTCTTTGTGCTTGGACCAACCAAGGCTCTGGGAGAGGTGCAGCTGTGCCAGCTGTGTTTGTTCCTAGAAAAGAGAGCCAGAGGGGAAGAGGAGAAGCTCCTCAGCTTGGTTATCCTAAATCCCCAATGGCTGCTGCCTTGTTGAAACAAATTTCAGTCTCTGCTGCCTTGAAACAAATTCACAATAGTGGCAACTTTAGCACATGTTGCAGATAGTCCCATATATCACCCAACATATCTCTTGTTTTCTGAGGGGAACCTGATTCTGTGTTTTGGGCTGGGACTGGAAAATCCCACAATTTCTGGGCTTGGATTGAGATTTGTTTGCATGCACATTCCATAGATCTGAGCACGCTCCTCTCCTGCAGTCCTGTCCAGGAATCAATGTTTAGAATAATGGCTCTGCTTTCCTCTGAATTGAGCTGGTTAATAACTATTGCTGGGGAAATCAATCAGCTCTATGATATCTTATTACTTACGCTAATTTAATCACAAGGAATGGGTCATTGCTTTGGTTCAGGGGGCAAAATGAGTGTGTGTGGATCTGAGAGCCTATGGAGGAAAAAGCACAGGGAGGAGACTTCATGAAGCAGAACACAAGGGGTAGAAACAGCATGAACTCTCCCAAGGCTGTAGGATGGGGGATAGAGAGAAAGCTCTCACCCACTCTCTGTAATTCCTGGTAATCTCTAGGTTATAGATCCATTTTTAATGTTGCTCTCATGTTTCAAAGAATCAAAGAGGTGAAGATAAATGATAACTTCGCTTTTTTTTTTTGATCCCTCCTCCATTTTCTCCATGTCTTCTCAGGCTCAAAGAGGAGGAACATCAGGAGACATGAACAAACAGAAAAGATGTGTGGCTTCCACACCTCTGAGCCCATTGCAATTTCTTGCCTGCTCAAGAAAAAGCTAAAGGCAAAGGAACTGTTTGTGTGTTAAGGGTATAATAATTAAGGGTATATAATAATTAAGGGTATAATAATTACAAAGGAGGAGACAGCATGTAAATAGGGTGTCTGAAGAAATAAGCTTCATTTGCAAAATGCACAAATTCAGCCTGGCAAAGATTGCCATAAGGTTTTCAAGCTCTGGTCTCAATTCTTTTGCCTTTCCTGTGCACATGTGCAGGACTGTGTTATGTAGAGCCCTTCCTGCATCCTCTTGTCCTTAGTGGAGGGTACTGCTTTTATCCATCATGGCAGAAAATAGATTAAAATCAGTTTCTACACACTCAAGTGTATCTCTACTGTAAATTTTTTTCTCAAAAGAAGTCTTTCATTGAAAAAACCCAATAAATTAAAAACAAAATATCTGTTTTCTATTATAACCAAGAGTGGAGTTCCAGAAGCTCAAAAACCCCCAAATGATCAAGTGTAGCTTTGTAAAAAGTCCTTCCATCTCCATGATTTTCATGTAGATATTTTTTGCAGGTAGCCTGAGTTCTCACAACTGTACTTTTTCCTCCAATCCCATTAGATTTTTATGGTTTTCCTTCCAGGGTGAGAGGGTAGATAAAGCTGTTGACAAACTCTCTGAAAGAAAACACCTGTTCTGGAGCTAAACCTTTCCATTATATTGCAAAAATCAGTGTGTGTTGAAGGAAAGGCAGTGAACAGCATTTAGCAAAGCCTTAAACAGAATATTGGTTTATGTAGACTAAACCAGATGTGTTTTTAAGAGTATTGCCTGGTCATGCTTAATCCTTCAGGATATTTTTTCTGAAACAGTCAAATTGCTTTTAGACTTGGTCCTATTCTGGGGGGGAGAGGGGAAAGAAAAGAATCAAAAACTGCCCCATGATGTGGTAAACACATGTCAGACCATTGCTGAATGTCTCCATGAAAGCAACAGCACTTTCCTGACAAATGGGTGCTGGACACTTTTAGAGAAATTTCAAGCACCAGTGTTAACTGGCATTCTCTAATTCACATTATTAACTAGGTAATGGACTAGAGACATCATGGTTTAATTGAAAGAAATAAAACTGTTAAAACTGTGAATTAAAATAACTGCATTTTGATGTGTTGGGGTTATTCATATTGCTTCAAAATGTTATTTTTAATCCAAACACTGCTGGCCGCATCTTCTTGTGCCCCAGGGATAGTACAAAGTGTGCTGTTGGCCTCTATTTTTGTACCCCATTTACTCCACATTCACATTGCCTCCAGTTGATTTTTTCCTAGCAAGATCTGATAGCTTTAAAAGAGAAAAACAATAAAAAGAATGAGGGAAATGTCAAATGGCTTTAAAACGAGCACCAAAATTTAAGTTTCTGCTGTTGGGTATCTGTATAAATCTTTTGATGAATGTTAAAAGATTCTCAGAAATTCTCATCTTTAGCCAAATTCAGCTTCTAAGGAATTTGATGGGGATTTTGCCAAAGACTAGGAAACAGTTTTTCTGATGCAGAGCTATTTTGAAATATGTGGCCTAAGTTGTTTTTTTTTTTTTTTTTTTGTTTGTTTGTTTGCTTTGCTGGACTTTGTTTTGTTTTGGGCATTTTTTTGTGGGGTTTGGTTTTTTTGTTCTGTTGTTTGTTTGTTTGCTTTGTTTTTAATCATCCGCAGCATTTGATGCAATGATATTAAATGTATTTAGTGAATATTTACTTAATCACACAAGACTGGTCACTAAGGAGTGCCTTTCTCTGTTCCTCCAACACCCTGCTCATCCCCTCAGTGCTCAGTTCCCTTGTCCACTGCTGCTCCCTCTTGCACCCTGTTCCTTGGGAGCCCCACGTTAGCTCCAGGGTTGTTCTGGTCACTGCAGTGTGTTGGGCAGCTGAAAAGTGAATTATCTTTCATCTTCCAAGGGGTGGATTTCTACAGCTGCCACAGAAGTGCTTTTTGACCAGCCAGAGGGAGGTTCTAAGTGGGAGGAGAGAGCTTTCAAGACTTGCTCTGAAGCTCAGTTCTGAACTGTGTGTGACTTGGAGCTTCTCTCTGGGGTTTCTGTTTCTCTCTTGAGAAGATAATGTGGCTTTACATCAACCCCTTCTTATTCAATTAGTCATCAGCTGGGCTGGGTAGAGTAACAGCCTCTCTCCTTTTACACTCTTCTTCACATTGTACTTACAGAACGATGGGCAGTCACAGGCTGGACTTGTTTTCATTGGCAGTAATAGAAAGCAAGAGAAACTTTATTTGTTCTAGGTTTACACTCATTTATTCCTCTCCAGAGTTATGTCCACAAGGTGAGTGGCTGTTCAGCCCATAGCTGGGGGCTGTGTTTGCCTCCTGCTTCTGTGGAAGGAGCAGTTTCAGGCACAAACCAGGGTTTCTCCAGCTCCCAGGATGCTTGACCTGTAAGGTGAGGGAGTTGATCTTTACACTAAGCCAGTTGAGCAACTGGGAGTTTAATTTCTCTTTTTCACTTTCAGAAAGATCCTGGAATAAATACATTACTTTTGTGTAAAGCAGGAACATAAAATTGCACCCAAAGGAAAGTCCTGGGTCTGTAACTTACTGCACTCCTGAAATATTCCAATGCCCATCTTCAGTTTATTAATGAGGGCTGTGAGGTCTGAACTGCAGTACTGTCACTGCCATTTTGCTCTGTTGCTTTACAGTTTTGGGAAAGCTTATTAACAGAGATGATTAATTGTAGGGCAGGGGACCATGGAAGTTTGGGGACAAAGAAACAGGCTTCTTTTAATAAATATATATAGTTTAAATTCTAGTTAATTGCATATCACCTGTTATATAACAGACTGGTGGTATCAGCAGTGTCAGAAATCAGGGCCTGATCCTACTTCCCACTGAAATCGATGGGAGTTTTGTCATTGATGGAGCAGCTGAGCAAGTAGTTTGCAAGAATTCATTTATTCCAGAAATCTGGCTGCTGCTTCTGCTTATCTCTATTGATTGTACTCATGTCCAATCAGGTTTGCAGCATTAGCTGCATTACCTTACAATAACAGAGTAATTCACTTGGGGCATGTTCCTACCAAGTCCTAGAATTCAGGAAAAAACAAACAAAAGCTTTATCCCATGCAAACCTCACTTCCCTTTTTCTCAGAGGCAGCTACTCCTCTTGTCTTGCATCTCAAAGAACTGTATTCTGTTTTTGAAATTTTTATACTAAAACTAGAAAGATGAAGTGACTTGAAGAAGTTTAGGTAGTAAAATGGAAAGATGATACAGCAACAAAGATGAACTTTGTGCTTGGGAAACCTAGTTTCAGGTTTCAGTTCTGCCCCAAATTGTAAGATTCTGAGCAAAGAATCTTACAATTCTATTTAAATTAATTAATAGAATTAATTTCTATTTATCTCTATAAACTACTTGATGGAGACCTCAACCCTGCAAAGGGTTCTATGTATATCCCAATGAAGCACAGAATTTCTGCAGAGGGCAGAGTTTATAAATACAGCTTACAACCTGTCCTACATTAGAGAACCACACTGCTTTAAACATACTCTTTTAGCTTTAAGTCCTAAATCCTCTACTGGTGCAGTTACAGAAAGCTGCTTTTTAAAGAATTATTCAAATCTGCATTCCTGGTGACATGATTGTGTTGGAGAAAGTAATCTTTATACACCTGAGTCTTCTGTAAAATTTCCTTCAGTATAACTTTAATAATTTCAAAAAAAGAAAAGAAAAATCTGAATACAGTATCCTTAGTGAATGTTTTTGAGGAAATTCTAGATATACATGGATGAGACTGAATAACAACAGTTATTTCTTGAGTGCTTTACATTTTAGTGTAGTGAGAACAGTTGATTCAATTTTCTGTTTTATAACTGTTTGTTCTGTAGTTTAATCAAACTTGTTTTTCTTTAGAAAATATCCCAGCAGTTCCAGGTACCTTTTGGTTTGTTTACTCCCCCAGGCAGACATGGTAGGGCACAGCCTTTGGTGTTCTTGAACAAACACAGCAATTACACCAGCACTTTGCCTGCCTGACTTAGCATTCCCCAAAAGTGCATGTTCTTCTAGTAACAGGCTGCTGGGGAGATGACCCAAGGGATTGTTGCCCCTCTGCATATTTGCATGCAGAATAATTAACAGGCTTGTGAAACTCTTCCTTGAAGTGAAGTCTGCTTTCACATGGCATTTGTTCATAGGAAATCCCACTAATGAAAAATCTGGTCAAGCAAATTGAAGTTTCAAAAGACTTTGGGCTCTTAATGAAGCCAAGAATTGAACATTAAAGTGGAGTTTGGAAAGAGAGGTTAAGCTGAGTTTGTTTGCCTGTCAGCTGGCTCCTTGAGTGCCCTGTCTGTTCTCAGCAGAATAATGTATGAAAACATCCTGTGAGTGGGAGCTGCTCCTTTCTGCCGGGGCTGCTGCCTCGTGCTGCTGTGTCAAGTTTGCAAGATGTCACTGACCTGACAAAGCAGCACAGATGGAAACAAGTGACAGCTCCCCTCTCTGCCTGGTGCTCCTGCAGGAGTTGGTCAGGGAAGCAATAGGTGACTGGAACACATGGGCAAGCGGGGAATAATCGTTAATTAAAGATTAATTGCAGTCGCAAATGGCGGCCAGGCGCTGGGTGAGTGTGTGACTGTTCCTCAAGTCAGCACTGGGTGAATTTTCTGCGTATTTTGCCTGAATTGTGGCAGAAGTGTCTTTTCAGAATTGATCTGTAAATGTAGAGTGTGGACAGGAACGTGATTATGACTCGAGAGATTTCTATTTAAAGAGCCTTGGGTCAGGATCATGGACAAAGGATGGGATTGGCTATAGCACACAGAACTGGAATTGTGCAAGAAAGGCTGAAGGAAGTTCTGAACTTCTTTTGACTTTTAGCAGGACTAGAAGCTCCAGCAAAATTAGGCTACTCTTCTAAATACTCATTGAAATTATAATAGAAGTACACCCTGGGGATACACACACTTTCTCCTTTATTTAATATATTTTCAAAAATATTTTCTTTATTTATCTCTTCGCCCTTTTGTTTTCATTTCATAAGTTTTATTTCAGAGGAACTGGACTGATGAGCTGAATGATGTTGGGGAAGGAGCACAAATATTACCCTTAAATTTTATGCACCAATTATGAGCACATCTACAGTATGAGGAGAGAGAGCAGTAGACTGGAAGAGCAGAACTGCTTTTGGATCAATAGATGAGCTGACATTGAGGCTGGAGGACTGATAGAAGCAGTGGAAAGGATAGACATATTTGGCAGATTTCTGAAGACATTCAATAGCAACACCGAGATGGAGCTGATAAATCAATAGCTCTTTGGGCAGATTAGATTGATATTTTAAATGTATATGGAACTGTCCTAGCCAGGAAGACTGAACAACCACTAAAGGAATAGATAAGCAGAAAAACATTAATTCATATTTCTGTATCATTTTAATGTGTTTTTTAAAGGAACTGTGTGGAACACCAAGCTGGTTTCTCTTCTGCAGCTGGAAGGTTGATCAGATGTAAGCTTGAATTGTGCTGTTACTACAGAATTCCTCAGGGGTGCTGTGGGTTAAATTAAAATTAATTAATGAATTATTATTGCAGAGAAAAAGCATTCAACACAGGGGTTGGCAGTGAAGAGCAGGACAGGACTGGGGCAGTGGTAGAGCACTTCCCAAGCTGGGGTAGAAGTTGGAGTTGGAAGTTTGCCCACACCCACCATGAGTGGATTTTCAGGAGCATAAGGAGGTGAAAAAAATATTTATGGCAAACTTTTCAGCCTGCCTTCAACAAGATTTAGAATCCAAATGATGCCTCACTGAACACAAAGAGCTGTGTCAATGGAAGCAAAACTTTTACAAAAGCAAAGCCTTTGTTCTCCTTTTGACCAATCTGCCTGCTTCCTCCAGCTACCAATGATATCAGCTGTCATAAATTAAACTAACAGTTATAAAGTGGTTTTAGCCATATTGGAATTCCTGGGATTATTTGCAACTTTTGGTGTATGCTGATCAGTGTTCTTTTCTCTCATGATGTCTCTCCATCTTCCCCAAAATCCTGCTAGAAGTTGAAAAGTTGAACTTGAAATGTTTTATTTTTTTTTTCTTTTGCTAGTGGCATTGTTGTTGTGTTCACCAGATGTTGTGAAGCTAAATTAAAGAAGGGCTTGTGCTAATGGAATTTCCTAGAAGTTTACAAGTGAATTATAATGCTTGAGAAACGTAGGCTATTTAATATATATTTCCATAGAGGCATGAGGGGAGGGCTGTGCTGAATAAAGGAAATGTATAATCCTGAGGGGGGAAGGATGTCCTTGGTTTGCCTTCCCTTAGTTTGAACTTGATGGAAGCTGGATCAGCCTAAAGATAGACCAGCCATTCATCTGGCCAGGTTGCATTAACCCAAGAAGTTTGTCTGGTATCCTTTTCCTTTCCAAGATCCACTGGACTGGCCTATTCATCAAGGATCTCTAACATGCTAAAATATTTTTACAATAATTTCATTTAAAGGGAAAGAAAAAAAAAAAAAGATTTGTTGGAGGAAACCAATTCTATGTCAACTAGGTCAGAGGGATCTTGTCTTTAACTGCAAATATCACTTTATTGTATTTGCATGTAAATAGGAGCCAGGTGACTGTGACAGGTCAAGAGAACACTTCAAAGTCTTTTGCTTTCTGCAAAAAATATAATAGATCAGCAGGGCTTGGAGGGCTCCTAACTTGAGATGTATTACATTCAGTGTTGATAAAACTGATCTTTGCAAGTTTATATCCTCTGAAAGTTACCCTGAGAGAAGGCTGGCTCTCTGCAAGGCCTCTTGCTGATCGCTGTACATTGTGGTGTGGTGTTATTGAAAGCAACAGGGAAATGAGACCTGGCAACTGTGTAGGGCCACAAAAAGTGCTTATAGGGCTGACAGAATGGATTTATTTACTTGAGAAATCAATGAGCTAGTAAAGAAACTGGAATATCATTTTCTTCACCAGCTATTTGTGGTTGGATACTCGATCTTCCTCCTCTTGAGCACAAATTCTTGTTTCTACTTATGTATTTCATAATTGTTCAAACCCTGACCATCACTGCAGTGAGGGAGGCTTAGGAGCAGTGGATTTCATGCCTGAGTTGTTCTCCAGAGCCTCATGGATGGCAAGGCCAGGCTGTGCTGGCTCTGGTGGTGTTGGCTGACTGAGGGTCTGTCTGGTGCTCCCCAGATCTGGCTGGAGGCTCAAATGGCTCTCACCTGTAAATCAGGGGGCTCCCAGTGCCTTAAGCAATGGAGCATCACTGGGACAGCTCATACCCAAACTAAAAGCTCTGACAGGAACTGTCTGACCAGAATGTTTCCAAGCCAGAGTTTTGGTATGTTGAAGATAGCTGTTTTCCTGGTGACCCTGTCATTCACCAGTGTGAAATATGAACTATAAAGTGACTTCAGTCTTCCTGAAAATTCCCAAAAAGTATCAGTAAGTTAGTGGCAAATATGTATAGACAAAACAAGTTTGCAACTAGATCGACTAAATTGAATTTTATTTTGTTGGGGTTTTTTTAAAGTATGATATCACTAAAGTGATATCATACTTTAGAAGTGAGCCTGGACCCAAAACACTCGAATGCCTTAAGCAAAGCATTTAGCATCCTTCCAGGGCAGAGGTGAACTCAAGAGAATGCTTTAAATGTGTGCTGAATCACAATCTATTTGGATTTCATTTAGCTTAAACCAGCCATTAAATTTTCTTGAGATTGACTTTGAAATTATTTCAGTATGTCAATAATTATTCAATTTTATGCAAGTTTCATTTGAATTTAACTTTTTTTCCCTGTGTATGTGCCCATAGTATGCATACATTCATGCTCTGTATTTGGTGCCCATGACTGCATAGATTTGTGACCTCAAATTTAGAAGACCTGGGTGTTGTTCTTGTTTGTCCTCCCACTGTGTGGCCTTGCAAATGTTTTTGCCTTCTGCATCCTGTCTTGCACTTCTCTCTGGCATATGGATGCCATAACTTTAGGAGGAAAGGTCACTTTCCTTTTCATGTGTAGTTTTATGGTGTGTACCATATTGATGGGGATGGTGACTTTTGGGACCACCAAAATCCAGAGGAGGTGAATAATTTAGGGGAGTGTTGAACTGCAGGCTATTGCTAATGCTTAGCAAACATAATTCTATTTGTAAGCACTGGAGTTTAAATAACATTTGTGTGGTTTAAGCTGATGTTTAAGACTAGGCAGACTACAGACACATTTGTGAGCATTCCCTGAGCCTGGCATTTGGACAAGTAAACCACCAAAAGCCAAACTTTAGTTGTATTACAACTAAAGTTTGGCTTTTGGTGGTTTACTTGTCCAAATGCCAGGCTCGGGGTGAAGGGACATGAACTGTCCAAATGCCAGGCTCAGAAGGTGAAGGGACATGAACTGTCCAAATGCCAGGCTCAGAAGGTGAAGGGACATGAGCTGTCCAAAGGCCAGGCTCAGAAGGTGAAGGGACATGAACTGTCCAAATGCCAGGCTCAGAAGGTGAAGGGACATGAACTGTCCAAATGCCAGGCTCAGAAGGTGAAGGGACATGAACTGTCCAAATGCCAGGCTCAGAAGGTGAAGGGACATGAGCTGTCCAAAGGCCAGGCTCAGAAGGTGAAGGGACATGAACTGTCCAAATGCCAGGCTCAGGGGGTGAAGGGACATGGACTGTCCAAAGGCCAGGCTCAGAAGGTGAAGGGACATGAGCTGTCCAAATGCCAGGCTCAGAGTGAAGGGACATGAGCTGTTCACCAGGTTTCCTGGCCCTGCATGTTGCACCCTTGGGTCCCCTTGTCCCCCCCTCAGTGCTGCAGAGCCCAGCAGGGCTGGTTTTCCATCACACGTGCCAGGCTGCCCTCTTGGTGCCACCCCTGATGTCACCAGGCAATGCAGGGACACGTTTGTCAAAATTCCATGCAAATCTCTGTGACTGGAGAGAGGAGCCTCCTGCCCTGCAGTTTGCCAGCTTGTCAATATGGGGAAGCAGCAGAGATGCTCCAAGTGGTTTCACACTAAGAGGAAGTGGCAGACTTTGTGCTTGGCACCTCATGTTGGATGTTCCCTTGCTGGGCAGCGCCTCTCCCTGTGGATGGGAAGGGTGAGCTGCTTTGGGCCATAATGGCTTTGATTAAAATTGGCAGTTCTGGATCCCCTGCTGGCCCCAAGGCAGCTTGGTGAGATGTGGCTGTGACAGTGTGAGTGCAGCAGCCTGTCATCCCATTTCCAGCCTGTTTTAGTGGCAATGCAAGCCTTGCCAAAAGTAGCACTTACAGTAAAATACCCTCTTGTCCTGGAACCTTTGCATTAATTAAACAAAAATAGATCAAGCTAAATCAAAGGTTTTCCTTTGTTGATGAAACCACAATTTATGTGGCAAATATCTTCTGTCTGTTTACAGAAAATAGGGGCTTCTGGCTAATCCCACACTGAGCAACTGCAGCCTCAGGCTGTGCTGGAGCCCTCAAAACCAGACTGAGCTCTCCCAGGATGGCATTGCCTCACACCACCACATCCCCTCCCTTCCTGCCTCCCTCTAGGCAGGGTTGAGGCAGGTTTAACTGCAAAGTTGGGTCTCATTGGAAAGGTACAATGAATATATAATAACAGGGCAATTTACAGAGCAGTTCTGAACAGCTGAAAGCAAATTTGTACCAGCATTTTGATGAGTTGCTGGAGACTTGCAGAGTCTTGTATTTCTGATGGGCCCTGGCCAGGTGAGCTTGACTGGTTGTTATTATTCCTGCTGAGTTTTACACCTTTACACCTTCTCTTCATTACTCCCTTTTCCTCTCCAAGAAAATCTACAAGAGCCAGGAATTTGTACCTTGGCCCATTTGAAATTTCTAGCATTTGAGGTGAGTTATCTAAGAAACTCAGACTAAGGAGGGCAGAGAACATAGACATAGAGAGATGAGAAGGGGAAAGGGTACTCGGCAGTTTTGGATCTGTTTGTGGAGCCCAGGCTCCATGAAAACAAAGGTAAACCTCAAAGCAGAGGGGAATTAGAGATGTCAGCAAAATGAAGGGTACAGGTAGCACTGCAGACCCTTTAAAGCCCTCAAATAAATTTCTCAGTGTATGGAAGTGCTGGAGTGGAAATGGCTGGCACAGCTGAGAGTTCACTGCAAGTTTTTATTTGCACAGATCAGAGCCCATTGTTGGAAAAGAGAGGACTTCAGAAGTCAAAAGAATGGTAGAATCTACAGTGAAAACAGGCTTGGGGTAATTCTAGTCAAGAGTGAGGACTGAAAGAGCAGATGAAAATGCAGGTCAGCTCTCAGGTACAGAAAGAGGCCTGGGTTCCCTCACACAGGGAGTGCTTGTTTCTAGCCTACCCTGATCTCAGAAGTTCCCTTTGTCTGAACTGCTCAGACTGTGGATCTGGCTGAATGAAGCTTTGTGAAGCTCTTTCTGTGCAAATCAGTTGAGACCAGCCTCAGACTAAATCAAAGGTTTTACAAGTATTTTAATACTCCAAGAGCTAGAAAATCATCTGATGGAAAACATGGAAGTTCTCAGTCTTTATTAACACTTAGATCACTTAAATCTATTTTGAAACAGAAATTCTCTGCTCAGGGAGAACAGACATGTCCCATGCAGCTGGAACCCAGCCTAAGCTGTACAGAAACCTTGAGATATTGGGTAAAGCAAGGAGGGGAAATGCAGAACTGCAGGTTCTGTTGGCCAGCCTCTGCCACAGTAATCATCTGTGCATACTGAAGGCTGGGGGCTCTTCCTTGCAGTTCAAACCAAACCCCATCTTTTTGAAGCTCTTACTGCTGCTCTTCAGGCTTTGTGTCAGCACAGACACCTGAGTTCCCATGAGCTGGGCTGTGCAGGGGTGGCTCCCTGGGCTGGGGGCAGGCTGGGGCTCAGCTCTGCTCTGCAGCTGGGTGAGTCCCTTCCAGCAGGGCCCTTTGAGCATTGTCCCTCCTGCTGTGCAGCACTGCTGCATTTCCCTCCCTGCCTCAGCTGCTCAGCACATCCAAGTTCAGCTGCCTCTGACATGTGGGGTGGGAGAGCAGGAACAGCATTATAGCACAGCTCTGGGAATTCATGGCATGGTGGTACCTCTGTGCAGAGCCATGGTGTCCAGATGTCACAGGCAGCTTTGAAAATCCCAACCTCTGTGATGCTAGAATTGCAAATATTAAAATAATTTTCATTCAAGTCTTCCTCTCCACCCTCCATTCGCCCCTTTAACCACCACATGCTTAGTGTGCTGAAATCTTGGGTCAGGCTGTTTGGAGCAGATTGTCATTTTGTGTTCAGGATCCCTGATTCCCAGTGGTGTCACTAGGGAGAGGAAATAATTACAGTAAGTGGCCTGTGCTTTCTGATACCATGGCTTTGATTTTGGATCGTAGTTAACTTGTTCTTTGTCTTTCTCATCAATACTGTTAACATTTCAGAATAATAATCTATCTCTCAGCTGCTGGGTAGAATTTGGATAAGTACAAAAGCAAAGGTCTGAAAGTTGACACCAAATTTTTTGCTGTGAACTTCTTTAACCTTTGAAAAAGAGAGCCATAACTTTTCTAAAAATTATTTTCCATTTTTACTCAGTTCACTTCCTGGTTATGCCTGGGAACAAGAAGCAGGAAGCACCATAAATCTTGCAAAAAAGCCTCTTCTGGCCAGTTTCCTAGCCCAGCTTTGCTGATCATTGAGTTTTGGATCATTTGAATAAGCTGCATGTAAGCAGCCAAGCTCATGTACTTCAGCCATTTGCAAAGTCCAAATCCCAAGAAGCCAACACATTGCTTAGTCTAGGCAGCCTGAACTCTGCCCTTTCCTGACCAGCTTTCTTTCACATATAAAATACAGTTTTAGGGCTGCTTTGGTGTTTTGGATGAACTTGGTGCTAATGTGACTTTCGGTTTTACAGCCAAGTATAATATGAGTAGGCGTTGTGCAACCTTCCTTCACACTGCTTTGCTAAATACATTCTAATCCTGTCTGGTGATACCTTGTGCAGTCCAGAGGCTGAATTAATCCTGAGCAGAGTTTACTAGTTGTGCTAAACCACCATAAAACCTCTGCAGAGCTTTCCTAGGCTTAGCTTGAAGTTAGCAAGTTGTTCCCTGTGCCACAGAGCAAAGCAGATTTGAAGCCCTGCTCGGGAAAAATTACTTGGGAGTGGGTTTTCAAATTCATTCCCTCCTCATCTAGTGGTGGCACAAGGCTCTGGGATGGGCACTGTGGGGTCACTTGGGGTGGCAGGTGGAACACAATGCTCAGGTGGAGGCACAGGTGGTGTCCCCAGGAGGGGTGGTGGGGTGTGAGTGTTCCCTGAGGCATTAGGACCCTTTTAGTCCAGGAGAAAGGGGGTGCTGGATGAGGGCAGCACAGCCCCCGCTGACAAAGGGCTCTGCTGCCTGTCACACCTTGACTTGTTGAGCATGAGCACAGTGGGGGGATCACAAAACTGTCATCACAGAGCATTAGCATGAGAAAAGGAGCGCTCCCCGTGTTTTGGCATGTCACACCCCAGTGACAGGGAGCACAAATACAGTCAGGCACACAGAACAGAGCAAGTCACTGTCGGCTTTGACAATGTTGGGCACCAAGGCTGTCACTCCTTTGACACAGCCCCTCCTTCTCCCTACCCACGCTGCCATTCGCAACAGCAGCTCGCCCACTGCTTTTATTTCTGCACAATGTGTCAATAATTACTTGTCAGGCCTCTGCTTATAGACCTGGGATGGTGAATAAATGCTTATTATGCCTGAAAAATGTTGCAAGCTTTACCATAAATCTTGTGTTACAAATGCACACAATAGGGACTATTGACACAGAGGCAAACACTCACATTAACATGTAAAGTCATGCTGCCCAGAATGGAGTTTGACAAACTAAGGTGCAGCAAAGGAGTTTGTTGACCTTTTCTTCGCCTTCCTGGCAACCAGGCTGGGCTTGTGTGTGTTAAAAATCCAGATGAATTGGAGATGAGAAGAGATATAAACATCTTCCTGTTCGGGCTGCTGGAGTGAGGATGCTCTCCATCTGAGAGCACTTCAGCACTATCTGGTGTTCCTGGATATCATCCTTCAGGCAGGCACGAGCTGAGCAAGTGTGCAAAAGCTAAAGTTGACTAGATCTGATTTCAGCAACCCATCAGGTTCCTCCTGGGTCTGTTGGCCCAGTAGAGGCCTTGGCTGAAGCATTATTTTGACCTGGCAGCTGTTGATGGCTTGCCCCTGCAAACTGCATCTCCCCAGCTGCTTCAGCTCTTTGGGGTTCAGGCTGCTCCATGCAGTGGATGGGAGCTTTGGCTTTGATGTGCTGGAATGAATGGCACAGAAGGTGCTCATGTCAAAGGTGCAGGTGTCATGCACTGAGCTTGGAAAAAGAATGTTTAAAAGGGATTTTACAGAAGTAATAATTAGAGCTTGCATTTAAATACCTGACTGAAGTTGCATAACCAATATTTTTATAAGCACAGAGGGATTTATCCTCTCAGTGCCTTTAGGAGGGACAGGTGAACTTCTCAGCATGTTTCTACCTGAATTGCTCCCTGAAACTTTTCATTGTTTTCCACTGATTTAATTTTATTTTTTTTAGTTTCTAATGGGTTTCTTTATCTATTTCACCTTTGAAAAGTTCTTGTTTAGTTTATGCCTATTTCTTCCTGCAGAAGTGATTGAACTTATCCCATACTTGTTTAACCTTTTCATATTTTCAATATTCTTCCCCTCACAGATTTTTTTCCCTATCCCTTAATATCTACTTTACTTACTTGTTTATTTAGTTTTGCAATGAGGCTTCAGTTTCATTTCCATTTCATTAACCATTTGTCCATAACCTTTCAGTCTTAGACTTCCTATCTGGATCTAATGATTCAAATGCTAGAAAAAAAATATTTTTAAAGAACTCCTTATTCAACCACATTGTTATTAAAAAAAAGAACACATTTCTTTTGGCTATAGCCCTTACAACTGACAACTTCTTTTAAGGAAACAAGAATTTGTTTTGCTTTTAATAAAACCTGAAGTGTGGAATGTACTTGACCTAAACCCTAAAGCTCTCCAGCAGACAGAGTTTGCACTTTGTGTGTAACCCAGTGATGTCCATGCCTGCTGTGGTGCAGATGAAGGTGTAAAACCCCCTGTACCAACTGCAATAAATACCACACGAGGGTTTATATGCACATGTTTATATGCACATGTGCAGCTGTGGAACTTTCAGCTTACTGTGTAAGGTCAGTGTGATGTTGAGATAGTCTCTGGAAGAAACACATTGCCTGGATTTATTCCACCTGACTTGAGTTTTGTTTTCTCAGCAGTTCCAGCCAGTCTTGCTCCTGCTGTCCCATCCTTCCACAGCCACTGATGCACTCACAGCTCTGGGCACTCTCCTCCCTTGCAGCAGGTCAGGCTTGGGGAGGTGCTTCAGGAGCAAAGCTGGCAGCAAACGATTGCCTTGTTTAGTGTGATTAATTTTATTAATTAATTTTATTAGTTAATTATTTTATTAGTTAGTTATTTTATTAGTTAATTTTCTTTTGGTGTTGCTCCTCACATTGGTTCACTCCAAATTCAGCCAAGAATAAGGGAAGGGTGATAAAAACATCATGGGGAGGGAGGAGAGTTTTAGCTTTTACACAACTACACCGTCAGGCTCTAAATAATTCACCTGAATTGGAAGTGTAATTATCCTTGTCCTTCTCCTTTACAGTCAGTAAAGTAAAAAGCCACCAGCAGAAGACTTTCAGGTCCTAGATTTCTCTTCAATCTCCCTACTGACAGTCCTTCATCCTGGTTGTACTTGGTGAATATTCATCACTGTTCCCTTAAACAGACCATGTCTACTTTGTTTGGAGTATGCTCATCTCAGTTTGGGCTAAAGGCAATGATTGCAGGTGATCTAGCAGTGTAAATGAGATTCCAGGATTGCTCTGTTGCTGTTCAGCAGTGAACTGGAAAACTCACCTCTTCCTGCTTGTAAAGAAAAGGGATTTTTCTCTTCAGATTCTGCTTCCTCTGTCTTGTGGGGGCATCTAAAATCTCGATAAGGTGTCCTGGGGCCCTGCTGAGCTGACCTAAATTCTACCCAGAGCCCCAATCTGTGTCTTCTAATGGCTGGTTTCTCTTATGCCTCGGGGCTAAAGGACAGGGAGAGGTAGACCAGCACAGAGCACTGATAAAATGAGGTTACAGATGGAGCTACTTGAGCTGGAACTCCTAGTATTTCCTCTTCCATACCTTTTTCAGTGCCCTCCTCTTCCAGAAGAAGGTTTAAAAAGCAGAATTCCCAAATAAATTAATTGGTTGTTTGTTTGTTTGTTTTCTTTCTGAGCTCTGCAGAATCTAACAAAGGTGAAGGTTATAATAGGACCTGTAACAGAGAAGTTGGCTGGGTTTGAGAGCCCCATCTTGCTTTAGAAAGAATAGACCTAGAAAGTTTGTTCTATTATCTAGGAGGAAAGTCCTCCTGAAATATTGGTACAGAGCACTGTGCTTGATTAGTACTATAATGTTTAAGGCTTTAATCCAATGCACAGGTGCTACTTTAGTCTTCAAATCAGGTGAATGAGGTATAAAAATGACTAAATCCAGCTGTGCTATTTCATAACCTTGTTTTTAGAGTTTTATGATAAATTAAATCATGTCTTTGTTCCATGTATCTACATGAGTGTTGGCATCTCTCCTCTTCTCTGTGTTAGGAAATGTTTCATTCTGTTTCTCTGCATTCCAGTAAACCTCTGGTTTTTTCTGTCACCACTGTCCAGTCTCAGACTTCATGGCAACCTGAAAAAATCTGAATAGCTGAATTCATTGTTCAGAGATAAATATTGCATCCTTTCCTTCCATCACAGAGGGGCATTCAAGCAGTTTAGCTGAGTTTTGCTTTCAACATTAGGGAGAGGGAGGGAACAGGGTTTGATTTAACTGTAATCACAGGAGAAACTTTTAGAGGCAGAACTTAATGAGGAGCACTGGAAATTGGCCTGAAAGATAAAACCAAGCCCTTCTCTAAAATAAATAAATAGGCACACAGATTTTTTCTCAAATGCAAGCAGGCAGGAATTTAGTTTCACATGCAGAAGTTTCCAACCTCCAATTCCTGGGCTCTGCAAATGTCATGTCCCCGCCAGAGGTATTATGATGTTGACAATTTAAACTGGGAAGCTTTCATTCCCTACCTTTTTTCCATGTGGCTACTTCCAAAGTTCATCTGGTACCATTAGGGAAATTAAAAGAAACAAAGAACCAGTCACTTTGTTTTTTTGTTTCTACTTGGTGCTTTTACTTTTTTGTTTTTGCTTTTTGATTTTAATCCTACATTTTCTGACTTTTGAGTTGATTGCAGATTTGTTTCAGGGCTGTGTTTTGTAACAGAAAACCTATGGTTAGAGTTCTGCAACCAGAGCCTGTGCTGCAGTACTGACATCTGCTAACAGAGCCATGATGGGCAGAGATGGGCTGGTTTGTGATTTTTGGCCACTTCAGCTATTCCAACAAGAGTCACTGGTGTAAGAGCAGTTGTACTGACAAAACTCCCAGATTGTAATTTTGTCACTGCTTCTATGACATGACCTTTTCCACCCAAAATAAACATAGCACAAAAAGCTAAATAGTTGCCTAATAGCCACTGTCTCCTGTGCAGGCTCCAGAGATTTTCATGTGAATCTGTGGCTGGAAAACAGGCACGGGACTGGTGCTTGAAGTCTCTGTGTTCAGTGACGTGTTTTGTTTATGGCCCCATTAAAAGTGTTTTCAACTATTAAACTGGAGCTGAATCCTGGCATTTTCTTTGCATACAAGCCCCCTGAGATCCCCCACTATGAGTTGTAAGGTCTCTGGGGAAAGCCAGGGGCTAATCCTCTTCTTTGCTTAACCTCAGAGATTATCAAAGGAGGGACAGCGGAAAGGAAAATCTGTCCCTGGAGTTAATCTGATCAAAGGCCTGTGTGCAGCTCTTCAGGAAAATGCTCTGATGGTTTTGGTGTTAAAAATCTGCTTTTAAAATAGAACTTAAATATTTAGTCATTTGTCTTGGCCTGACTTCAGTTTTTTAAATCTCTGTAATGTATATTTTTAAAGAAGTTTCTCATTTAATTCTTAAAAATTCCAGCTATGGAATGAAAGGTTTTTATGTTCAATTAAGAGAGGCTTTTTTCTAAGTCATCTCAGCATAGCTATAAATTGTCACCTGGTCACTAGACCTGACTTTCCAGATGTGAGGCTAACATTCCTTAATGGAAGGGGCTGAGATGGAGCAAAAGAAAGCCTATTGTTAGAACCTCAATAACAATATTTATCCCTGCAAAGACAGACACTTCATCTTTGAAATGCTGAAGTGAAATATTTCATTGGGATACTGAATGGTGTGGAAGAAATTTTCCTCTGGAACCTGTTAGTAGCTGCTGGGGACTCCCAGTCACCAAAGACAGGAGGAGATGAGGTTTGGTTGATGGTTTGGTTGATGCTTTGGTTGATGCTTTGGTTGAGGACAGTGGTTTGAGGGATTATCTGATGATTGTCACGTGTCTGGTTTCATCACTCCAGAATTCCGATTTGCAGTGATTTGTTCTTCTCTGTTGCTACCCCAGCTTCAGGACATCCTGCCCATTTTGCAATGTCAGATGCATTGCTAGAGTGGAGTTCATGGGTACCACCACAGTGAGGGTTTTGGTTGAGATAATTTAGAAGGTTCACCCATGGACAAGGGTGATCTCACACCAAAGTGTGCAACTGCCTCCCTGTAAATTCAGGAAATTCTTCAGGATGTGAGGGTCAGGCATCCATTGCATGGACCAAAGGACTCTGAGCTTGGCCTTGTGTGCTCCCAGGAGCTGGTCGGGAGTTTGTGTATGAATTAAAGCAGATGATGGATTGCAAGATGCAGAGGAAAAACCCCTCTGCTGATTGTCCCCAAGCATTGCCATGAGTCAGCAGCACATGACACTGTCCTTCAAGGTTACATCTGCAGGAGAGGACAACGAGGAGAGCTGGGCTGAGCACGAGAGCACACTTTCAGCAAATTCCCTGCCCTTATCTTGGGTTGTTTATGGGTCCTCTGGGAGGATTATAACCTTCTATCTCCTTTCCATGGAGGGTGGATTTTGTTTTGAAAATATCTTTTTCCTACAGGAGTGTCACAGTCAGTTGAAGTCAGTTTTATGGAACTTCCTTCTCAAAATGCAGTACCAGCAGACTTTTGTTTTTCTCTTATAATGGTGACAAATCCAATAACTATGGAGTGCATTAACCTCTCTGCTGCTGCAATCTTCTGTATTTTGATGTTTGTTTTCTGAATTTATTTGTCTGAATTGCATCTAACCACTGAGAAACTGAAAACCTCAAATTTAAGTGCAGACTTCTATAAACTACTGTTTTCCAGGCTCTTTTACTGACATACCATTGCTGCAGGGCAAATGTATGTGTGGTTACTCTAGATTATAGTTCTGTCCTCCTAATTGTTGAGGGCAAAATATATAGTTTTAACTGGTTTGTGTGTACCAAACCCAGTTCCTATGATTTCTATTAGGAGTGGAAGCTATATTTTGTTTTGGAGAAAGATATCTACCATTGCTCTCCCTAAAAAAAAAAAAAAAATCTTTCTATCAGAATCCTTTTGCCTCAGATTCTTCCCATGCTGAACTTACAGCATCTCTCTTTCAAGAATGGTCCTTAAATTTTGCTACAACTTCCTAGACACTCTGATGCTGAAATTTGAAATGAGGAACAGAAGCATCTTGCTTCTGGATAGTTTCTTTCTTTCTTGGAAAACCAGTTCAGTAGGTTAGAAGGAAAAAAAACCAGGTGTAGTAGGTCCCAATTTTTGTGGGGCTTTTTCCAGGTTACGTTGTAGGTGAGGGAGTGAAATCTGGTCAGGGTTAAGTGGCTGGAAAATAGGTATGTGGTTGGTGGCAGAGGATGGGGACAGACATTAAAAAATGATTAAAGAAATGTGGTGTCAGGCTTGCAGGGTTTAGCTTTGTAGCTGACTGCACTTGGCTCACATATGGTCAACACTTTCTTTTGGTTATTTGTATCCAGGGCTGTGTGTTTTAAAGAGGATGTATGAGATTTGCAAAGAGTGGGGATGGGGAGAATTGCGAATGTCCTTTAGCACGACACTGGAATTCTCAGCTTTCTCAGAAACAGAAAGAATCTTTAGAACTAAGGCATTGTACTGGGTCCAGCTGTGATGGAGCTTAGCATCTGGTTACTTTTGCTCTAGGTAAGAAGTTCTTTTAAAAAGAACACTGATATTTTTCTCTGTGTCAGAGGGAGTAAATAAAAAAGTAATTGGATTCAATTACTGCAAAGTTGCAAGTTGATTTGTGTAAGATACTAGGAAAATTAAATGATGAAAGTTGTGAAGCATCTGAAAGATGTATCCAAGGAGGCTTCAAATTTCCTTTACTGTACATTTTTAGCAACAAATTAGATTGAAATCAATCAGGAGTGGTCTTGAAATATTTATCCAACTGTTGTGAAGGGGAAGAACTTGCTGACCTTTCAATTCTTCTTCTATGATAATCTGTCTCAAAAACTAATTTCTTATATTTTGCTTACAAAAACTCAGATTCTAAAATCCTCATGTGTGTAGAGCTGTTTTTATGACTGCTTTCCACTTTGTTTTTCTTCTCTTCCATGATTTGTTTGATTTTTCCTCACACTTGTGGATGTGTGTTGACTTTACGACTGGCTGGAAGGAGAATGGTGGCTTCCTATATTGAAAATATTGAGATTTCTCGAACAAATTAATCTACTTATAAAGAAAGAAAACAATATCTATTTTTTTTCAAACAATCTCCATAAAACTGGGGGAAGGCCAGACTAAAATATTCCTTTTGATATGCTTGGCATGTTTTGATGCCTATCAGAAACAACACATGGAGACACAGATGTGGAATTAAGAGGGAGGAGGAAATACTGATGTTGTTATTAGAAGGCGACGTCCACATTGTTGATTTTGAACAAATCCAACAAAGCTGCTGGTTAATGCAGGGCTGGTGTGTGTGTGTTTGGATGACAGCCCCAAGTGTGAGAGTGGGGTTTGAGCACGCAGTTGGCGTGGAGCATCCCAAAAACCACGGCAGGCTGTGCTGGTCTCCGTGCCAGTGCCCATCCTTCTGATGTGGCTGCCACATGTGCACAGCCTTGCCAGCACCCAATTAGGCAAACTTTTCATTAGAAAGAAAATTGTCAACCACTGCTTTTACAGGCTTCCAAGAACGAGTCCTGCCCTCCCCTCCACCCCCAACACGGTTGTTTGAGGGGAGGAAAATTTTCTGGACAGAAATCTGGTTTCTTGGTTGTGTGAGTAACGAGAACTGGACAGATACAGAATTTGCTGCCTCTTTTGACTCCAGTGATAGTTTTGGGTACTCATTTTCTGGTGTGATAGACAGGTGCCTTGATTAACACTGTCAGCCCTCAGGTACAGCGACAGCAGGAAGAGAAAATAAATCAGTTAATGAAGTTGTGTGAGTCATTGCTGGGTATCCATGTTAGAATAAGGCTTTTTCACCCTCCTGGCAGGATACATGACCTCATATGCCCACAGGAGACTCTGTGTTGGATTTGTTCCATTTTGTGTAATTTTGAAATTCATGAAGTTCATTGGAAGGATTAATTATGTATAAGGCATGTGTCTGCATGTTCTTTTCATCTGTGAATGTTACCCTGTGTGCAGTTATTAGGGGTCTGATTGGACTCAACATTTTGACAAGAATTCAGTGACAAAAGGGGCCCATTAGTCTTTGAAGTCATGGGCCAAGGAAGAGGAATGCCAGTAACATCAGTAATGACCTCATTTAACTTGTGACAGAGTACAAGATAATCAGGAAAGGTCATTGTAATATAACTGTGGTTTATTCTATATGCAGCCCAACTCATGTTTCAGCCAGGCTGTGTTGCAATTTTAATGAATGTGAAATCCTCTTATGTTCTCATGCAGGAAGGATGGACAGAACAAGACAACAAATGGAAAGATCCTTCCCTCTCTGATATATTTAAAAGTGAATTAGCAAAGAGTTAGGAACAATAAAAAACTTTTTGTCTTCTGTAAGTTTAAAAAAAAAATTAAATTTTTACTAAAGAAGCAATCTTGTCAACAGGAAAAATAAGTAGTTTCCATGTTGTCTTTTCATCATAGCTACAAAACACAAAGATTTCTCTTTTCAGTCAAAACTGAAAAGCTGTAGGGACAATCTGAAATTTCCAGGGGAAAACAAAATACAGTCTGCATTAACAGAAGATTTCTGTGAAAATCTAAAGCAATTATCCAGCTGCTTTATGAGCACCATGAGTATGCAACTGTCAGCTTTGGAAATCCATCTCCCCTCTGCACAAGTTACATCCAAAGTAACAAAACTTTTGGGAAAGAAAATAATTAAAACAAAACCATTTCTGTTGTCTCTTTCCTTAGGTTTCATCCTCTTATGACCCTGTACACTTTAGATTTTGGAACAGATTTATATGAAAGAACAAGAATACTGTAAACCAGACAATTGTCCTGGTATTTTTGTCCTGGTGGGAGACAAGAATTACTGGAAATATCTTGGAATAAAGCTGCATTCAGAGGAAACCTCTCTCCATGCAGTCCTCTGAGATTTGGGTATTTTACAAAGGGCTTGAGTCAACATCAGACTTTTCTATTTCTGGTGTGGTTCAGCTTTTGTGCACTGACACTGGAGGTAGTTTCCATTAGTGCCCGTGGGCTGTCATTCTCTCTTCTGTTTTACTTCTCAGCTGTGACTTTTCAACAGTTAACTTTTATGGTTTCAGCAGCTTCCACCTGAGGTTTGCAGACATCTCCAGTTAAGATGAATTGTCATCCATATGGACAGACTTCTGTTTCATCAGATTCTTTTAGAATAAAAAATATTTTGTCATCAGCAAAAGAAAGGATGATATTTCCTTTGTTTAGCCCTTGTTGGGAATGTTTTGATCAGACAAAGTCCATAAGGGCCTGATTTACAAAAACAACTTTAGATTGTGCCATCAGCTCATTTCCCTCCTGTACAGAACTGGCTTTGTGTTTGTGTTTTGAGATGAAAATCATGTCCCAGCCAAGGCTGGATGTACAGACCTTTAGGGGAGGATTCATAGACTAAGGATGGCAAACCTGCATCTCTGGGAGCTGGGGTTCCTCAGAGCTGGGACGTGTCCCCATTGTGCCTCAGAACTAAAGCCACCCTGTGAGAGAGATGGAAACCCTCTCTTCATGCCCTGGTGAAGAGGGACAGTGAGCAGGAGATACTCATGATGCAAGGGCTTGTTTGTATCTTATACTCAGCAGACAGAGGTATTTGCACATCCACATGCTTTCCTGATTTCTTCATGGTGTTTGGGATTACGTAAGGACCAGTGACAGGAACCACCGTGTGCTCAGTGTGCTCCATTGATCTCATCACCACTGTATGAATTTCCACACAGTGGTGACTAAACTTTGTGGATCCTGCTTTGGAATGCTTTGGTTGCAGGATAAATCATGGCATGGATTTTTCAAGCTATTTCCTTCTGCTGATACCTCACAGTCTCTTCAAGAGTTTGTGAAGAAATTGTGTCTCATCCCCACTCCCAAACTGATGAGCAGGGCTACAAATTTTAGTTCCACAAGTCTGCTCGAATGTCCAAACAGTTGACTCTGATTTCACAATAGCTGGATGTTTGAAAACATTCAAGTGTGTAGAAATACTGTGACATTAATTTAAATGTCTCGCAGTCAAAGCCTTGCAGTTGTTTTCTTGCAACACGTGTCCCTTACTGGAAGCAAAACAAGTGGGGCGAGTGGAAAACATGTGACTCCCTCCCTTATTTACATCCCCTTCCCACCCCCTCCAGCCAGCACTGTTTGAATATGAAAGTCACTGGAGCAGCCTATAAATATTCAGAGAAATCCAGGCAGGGCAAAAATGTTGCAAAAACCTTTGACTAACAATTCACAGACCCTGTGAGCTGGGACTAACCACCGCTGGCCAGGGACACGGGCTGGATTCAAACAAAGGCTGATTGTAATTTTGTGGTTGGACATGAATGTTTTGCACAGCACTGATTGAGGCCTCTTTGAAAACTGGGCCAGGGTTGTAAAATAACCTATTTACTGCAGTGTGCATTGTATTTGAAAACACAGTGAAGCCTTGTAGATTCTAGCTGGGCTTGCTAGAGACCTTGCAGCTGAAAAAAAGCTCTTCTGGCTATGAGGAGTCTTGTGGGATCTTGCTTATTTTATTTGTTGCCCGTGATTGGGTGAGGTAAAGTGAAACAAACACAAAGCAAGGAATTGGGTATCTTTAGGTTCTAATTCCTGTTTTTCCATTGATTTTTCTCTTTGACCTTTGGCAAGTCATTTAACCCTTTGGCCCTTTGATTTCTTACACAAAGGAGCGGGATAAGGCTCTGCTGCTCAAACAGCATGGTGACTAATGAGTTAATGTTAATGAATTAATAATTGCAAAGCCTGCAGTCCATGCAAAGCCTTATGCTAGGGGTGAATGTTACAGGAGCCTCGTGAGCCTGTTCAGCATTGTCTGTATATGATGAAGTCACCTCCCACTGATTTTCTCTGGGGCCTCTGCTGAGCCCAAGGCTGAGCTTGAGGGTTGAACTTGTGACCCATGGCAGAGCAGTGGGGTGACCTCCAGCCTGAGGCAGAGCACGAGGACCTGGGCTCTTAAAAGTCAGCAGGTGTTGAGAGGTGCAGATTCGCTCTTTCTGAGCTCCACTCCATGCTGTAAGAGCCTCACATCCCCTGACTTTGGTGCTGTCCCCAGAGCCTCTCTGTGAGGAGCACAGTCAGTCAGCAGCACCTGGAGCAAGGTGAAAACCTGGTTCTCCTCGGTGCTGCAGTGTGGGGGAGCTCAGGCACCCCGAGGACAAACCCCCAGCTCAGCCAAGGCAGGGACAGGGGTGTCACCTGCCTGCCCAGGCTCCCTCCAGCACAGCAAGGGCTGTGTGGGTTTGCTTTAGCACCTGAAGCTTGTGATCAGGCTTTCCATTCGATGATTTTGCTGCTTCCATCCTTTCTGTAATGTCTTGCACAGCAGCTCTAGTTACCTGCCTGCCCTGGAAATGGGAGTGGTTGGAGATGTGAGATGTGTTATTTGTGGAGACCGAGCCTCAGCTGAGCCTGGCTCTCCTCATCCCTGCTCACAGAATGCTGAGCAATTGAGGCTGTGGGAAGTCAGCCTGTAATAGGCCCCCTGAACCCTTTTCCAGTTATTTAGATCTGAGAGAGAACCTAATAAAGATAAATAATAAAAAGGCTTACTTTGGTTTAAAAAAAAAAAAAGTACAGATCTTGGCTAAATTCCATAGCAAAGGCAAAAATAGAGGGGAATAGACAGGTACTATAGGTAATTCACTACAACAACTTTGATTTCAGATGTAACTTTGGATTCTTTCTCACCTGGTTAGGACCTAACTGCTACAAATCTACTCTGCATGATCTGCCTCCATATATTTATATGTTGTTTGTGTGACTCCCACACAGAACAAGCCATGATAGAAATCTTTCATTTAATTAAAATTGATTTTAAAATTCCCTTGATCAATAATGAGTTAAAATTCATCCTGGCAGTGATGGGAACAGCAAACCTTCTGAGAAAAGCTTTCAGGCCAGTGGTTTTGGCTTTAGAGACTGGGTCTTGCCTGAAATTATCCCTTTCTTGGCTGCAGGCTCCGTGGTGCTTGGCACATTATGGTTTACCCTATAGCCCAGCTTGTCAACCACCCATATGAAAAGCTGAGACATCCAGTCTAAAGGTCTCTTTATTTTTCTGCCTTTTTCAGTGTAGATGCTTTAAACATCAAACTCTTTGTAGCTCTGTTGTCATCAGTTTGGTAATGCCTACTGGGCTTCAAAATGAAATTAGAATTTAGTGGAAAATGACCCAATATTTCTTCTTTGATTCCTGCACTGCAGCCTATCTAAAGCGTTTGAAGTGCTTGCTCAGATGGCAAAATGGGGTAAGTTATTAGTAAAGGGATATTTAACAGCTGAGTTTTAAAGATTGCAAAATCCCTCTGCATTTAAGTCTTATCCCCCAGCAGAAGAAAGACCCAAAGCAAATATGTATAATATAGAAGAACATGGTTTATGTAACCTTGCCTTAGAGAAATTGGAGAGATTAATAAAGACTGGCTTCAAATGACAGAAATGCTCTGTTGTTCACACTCCAGGGTGCTTCCTAATTAATTGTCTCAAGCTTTGCTGAGAGATACTTTACCAAAAGTGCTGTGATCAAGGAAAATTAAGAGGCTGAGGTACTCACTCAGTGCTGCTTCTCTCCTGAGAGTTTCTCATTTGTCCCATGCCAGCATTCCCATCTCAGTGATGAGAACTTTGCAATTGGATCCTCCTGCCTGAAACCACATTGACCTGAGATAACAAATCAACAAATTGACACAGAGGATCTGATAGCAGCACTGGGGCACTTGTTAACTCTGGACTAGCCTTAACAGTTTAAGTCTGGGTAATTAATGTGTAAATTACATCAATTTACACAGTTTCATAGAGAGTGAAACCAGAGAGCTACAAAAAGTGCATTGAACAGAAACTGCAGAAAATCAGTGTCAAACAGGAAGGAAAGGAAATTTCAGCTGTAGTAGAAAGGTCTGGAATGATCTTGGATCACGTGGGGATGTGTCACCATTTTGTTCCCTGGTTAGGGGAAACTGCTGTTTTATTGAGTTGTTGATTGGCATCTTGTGTTGGAAATATTGAGAGCTGATTTGCTGTTGTTTGCTGTCTCTTATAGAAGTACAGAAATCCAAAAGATGCCATGAGGAGGAAAGGTTTTTGGAGGTAGAAAAACAGGCACCCCATGGGAAAGGGCAAACAGATCACTCAGTTCAAATTAACTCTAGAACATTGAAAGCACTGTATAAAATCAGTAAACATTATGATTGTGGGACTTCCTTTGCCATTAAAAAAACAATTAGGACAACTTCATGTTAATATGAGAGGTAATAATTTCTTATTTAAAAGAAATTATTATATTATTATATTTTTAATATTTAATTATTTTTAAATTATTTAATTATTATATTTATTATTATAAACTTCTTATTCCTTTCAGAAGTGGGGCAGTGCCCTGGGGCTGCATTTGGCTGTGCTTGTACAGCCTGGGACAGGTGGGTGACATGAACTGCAGGGTGCCCAGGCCCTGGCTGGGGGTGCTGCCACGAGCAGGTGGCAGTGCCAGGAATAGGCTCTTGGTCTCCCAGGTTCCCTGCTCTCACCTCCAGACAGCACTGCTCTGCCTGCAAAAAACTCCTTTGCCCATTTTTCTTTTTATACCTACATTATCACATTTTTACAGTAAAGTAGCCAAACCTTACTCATTTTACTTTTTGATGAGAAACACTTTTCACAGCTCTGCTTGGTAATAAAATTAGATGTTTCGTGCTTTCCAACCATGCATGTCGTGATTAGGGACTCGTTTCCTGCTTGCTGCAGCCCAGTTTCTCTGAGCATCTTGGATGCATTGCAGGAAAATTCCATGCTGTTCCCCAGGTGAGACTTTTGGGCCACCCTGTGCTGTGGCACCCTGTATTTCAATGTGCTTGTTCTGTGCTTTGAGATGACTGGAACTTTGTATTTCCATTTCTCCTCTCTCTCTCCCTTCTCTCTTGGTCTGCTCCCAAACAACTAAAAAATTTTGCAGGTAGTGCATTCTGGCTATTGATTTGTTTTTTCTTGTTTTGCTTGGCATTAGAAGAAGTGTCTCTGAAACAACCAGTAGGATGGCACACAAATGGCTTTCTTAAATTTTCCTATTTATATTGAAAAAAAAAAATCAGTAGCAGTTTGTATTTTTTTTGGTTTTCTCAAACAGTTCCTCCCAGGGGGGCATATTCTTGTGGGAAGAATGCTGCTGTCAGAAGGATAGGAAAGCATCTACTGTGATTTGATTTGATTTTTCTTTCCACTCTCCTGCTCCAGTATTCCACAGCGGAGCATAAGGCTGTTAGATCCTTGCTAATAAAGTAATTCCAGTGACTGTGCAAAGAAATGTCAAAATGTTAATACAGTCATCAAGAGCTCCCAGGCTGCCTCAGCTATTTGAATTGATTTCAGAGGGTTCTGATCAGAGGAACAGTTCCTTCCTTGGAGTTTAAATATGCTTTATTTTCCATGAAGGCATTCTGGAGCCTCTGCCTTCCTCCCTGAAGTCCTGGCTGGGGGAACACTTGCCAAGTCAAACAAGCCCCATTTTCCCTCTTTGCTCACACACCTGCTATTTGTTTCTTTATGCTCCAGCCTTGTCATTGTGCCATTCCAGTTGTTGCTCGTTGTCACCAGGGAACTGGGTACATAAAGCTGAGGTAATTTACAGGAAATAGAAGACAGACAGATGAAATTGCCCAAGTTTTCATTAGGGCCAGGATGGGTATGGGAATGAAAAGGTATTAAAATATAAAATTAATATATATATATATATATATATATATATATATATATATATATTCACACATATAATATAATCTATTTCAGGATGAAGAATGACCAGCACCTGAATTTCTGAATGCTGTGAGAAGCAGGACCTGATCCCACCTCTTCCTGCCACAATGGGATGCTCAGTAAGTCCCACTCCAGACTTTTACCACCACCACCACCACCTCCTAGATGGGAAATTTTGGCATGTTTATCTTGTCATAATATTATTATCTAATGCAATTTCAAGTTTTCTCAGCAATTTCATTAAAAGATATGTGGTTTTCTATAATAAGAGCAAGAATATGTAGAGTTTTTGCTATGGAAAAATGTTGGTTATTTCATACATCTAATTTTATTTTGATTGGAGATGAAAATGGACAGTGCTTCCCAGAAGAAAACTTGACCCTGCACACAACTACACTGGAGGCAATTTAGGGATTATAGTTTGTATTTGCTGATATAATTGTCTGTTTTGTGGAAAATTTAGCTTGCAAAAAGTCTATAAAACTGGGCAGAGAGCATGAGAGAGAGATATTACATTACTTTCAATCACCCAGCTGTTGGTTTAGATGAAAAGCCTTGCTGTTTTCCTCTTACAGTTTCTGCTTCAACCTTTCTGCTTGTGAGCCGTGTAGTCATAGTCTGTGGATCTGAAAACAGCACCTAAGCTGGGGCAAATTATTTCATTTGGTGTTCCTGGTGTGGTGTATTTGAAGTGTTGGGAATGGTTTTTTAATACTCACCTGCTTCAAAGGCAGAAATCTTAGATAATGGTTTGAGGGAACTGGGAAAAGGAGAAACAGCAAAAGCTGCTGCTGCTGCTGTGCCTGATTTTCCAGTGCATCCTTCTCAGAGGATCCCTGGGACACACCTTGAGTTCTGGTACTGCCTGGAGCTCCCTTGTGGTTTCTTTTTGTCTCTTCCTCTCAGGACCCTTTTGACCATCTGTGTCTTGTGGAGAATATGAAAGCTCCTTCCTGTGTCCAAGATCAATAGCTTTAAAACCAGAGCACAAGAAGCCACTAATCATCTTTTCCACCAGGCGTGATTAATTTGTGGAGTGCTTCAGCTAGTTCCCTTTGAAGTTCCCCTTCCATTTATTTTATTTTTTATTTTTTTTTCAGCAAGTGTCCAAAACTCAGAGGCCCACACCCACATGTATCCTGCAAGAGGTTGGGGCTGGCTGGGACTCCTCTGGAGTCTCTGCTGTTTGGATGTGGGTGGGCCAGAGCTCTTTTTGGAAAGCTCTCCCAGGTCCTGGAAATGGGATTTCCAAACCAGTTGAGATGTTTCCCAAAGCACCCTGGCTTCAGTGGAAAGTGGTGCTGCTTTCCTGTCTGAATCTTGGATTGAGAAAAGAAGGAAAAAGGAGGGGGAGGAAAAAACACCCCAAGCAGCCACACTACAAGATTTAATTGAGTGTGTTTCAGTTCCTCAGCCTCACGCCAGCTGAATAAGAAAGTGACTGAGAGAAGCTACATCCCCCCTCACCTCCTCTTTATGTGAGTAAATAAGACATTCCAGCAGTGCTGAGGCTGGGCCAGTGGAAATATTTTTTTAATTATTGTTGTTATTATATTTTTAAAGTGTTATTTTTAAAGTTAAGTCATCCACAAATCCACCTGGTCTCTCTTCCTGCTTCTCCTGCACGCCACAGCAGCACTGAGGGGCTGCTGTTATTACAGGAGGGGAAACTGTGATGTGTGAAAGGCTTCCCTGGAGCTCTGAAACTGCACAAGTGCCACACTGTCAGCTTTGCAAAAACAACAAAAAATGGTTGTTCTGCAAATGGGTGATGTGGCACTGGCTCACCCAGGGATGAGCATGCCAGCTTGTCAGCGTGGGCATGTACATGAGCCTCAACACTGCTTCCAGTTGTGTTTGGCCAGAGTTTCCTAATTGATCTCTGGCACTCCAAGAGCTGCCCTGGTGTACAAGCCATGGATGGCTGAGTTGTAGCTGATTGTTGCTCAGTTTGCAGGTACAAATAACTGTGCAGCCACATTTCCTTCTCTGCACAGGTACCTCCCAGTGATCAGAATCTGAAACTGATGCATGTTTATATCAGAGATATGTGCTGCTCTTGTAAGGCTGCCACTGAGTGCTAGGTAGGGAAGGCATCCACAACCTGTTGCCAGGAAATCCCTCTTTGAAAACAGGACTAGGCTACTATTTGTTTTTAATATACCAGATTTGTTTATTTTTTGTCCATGCATATTCAGTCATAACCACTTCTGGCTGCTACAGGAGCTGTGAGGCTCTGTGTAAAACTCTGTTTGCTTCACTTTTGCAGCACTAGCTTAGGATGGAACTGAAACCTAATGAGGAAGCTTGTGCTGGCAATGTTTCTTACCCAAATGTGTCGGCTCGTGCCTTTCTGGGCATCTGTGCTCAATATGAGGCACCTGCTCATGTAAGGTATGTTCTGTAAAGATTGGATGGTGGCCCAGCTGGAAAGGAAGGATTCACACATTTGAGAAGAAATACCTGTTGAAGGCACAGTGGTGAGCAAAGAAGCTCCTGGTTCTGCAGGAACAGCAATGTCAGGGTGGGAGGGAAGCCTCCACAGCAGGAGCAGAGAATGCAGACAGAAAATGAAAATGTTCTGCAGTGATTGCAGTAAACTGCTAATGTGCAAAACAGAGGCAAGTGGTTCCCTCTGTGGTTCTGGCAGTGTGAAATGAGTTTTGTGCTCTCTCTTAAGGGTGACCCACTCATAAAGTAGTTGAATGATGACAGTAGACATCACTGAGGCTACAGCTAAATAGATACAGCTGTAGATGTTCTTCTAAAGGAAAATCTCACAGAAAATAACTCTGTTAGGGAATGCAGGCCTTGGTTTCAGTTAACAGTGGATGCAGTTTCTCCTGGTCTACTGGAGATGTGTGTTTGTCAAAATGAGCATCAAAATTATGCCCTATTTAAACCATTCTCCCTTGTTTCTCTCTCATCCATCTTCTTTCTGTTCTGTTTTCTAAGGCTGCTTTTCATGTCCCAGAATAGGACAAGATCTCTTGTCTCTGGACATTTCACATTCCAAGGTTTCATGACTAATGTTTGTGCCCCTGGTGTCTCCTTACCTGGGGCTGGATGTTATGAGGGAATCATGACCACTGTGATTTGGAATATACACAAAAACTATATTTTTCATGACCTTGTAAACATTAGGTAGTAGGAGACATTATTTATTAAATTATGTGATAAATAATGTAGAAATATTTGTATTTTTGTCACCTTAAGAAAGAAAATAACTATTAGCCCTTATATTGAATTTTCGTGTTCTGGTCTCCCAGTGTGAAACATTTTCCTGCAGGTTGGTCCCCAAGCTGTGTCCAGAATCTGGTGCAGCTGATGTTGTAATAATTTGGCCAATGTCCAGATAAGGACATCAGGTGAAATTCTGTCCCCAAGACAGAAAAGGGCAGCATTGCCAGGGCTTGGATTGTCCTTGAGCCATCCCCCAGGTTTGTTTCTTAGGAAAGCAAGGGATTCCCAAATGGGCTGGTAGTACTGAGACCATTTGAAACCATCAGCTCCAACTGCTTTGAACTATCCTAACTTCAAAACAGGCATGTGATTTTCTGTACTAAATCCAAAGTCCAGAAAAAAATTGCTTCTGGGGCTGGAAACTTGCATGATACTTGCCCAAGTTTGGCTGTAGTTCAGATACTTATGAGTGAGTTATGATCCCTTAAATCTCACCAAGACCCCCTTGGAAAGAATGGGGTCACTCAGAGTGTGGAGATATTGGTCTTTAGGAAAAGGCTGCCCATCCAAGAATTGCCCTTCTCTCCTGCACAACAGATTTTATCATTTGTTACCCATTTACTGCCCAGGCATTCCTGCACCTGCAGCAGCAGCTTCAGGCAGGGAATGTGGGGTGCAGGTGCTTGTGCTGGAAGGTGCAGGATATTTTAGGGGTTCATTCTTTTGCCAGTGATGCTTCATCCCTGCCTAGTTACTCCCTAGTTATTTTCCTCCCAATTTGTGTTCCCATGTCTCAGCCCACAGACTGCAGGTCAGTTTGTCTCATGCGGATTGAGGACCTGATTCACAGCTAAAAGCCTCTTTTCTGGCTTCTCTGCATTTTGTTTTTTCCCCTGTGCAGAGGAACATGGGGCACAGTGTGTAACTGGCATTCAGCCTTTTCAGAGTGGCAGTGCTTCCCTGGTCCAACAAGCAATGAGAGGTGAAGGTGGCAGAATGTCAGGTCTACCATTGACTGCTTGGGTGATATTTATTTAATATCATGAATAATATTAAGCCTTTTTTTATTATTTTTTTTCATAGCTTTTTGTTTGTTTGTTTTTGGGGTTTTTTTTTGCTTTTTTTTTTTCCTGGCTTTGTTGGCTTTCCTCATCCATTACAGGTTTTCCTTTCCTGGTTTTAGAGGGGTGTAAGGATGAAGCTGCAGTTCCTCTAAAGTCACTATGAGTAGAGTTTCATCACACCTACACAAATGATGGTTTGTACAGTATTTCTGTACAAACATTTCACTGAATTTGTAGCTTTTGTAGTGAGCTGCATTTTCCTCCTGAATAGTTTTAAAATTGTTGTTAAGAGAGGATTTGATCCTTCAAATCTCACCCTAAAACCCCCAGTAAAATTCGTGTTGCTATTGAACATGTTGGATGGAAAAATAATGCTAAAAATTGGTTCAGAAATATTATTAATATAAAAATGTAAGAGGTTTTCCCTGTGGTTGTTGAGTGTCTTTATCTCGTGCCTGAGAATGCTGGTTTGGATGCTTGTGTGAAATGGCGGGGGCTTTTCCTCCTCTTGCAAACCATTTATTTCCTTCTTGTGGAGAGAGAAGCTTTGCAAAAAGAAGTGAGGCAAAAGGAGACAAAGGGGCTGCAAGGATGGGTGATGGAGTGCTGATATTGGCACGTGTGCAGGCCTGTGCTCTTTGTGGCTGACACAGTGCACTGTGCCTCGGTAATGCAGCATCTGCCTTGGCACAGGGGCTCTCTAATACTCGTGGAAGTTAGAAAGCACACGAAGATACATTTCTTTCTCTTTGCCCGCCTTTCTCCCTTCCTTTGAAGCCTCAAGGTGTTGACTGGTGGCTCACTATAGCACTTAGTTTGTTACCACCCATTCACACCTCTGCGCGTCTACTGTCCCCACCTCCTCTCACACTTCCCTTGCTGGAACGATGTGTTGCAGAAATAAATTGTGTTGCACAATGAGTGCGTAGAAAGAACAAGAGGGTATTTAAAAGCTGAGAAATCGGAGAACTGGTGTGGAAAGAGAGAGAGAGAGAGGGAAGTGCTTTTGGCACACTGAGCTGGTAGTATATTATAATTCAAGCTCGGTGTCGGCTGTGCCGCAGTGATTATAACACTCATTTGAATGCTGGAAGTTGAATTTAACAGGAAGGGATTGAAAAGCCCAGGACTTGGGGTGCTGCTTGAGAGCTTGGGAGTTCAGTGTGGCTTCTCTGCTTTCCTCTAGGATCTGTAGGAAAAGAAATATTTTTCTGTTTTGGTTTTAGGGCTTGTTTATTTTTCCCCTCTCAGGTCTGAAACCAACAGAAGGCTTTCAAAGATTCTGCTTAATCGTGGGTCCTTAAAAATCCCACTCAGTACCTTGAGAGGTTTGCCTTGGTGTGAAGGGACTTTCTGAGGCAGAGAAATGAGTAGAAATAAACATTTAGTGTTTCAGCCATGCAATCGTAACACTTTCCTTTAGTTCCACATCTCTCTGGGAAGATTGTGCCCCTTGATCACACTCTAAACGAGCCAAGGCCATGCTTTGCATTCACACAGCACAAGCAGACACCAGGCACCTTTTGCATTCCACGTGCAAACCTCCTTTGCTCGCTCTTGGAAGCTGGGGCTGAAGGAGATGATACCAAACTTTATTATTTTCTTTCCAATTCTGTTAAATCTCAGCGAGCTCCCAATTTGAAATGATGGCTTGCCCTTAAAGAGCTGCTTGCACTTGACAAGTGTGTGGCAGTACTTCATTAATTACCAGCAGCCCTTCCCAGCACAACCTCAGTTAGGTAGAATATTTGTTCAGCGCACATAATTATCTCTCTGTCATTCTCTCTCTCATATCGATTCATGTGGAAAATATGATTAAAACATGAACATCTACAAATGATTCAGAATAACGAGAGGAAAGGCCATTGTTTTTTCACACTGACTATACTAGATTACTATAATTACAGCTGAATGGTTCTACATTTCTCTGTGTCCCCCACAAGACTATGCTCATTCGCAGCCTCAATGTACCGTTCAAAATTAGAGAGGTTTAAAAGAAATACCCTCTTAAGGATGTTTCTTTGACCCATTAAGGACCTTTACCTTGGCTCTTGCACATGTAATCTCTGGCATAAGGTCATGCAAAGCGGGGGTAGGGCTAGGAAAAGAAACACCAACCCTTCAGACATCTGTTGTGGTGCTGTGGCCAAGAGCGGAGGGGAGGCAGTGCCAGTTCGGCAGCCGCTCCTGCAGATTGCAGTCGGCTTGCTTTTGATGCCAGCCTTAATAATGTGGGCTTCCCGCTGAGTGGGTGGCACTGCCAGATTCCTAATTAGAATCCACTAAAAGCAGCAAAAGGTGAAGGGGTCATTTCTTTCCACCCCCCACGTCTCTTCATCTCTTCTCCCTGCAGGTTTGTTTAGCCTCGGTTTTATTTCAGCCTCTTAGCCCGACGGAGAGGAGCAGGGCAGGGTCCCGTACGCTCCTGCCTTGATCCCAGATTAAACAACTGGAAATTTTGATCTGCTGAAGCCCTCAGGAAGGCCTGATTCACTGTGGTGTGTGTGGAGATGACAGAACTAATTTCACACTTCATCCATTGTGCGCAGTGGGTTCACTTGCTGTTCGCTCCTGCAGCTGGTGCAGACTCCTGAGACAGGACATGGTTATCCTCTCCTGATTTCATACAGGGTACATGGGAAGGGCCTTGTGCAGAGGGCAAGGGCACCCCAGTGTGTATCCTATTGGCAGCTCTTCCTTTCTCTTAAGAGGCCGTAAATACTATTCCAGAGCTTTGGGTTGTTCCTGAAGAGCTTCAGGCTGCTTTTTCATAGAATCACAGAATGGTTTGGCTTGGAAGGGACTGTGAAGACAATCTTGTTCCATATCTTCCATAGGCAGGGACATCTTCCACTGTCCCAGGTTGCTCCAAGCTCCATCTAACCTGGCTTTGAACACTGCCAGGCATGGGGTAGCCACAGTTTCTCTTTTAGGTTGGTTCAGATTATTTGACCAATTTGGAGATCCTTGAAAAGGCTCTGGGAACTCAGGCTGAGAAATAATTGAACTGTAGGATTTTTGACACAAAGTGTGGCTGGATGTGTTTATGTCCTCTGGGAGAACAAGTTTGGAGGCAGGCAGGGCACAGAGGCTTAGAGAAACCAGCCCAGGTGAGCACAAGCCAGCCTGAGGGTAGTGCAGCCATCCCTTTCCAGCTGGATGTGATCCATCCCAGGAGCTCTGTTCTGATGGAGTGGATGGGAAGTTCCTGAAAGATGGAACAACATTTTTCAGGATGAGGTTTCTGCTTTTTTGTCTCCTCCCCTTCACTTTTCTCAAGCAGGTACCTCTTTAGAGCTTTATTATAGCTCTGTTTATCTCTGATTGCTTGATAAAGTAATGGGATTAATTGTACCAAAAACCAGGCAAAATGCAACCTGCAAATTGTGGGGCAAAGAGTTCAGCAAGAATTGCAGACCAGGACCTGAAGCTGCTGTCACTGCACCTCTCATAAGGAATGTGCAGTTTTTTTCTAGCCATGAAACAAGGCATTCAGTTTTGTTTGTAAGGTTTTAGTTGCAAACCTGAAAGTTGAGCTACACAAAATTACTTAGGAATCAAAACTGGAGAAGGGAGTCCCGTGAACTCTTACCAGCTGAAAGTTCTGACTTTTCCTTGGCTTTACCTTTAATTTGCTGTTAGAAAACCTGTGATCAAGTTTTAGCCTGTGAGCCAGAATTAGCCAACTAATCAGCAGCCTTTCTCATCACCTGATTAAATGAGATCCTTCATACTGTCCTGCCTTTTGATCAGTAATGCACAGGGATGCACATTCCAGTAATTGTGAATGCAGAACAATGAGTTTTCTGCCAAATTATTTCAGCACAACTGCACTGCCCCCTTCAAATAGCCCCTGACTAGCCCAACCTTTAGGATGGAAGAGAAATTGCCTTTTGTGGTGTCCATAAAATACATACCATTGACCAGTAAATGCCTTCTAGTTAGAACATTATTTCAGTTCCTTTCTATTTACATCCTACAAAATAAAACAATGCCAACTCTATTTCTTTTTATTTTTCTTTTTTTTTTTCTGTCTCCTAACAAGGACATAATATTTATGACAAATGTTTTGGGAAATTCATATAACACATGTATGGATATAAATGAGAAAGAGCTGAAAAGAAGAAAAAAGTCCAGATTCCAGACAGGGTGAGAGAGAAAGGGGAAAACCCCATAATTCTGAGACAGCAAATGTGTATCTTTTGTTTGGTAATATGGTATCCATGTAATAACTCTGAAATGGCCACAGTTAAAGTTCATGCTACATTAGGAAAGCAAAGTGGTTTACATTGAAACTTAATAGAAGTCAATTGTGTTTGAAACATCTGATGCAGAAATAAAACACCTTATGTTTTGTGGGAGCGAGGAGCTGCATATTTGGCACTCCCTCTTCTTTCTAACCACGTGTGCTCCCTCTATCAGTTTGAGATAATCCAGCTCTGGCTCCTGCCCAGCCACTCCTCCTAACCAGAATTACGTGAGACACGCTCAGCTCCCTGGGCACACTCCACTCCCTCCTGAGTGAGAATCAGTTTTCATCTTCTGCAAATCTTCCACCTTCCAAGAGAACATTATTTACCATGAGTATTCTTTTCTTTCATCAGCACTTGTTTTCTTTGTTTGGGGAGACCTTGGGTGTTTCCCACCTACATTTTTAAATTTTTTTTTTCTGTTATTTAATGTTTTTTTCATTCAAACTCTTGAAGTTCACATCAGATCATGATCTCTAAGGCTGCTGTTGTTTGATCCACTTCCCTACACAATCAGAAAATAAAGTTTCACTGACAAATCCACTCTGCTTTGTAGGAAGGTACGGTCATGAACTGATCCTCCAATTGAACTAAGTTATCCTGTGGACACCTTCCAACTTCTGCTGCCTCCCACTCAATTACATGCTTATTTTCCTAATCCTCTATTTGACAGGCACAGAGTTTTACCTTTGTGCATTCCAGTGAAATGGGAACCTCTATTCCTTGCTGCTTTATTTGTGTGCAGGCATTCACACCTCCAGAGTGTCAGGGGATCTGAACACAGGGAGTCAGGCTATGAGAACGTAATCTAGAATTTGCAAATATTAGTGCACTTCTGAACCCTCTTCTTTCTGAGGGGCTGAAAGCCAATTTAATTAGCTATTGAAGTGTTTTATTTGATAGATTAATTGGGATTTGGATTTTAAGACAGGATTAATGACTTGTTTTGGTTTTTTTTTTCCCTACAAGGTTATATGACAGATCTACAGGAGAACTGAAAATATTAACCAGAATTCCAAATCCAAAATTCAGTGCTGTCACTGTTCCTTCAGTCATACTCCCTTTAAATGTCACAATGTCTTCATAGGGAAGAAGTAGCAAACTTTATCCAATCACTTATGTATATGAGGTTCAAACTGAGTAACTGTAAGTAAATGACACATTTGTTTTTTCCTTGTCTAAATTTAGGCATGATAATGTGTCAAATTTATCTTATACTCTCTCTTAAAAAAAAAAAAAAAGGAAAAAGAAAATGTGAGCTCGTCAGCCACAGTTAGGATTATATGCATTTTGCTTAATTGTGCAAAATAAAGCTTTTATTTTTCAATATAAATCTTACATTCTGATGGAAAATTAATCTGAAATGTGAAATTCTGCGTATTTTTTTTACAGCTAGCAGTCATTCGACCTAGCAACATTTCCTATGCTTTCAGTGTATTTTAATTAGATGTTAAGGATAGAATTAGGATAGGCCCTTTTTTTTTTTTATTTATGGGGTGTTATTGGAAACCAGGATTGGTTTAGAGTCTTGATATGTGCAAGAAAGAGAGATCAGGTTGTTCTATTTCATATCCCAATATATTAAATCATATTCTCCTAGCAGCTATTCCTGTTAATTAGAAATTGGTCAGTTTTGTGCCTGTGTCATAAGAAGAAAACAGCTTATTCTGTGAAACAATCCAAAGAGTGTGGAAAACCTGATCTAAAGGGAAAAGTGATAACACAGTGAACTTTTCATGTCAAAATTTTAAACTCTGCTCTAGCATTCCCTTTCCTAGGGGATTTATTCCCATGGCACTGAAGCTGTAAGTCACCTTCCCTTACCAGGCTTGGTTTTTGTTGGCATTCTTGGAGGTTTCCCTTTTTTCCTTTGCAAAACTTTGGTGAGTGTGTGAGGACAATCTGGTTTGCTGTGCATGAGAATGTGAGGGAGGTGAATCTGTCTGTAAGGAGCTGGGGGCTGTTCTGCAGAATTCAGTACAGTTTGCACAGTACACTTTGTCTCGAGGAAGGAAATGGGTTCTGCTCCAGCCAGAATTAAGTGTTGAGCACAGGAACAGAAAGGAGCTTCAGCACTGAGCTGGTTGAGAATGAAGGGATGTATTTTAAACTTTAGTTCTCTCCCAACCACACCATCATAGGGTGGTTTGGGAGGAAGGGACCTTGCAGATAATCCTGTTCCAGCCCCCTGCCATGGGCAGGGAGATTTCCACCATCCCAGGCTGCTCCCAGCCCTGTCCAGCCTGGCCTTGGGCACTGCCAGGGATCCAGGGGCAGCCCCAGCTGCTCTGGGCACCCTGGGCCAGGGGCTCAGCCCCCACCGAGTGAAGAATTTCCTCCTAACACCTAATCTAAACCTTCTCTCTTTTAGTTTAAAATCATAATCATTCCTCCTTGTCCTATCACTGTATCTTGAATAGATCTTCAACATTCCAAGTCTACAATATGAAATTTCTTCCTGTTTTTGGCTATGGCTACTTCAAGCTTTGAGCAGTTGTGGGGTTTTTTTGGTGGGCTTTTTTTTTTTTTGGGTGAGGTTTTTGTGTAATTTTTTTTAACAAAAGGATGTTCTTTTTTAGGATTCCAGCTTTCATTTTCTGTATTCATTTGTCCCTCCATTTGTTTTTCTTAAAAGCATAATTTTAAAATTATCAAGGCAGTGAAATAACACTCCTTCCCCACATGAGGGCAAGTTTAAAACCATTTGAATGCACAGCATAAGGCAGGAATCACAAGTTTTCTCACCTTGACATTAGTATTGTCATAAAAACCAGACAGTGCTGTGGCTAAATAAGAGTCCTACCTGGATTTTATCAGGTAAGACTGTTTTTCCTAAAGCCACAGTTCTTGATATCCCAGAACCAGGTGAATATCTGGTCCTTCCAGAAGAGAAAATTCAGGATCTTGAGCAAAACCAGTGATTTAGAATTTGAAAAGAAAATATGGCTTTTGGTTGAAATGGAGGAGACTGGGGGTGGGTGGTGTTTTTTCCTTTGGAATTTTTTGGGGTTTTTTTTTTTTTTGGGATGTTTTGGTTTTGGTTTGGTTTGGTTTGGTTTTTTGGTTTGGTTTGGTTTTTTGGGTTTTTTGTGGGTTTTTTTTTTTTTTTTGGTTTTTTTTGGTTTTTTTTGGTGTTTTTTTTTTTGTTTTTGTTTTTTTTTTGTTTTTTGTTGTTTTTTTTTTTATTTATTTTTTTTTTTTATTATTGTTTTGTGGTCTTAAGTTCTGAGCCCTGACTTTTGAATGCCCAGATCTGACAGCACTAGACTGATATTGGAGAGGCATTGCTGGTGGGGAGGGCTGACCTGCACGCCCCCGTTCTGCCCCTGCGTGCGCTCTGTAAGTGGCCCCAGTGTGAAATCAAACTTGCTGCTACCAAAAGCCAGAGGAAGAAAGCAATTCCTGCCAGCCTGGGCCAGCAGTGCAGCCATGGGACGGGAGCCTTTCCCTGCCTGGACATGTGCTCAGCTGCTGTGTGAGCCCTGCCCTGCCCTGCCCTGCTGGGGCAGCTGGCTCCCAGCAGTGCTGCTGTCAGCAGCACCCAGCCTGCAGCACCGCCTGCTCCTGGGCTCCCCAGCATGCAGCTCCCAGCAGGGCTCCCTGGCCCAATCTGGTGAAGACAGAGAGAATCCCTGAGCAGCAGCTTTTGTCTCTGCTCCCCTTGATCACAGTGACACCGTTGATAATTGCAAGTACATTTCATGTATGGCATGCAGGGAATTCACACAGCAGTGCAGACCTTGGTGCTTCCTGGTGCTTTAAAGTCATCAGCTCTGGCTTTGCATCCATCTAGGAGAGTCTATCTCTGCCCTCCATCACTGCAGTTGCAGCATGGCAGGAAATCCTCTCTTTGGGGACCAGTCTCTGCTGTCTCCTTCCTCCTCTCCTAGCCCCACACTTGTGCAGTGCTGTTCCTTGATTGTGATCTAAATTGTCCTTATCTCATGCCAGACACCGGGATGGCTGCAAGGCATCATTTCCTGCCGGGCACTGCCAGGCACAGAGCATATGCTAGACATCCACAGGCAGATGGGGTTGGTTGGGGCCAGTGAAGCATGAAAAAACAGGGGCCTGGGTAGGAAGAGGCTGGAGAACTCCACAAACTGGTTGAGTGCCACAATCCAAGCAATGCTAACAGCTCATTAACATTCCCTACAGGGCTGGCAGGTCAGCACGGGAGGTCAAAAAAATTAAGGACTATTTTCTTAAGGAAACAGGAGGTAAAGAGGTTTAGATCCACACAGCTGGTGTAGGACACAATGCAAAGATTGGCCTGAAAGAAGGAAAAGGGGAATGCTTCGTCTCAGTCTCTGCCTGCTTAACTAGGACCAGCCATCTGCCCATTTTCTACCTGGGATTCTCCCCATGCTGAGCTGAAACTTGCTTCATTATTCAAAAGCAAACTTGCCCAATGGCACAAGATGTTGGGAGGCAGCTGATTCGTGACCTAGCCAAAGACATCGGGAGGAGGGAGCGAGGTTTTCCTTTGAACCAGGCTCTGGAAGCATATGGCAGGCCTTGTACTTCAGGACGTGATCCATATGCTGCTCTTCAGTGCCCATATGCTTTCTATATTTTCCCTATTTATTTATTTTAATCGGGATTGAGTCTGTGATCTTGATTTTCCTTTTGCTGCTGGCTGTAATTACATTTGGTTGTGCTACTGGAGGTAAGGCAATGAGGTTAAAAACGAGCACCAGAGTGTTCAGTTTTGTCCTTTTAGCATCATCTTGTCCAGTGCTTTTTTGTGTTAGGAGTTGTATTCTGGGTTAATGATCTGTAATGCTGTTAGTTTACATTTCTCCTTCTTGTTGCAGCTCGGAAGTGGAGTTTCATTGACTCAGGGTCAGAGAAGAGACAAGCTCCAACAATAGAGCTGTACAAACATTAACTGATATTCACTGTTTCTTGTGGGGTTAGAGGCTATAAATCAGTGTATTCCTATTTCACTGGAAAAAGCAGCAGAACTGAGAAAGCAGCTCCAGACTCTGCCTCCAACCGGTGTGGCAGAATCTGACCTAAGTTAGTTAAGATTTATGGGCACAAGGAAGCACTGTCAGCCACTCTCTTTGTCTTCCTCACTCATACAGGGATATTTGGCTCCAGCAGGGCAGCATTTCCTGCTCTCTTTAGCTGAGCCCTTCCTGTCCCAAAGGCCATGTGGTGGTGACAGACAGGGTTCCTTAGGTCCCAAACCAAGCAAGAATGGTGCTGGTGAGCTCCCACCCCTGCCCTGCACACCTGAGCCTGGAGGGTCCCTGCTGGCAGCCCCAAACCCAGGGGTGTGGGCAGGGTCCAACCCCACCCTTGGTGCCCGTTCCTCCTTCCACAGCCCTGCAGGGATGCCCTGGCATTCCCCAGGGCAGGAGCTGGAACAGCAAACCCTGCCTGGCATGTCCAGCCTGTGCCCACCTGCAGAAAATCCACCTGAGCCATAAAAAAGTATTTGTAGGAACAGTGGGTGTCCAGAACAAAATGAAGGTGTTCTGAAAAGAATAATTAGGTTTTTGTGTATTTGGTTCTTCAGCCTGCCAGAAGTCCTGTTTACACACTGCTGCTGGAAACAGTCATTCCTCACAGACAAAGGGCTTGATGGCCCAATCATTTTAACCAAGTGCTTTTTGTTTTCTTGTGAACCTGCTAAATAATTAGCAGTGAAATCTGGTTTCTTTTTTATTTCCATATTTTCATTGGAAAAAAGCTCCTGACAAAATAATTCCTCTTTGATATTGGGGCAGAGGTTACTGATTTTGTTTTGGTTTGGTTTTGGTTTTTGTTTTTTAGTTTTTTTTTTTCCTGTGGGAAGAATACAGCATACTCTGGGTCTGGTGTTAAAGTATCCAGACTCTTTTGAGGACCAGTAATTAAATTCCTCACTTTTTGTTGCATACAAAGGACAAATGAGCAGATTGGGTATTTCCTGCATGAAGTGATAACATCTGTGTATTATTGGGGAATATTTAAGTCTTTTGCCACTGTGTAGTAACTTAGGTTAAACATTTTTTTTAATTAATGACAGTTTTGTGTCAACAAAAACAATATCCTGGATTCTGAGAGGTTTTATCATTGATGTGTTTTTCCACCAGACCATTTTGAGGCGCTGAGAAGATCTTATGGTATCAAAGACTCAGAACAAAACAAGGGCTTTTTGCAAGAGGAATCATCTCTAATTTTCATTTAAATCTTTTGCTGAAAAGTATTTATCTATAAATACTTTTGGATTTCATATTTGTTATTACTGGAGGGCTGAAAGTGCCAACATACTGCTTGTAAGTCTGTTGTTTCTGCTCTCAAAAGGAAGCAGGAGTTATTATAAACCTCTCCATATTTTGTGAGAATATGGAGAACCTTTTCCAGAATGCAGCTTTAGAAAGAAAACTCTTTAGGATATTTTGGTGGAAAATCAAGTATTTAAAACTCAAAGGTTTTTTGCTAAGGAGGTGTAACATGGTCCTCCCAGGAGATTGAACTTCCCCTCCTGTGCTTTCAGACATCACAAAGTTTGAAGAAGATGCACTTCAGTGTTGAATGGACTCTAAGCTGATTCTAACAAGAGATATTTAAAAGCTTTGTGTTAACAGCAAAAAAACTGAAACTTTCTGCTCTACACATTCCCCTTGATAAATATTTTTATTTTCATCTCAGTTGGGAAGAAAAATCAAATTAAAAAATACTGGAGTTTCCAGAGCACATGACTTCAAATAGAACTCCAGTTAGTAAAGATAGAAAATGTAGGAAAGAATCTGAATTTCCGTCCTTCTATGGTTCAGTCATTTCTCTACTTTAACACTCAGATTATCTAAATATAGGGTCTCATTTCCTCATTTCTGCACTTTTTTGTGTCAGAGGATAGAACCTAAGTCTTTAGCTCATCACAAGATAATTCTCTGGGCAGCCTTCCCTTCCTGCCAGAAGCAGCTGGAGAATGTGGAAAGCTCACTTGGCATTTCCAACACGGGGGTTGGACTCTACCTTCCTAACCTGTGCAAGCCTCAGGCTGCTGTCAAATCAATTGCTGATAATGATGGCAACCATTGCTCTACTGAAGCTAGAATGGCAACTTTGCTTACAGTTCTGGAAAGAACATCATATTCTCAGAAACTTCACATTTTAGCTCTCCTGGAGAAGACAAGGAAAGTACCCACATGTTTTATGGTAAGTCTTGGATGGGATTTTCCAAGCACGAGGAGACAATAGAGGGCAAAACAAGTCTTGACTGAATTTTTAGGGTCCAGGTAAGTCCTTGATGCAGAGGAGAAAGAACATCATGAATGTTTGCTTGGATGTGTTTTTCTCACACTGAGCAAGCTCTGCTGTTGGCCAGGAGGGTTTTGGCACCAGGGCTCAGCTGAGGGCAGGGCAGTGTCGGTGCTGTGCAGCCTCAGGAAATCCATCCCCCCCTGTCCACCCTGCACACAACTGGGTGGACAAGGAGGATGGAACTGGGCAAGAGCATGGGGAGTTCTGAGACCCAGGCTCCACCTCTCTGGATGGGGTCACTGTCGTCTTCTCTTTGTTCTCCAGGTGAAATTTCAGTGCATCTGTGCCCATCTCCTCTTTCCCCATTTAAAGGACAAGAACCAAACAGATCTGAAAATCTCCTGCATCTTACAGCAGTGAGCTTTGATTCACACTTCCCTTAATTCACTGCTGTGAAAAATGGGCTGGCATCCTACTGTGAATTTAAATACTCCCAACCCAGGAATAAATGGATCCCATGGCTCATTTATCTTTCAGATATTAATTAATAGTGGTTAATTGTAGTTATGAACTGCAGCATTCCAGTCTCCAGCATCCATACATTTTATTTAATATATTCTGATTAAGGTGGAGTCAGCGAGTTGGAGAATAATTAAAACAGCTCTTTGCCATCAGCTTCTTACAAAATTTCAGCTTCCTCATGAATTCATAAGATGATTGTATCTGCCTCTTCAGAGACAGAAAGTTGTTTAGGGGCTGAAGCATGGCAAACACTGTGAGAAAATCCATTTGAACATGGTTTGTCTGTCCTTGGTGCCACAGACTGATGCAGCACTACCTTTCCCAGCAAGGCACTGATGGAATAACTCTGCACATCTGCAGTCTTTGCTCTAGAATCACAGGATGAGAACAGTTTCCACTCTTAATTCTGTCCCTCCTTTATGCAATGAAATAGTTGATAATTGAGCAGGGCACTCCAAGCCTGTGAGCTCACAGTACAAGAAAATTCCATTAATGGTTGCTATTAACTTTCTGAAACCTGTTGTTACCCCAGAAAGTCTGGGTTCTAGAACAGGGCTAGGAGAGTAGTTTGCTTATATAAACAGCATTTTCTTCATAGATTCATGGAATAGTTTGGGTAGGAAGGCACCTTAAAGATCACCCCATCCCAATCCCCTGCCAAGAGCAGGGAAACCTTCCACTAGACCAGTTTGCTCCAAACCTGGTATTTTCTTATTTCACAATCCACATTTCCTTTTTCTGGACACACATAAATGCTATTTTTCTGTGCTTTGTTGAGATTTCATTTATTGGTGGTGGTACACAAATAGATTTCAGGCTGATGGAAATACAAAATATCATTCATTTTGATCTGTGTTAATGAGCTTTGGTTTTAAATCTCACCCCTCGTGTTGTGAGTGCAGATCTATGTTTGAATCACCTCTGGGCCAAGTGGGGGTCCATGAAGGCTGGCAGGTGTTAAGCAAGGCACAGCACACTGCAAGATTCAAGGGCAGCTTCCTGAGGGATTTCCTCCTGAAGGCAGCTATTGTTTGGTTAAGAGAGAGCCATATCCACTCTGCTCCCAGTGGCATCCTGAAGCACACTTGCAACACAGAAAAAATGATGACTCTAGAATTGATGTGATGATAAAGTTTTCCCCCCAGCCCTCAGAAATGCTTGTGGCTGAGCTCTGGCAGGGAGATGTCCTGTTGGAAACTGAACTTGGTTCATCTGGGCTCTGGTGGGAACCCCGTGTTCAAGATAAACATGAGAGTGCTCTTTGAAGTTGTTTGCTCATCAAAAGCACAGTTTCTTTGTTTGTTTTATGCTTGATACTCCCATGAGATGTAGTTCAATTTATGGTATAAAATCTTGGCAAGAGGAGGCAGTTTAGAAAGAAAAATCCCCCCCAAACCAAACAAAACCCCCTTTATGCTGCTGGGAAGGTGGGAATATTGTCCTCAGAGTGCCTCAGATGTTTCTCTTCATAGCATTTAACAGATTTTAATTTTAATTTTCTGTTGTCTATGTGAAAAATCTTCCTCCTGCCTCCAATATGTTTCAAAGTCTTCAGGGCTAATTTACATGTGAATTCACTTGAGGTTTTAAGCTGGGCCAGGACTTTATTGTGTTACTGATGTGGTGGTTGTGCTTTGATGATCTCTGACTGCCACTGCTGTAGGAGTAAAAATCCCCCTGTGCCAACAATCATCTCCTTCTTTCTCTTCCTCACACAGAATGGATGTTACTGATGTACATTTGATGGTGGTTTTTAAATTTGAAAATGTCCTGTTATACAAATTTTGAGCTGGGTGAAATACGAGCTGCAAGAGGCGTGATGGAAATGTGACAGGATTGGAATAAGTTCTGGTCCTAGAGAAGGCATCATCCATCCTCACATGTTTTATCACACATGCATAAATACTGATGGCTGAAGATGCTTGAAATATATTTTTATCAAGGTCACAGTTTTAGCTCATAGCTCAAGTATCAAGTTTTTAGTGGTGAACAGAGGTTTAGACTTTGTTTTTCCCTATTCTTAATTTGAAAAAAAAACTTCTACAAAACACCAACAAAGTAAAAACATATTGGAAGTAGTCACAGGAATGAACTGGTCATTCTAAAATGTAAATTTCTAAGTTTTGTGCAGATGCAATCTCCAACTGTAACAAATCTGAGTACCAGCAATTTGTAGTAAGATGGGTACCATATGCAGAAATATGTATATTAATATAAAATCTCTGTAAGTGTGTAAAAATGCACTCTGAGCAGTCATAATTGAACTGAGGGACATTTGTCATGACTAGGGACATGAATAGGAAAGGAAAATTACTTTTTGTCCTTATGGTCTGCTTTCTTTTTTTTTTTGAGTGAAATGATACATTCCCTGCCTCTTTCTCATCTACATTACTGATAATTGATACATCTGAAGAAATACTGGTAAATTAGACATAATTTTAAGCTTCTTCATTGCCTTCTGAGAATCCTAAAGTAATTTGCTTTTAGTAAAGAATTCAAGAAGAATGTCACTGTTATAAAACTGGTCGTCATTGTAACAATGATAATTTTTTTAAAGGCGAGACATCTAAATCATAGAACAGCTAAGCTCAGGGTTTTCAGAGCACTTTAAGTACATCATTTTTGTGGTTGTTTGCTTTGAGTTGCTTAATGTAGTCATCTAAAATTCAAGGCTCCTAAAATCACTCCATGGAATCCATCACTACATGGATTTTGCCCAAGATCACAGTGGGAGTCTGTAATGCTGCTGGGCCCAGAACCTACATGCTGATTCTGACCTTGCTTAAGCTAATCTTAAATCTTCCATAGTTATTAATGTCAGTAGATTTTCCTTTTATACAAAATTACTGTCACAAAGATTAAAATTCAGATCTCCAGACTTTTCATCCTGTGCTTTAGCTCAACAGAAAATAATTCTTTCTCCATATGCTATTTTTTGGATGAGATTTAAAATCAGATGCTTATCTCAGTCTCTTCTTTTGGCAAAAGTGAACTGGAAATCCCAGCTGGAGATTTCTATTCTGGCTGTGTCAGAAATGTCTTGGGAGCAGCTTTCTTTGCAGTGTTTCAGTGCTGCTCATTCTGCTCCCATTCACAATATCAGGAAGTACAAAACAAAATTTACATTCTGGTGTTTTAGACTAAGGGAAATCTCCTTGATTGGTTTAGAGGTGGCTGAAAACACTCATATTTTTAAAATAGAGACAAGCTCACAAGTGATTCTTGATTTCTCCATATTTACCTCAGATGGAGCACCAAGGGTAAAATTTAAGTCAGTGACATCTAATACAGCTCTTAAGTTCATACTCAGTTGTTTGACAGTCAGGGTGTTATGCATAAAACTGTTTTGCCTTTCTGATTCTGTGTTTCTGTGTGCATGCACAGGTAGTGATGATGCAAGGAGGCAAAGCTCAGTTGTAGGTGCATTTCAGGTTTTACCTTGTTGATAAAACCATCCCTTTTTCAAGCAGACTGGACTCACTGCTTGCCTAGCCATGAGTTTCTCCTTTATTATGGCCTTGATCATGATTCAAAATATCCTTTAGTGTCTCAAGAATGCCTCCTTTTCTTGTGTAAGAGGAGCACTCAGATTTTTGCTATGTCTCGTAGCTGCGGTTCAGTCCAAGGGAGGTGAGAGAATGTGCTGCTTCAAAGGTGATTTAAGTGAGCCTAAAGTTTTAGGCTCTTTCAGAGTCTTTTCATTTACAGCAAGGACCTCCTGAATCTTGGTTTATCCCCAGGTGTTTCCACTGACATATAACTGGCTCTGAGAGCAGCCACGTGTGTTCTGCTAATGGGAGACAGCACTGGCGTGCTCCTCAAAACTCTGTGTTCAGCCTGGCTCCTGCTCCAATCCCAGCTTGATTTACTTGGAGTGTTATCTTGGAGAGAGCTGGCTCTGAAAACGAGAGTAGGTGGAAAAAGTTTCACTGAAAAGAACAAATTAATGTTTCCTGTCTTCTGTCCACACAGACTTTTTTTGGACAGAGCTTCTGCTGAGGTGTGTACCATATGTAAGTGTTCTTTAAAGCTGGTTTCTCTCTGGTGTCATGACCTAGAGAACAAATACAGAATTGTTGAGTGGATGAGCTGCAGGTTTTTCCCTTCTTCTTTGCCCAGCATTTCTTAATTTCTCCATTCATGTCTCAATCCCATGGTTTGTTTTTTTTTGTTTTTGCCTGGGACATCAAACAGAACTTTTGGTTGTGTACTGCCAGTGAAAATCAGGATTCACCTGTGAATTAGTAGGCTCAGAATTAAGTCAGGAGGCAACAATAAACAACCATTGTCTACAGCTGAGCATTTTGTAAAATATGCAGCTGTGAGAGGGGCTGGAGGCCTATTGGGACCCTTTCACCCAGCTCTGACCAGCTTTGGACATGGTGGCTGTCCTGTCTGCCCACAAAGGACAGGTGTGGCAGCACGAGTCCTCTTGTTCTGCCACTCCTGAGGGACCAGCATAAAAACCCCAGTAGTCCTCAGCAGCTGGGTCCCATTGAGGTGGGGTGATGAATCCCCCTGCACCCTTCTTTGGCTTTGCATATTTCCTAATAAAAGTGGGGTCACAGAGCTCAACAAACAGCGATTCTTGTTTCATGGCAGTGACTGCTGTGGCTCACAAGCTTGAAGGATATGAGTCCAGATTCATTGGAAAACTATAATTTTTTAAAAAAGGCATTTTTACTTCAAAAGAAGGTCTTAATTATGACCTATTAGTCTGATTGTGGAAATAGGATTGTACATGCATTGCTAATACCTTAATTTGTTGTCTTGGGATTTCAGCTGTTGAAAAAATTTCTCCTGTGACAAAAAAGCACCCTCACTTGCTGTCCTCCAATGCCTTCCATAAGGCCCATCCACCCTTGGATGAAGAGCAAGATTTGAGAGGCCTTGGTGCTCTGTCCATGAAGGAAAAATGAGGAATACTCACAGCCTGGCATTGTCACTGGCTGCCCTGTCCTGCCTGCCTCTTCCTTGTCAGTTCATTTAGCTGAATCCTTTCTTCTTAAATTACTCCCTTCTGCTTAACAACTTTCACAACTTGTTTGCAACCACCCGCAGCCACTGTGGTTGTGTATTCTTTTCTGGGGGATATATTAGACTGTTTATTTAGGCTGAAAGCTGCAAAGGGAAGGTTTGCAACTGTGTTTTCATGCTGTCTAACACCACCAGAGCCTGACCATTGTTTGTTTCAAAACACCCTGCAATAAAAACAATTGATGTTGCGTGCATTCATCAACAAAAGTCATAAAGCAGTCGTAACTAAATCCCTTTATTTATTAAGCTGTTGCTCCCCAAGACTCTGTGAACAGGCCAGAGAAAGGCAAATGTGGCCCACAGAGACTTCCCAGAGCAATTGTTGCTCTGAAGAGCCCATTTCACCTGCTCTCCCCTCCTCGCTTGTTCCCATCGGCGTCTCGGAGCTTCTGCTCCAGGCTCCAATCAAGCGAGCACCCAAATTCCTAGAGGTACCATTTTGCAGCAATATGAGCCTAATTGTTTCTAGATTGAATATTTTCATGGGGTATCAGTCTCAGTGTTCCTGGAATTAGCATGCTCACTGAAGGATTGAAGATGCTTATCGGGCCCGACAGCATTGGTGTCAGCGGGATCGGCGGCAGCTCCGCGGATCCGCGCTGGCTGGCGACAAAATTTATCTGTGCGGAATGGAGACATATGGCCAGAATCATCCGCTCCCTTTCCTCAGTAATTAAAACATCTGGGAGCACAAAAGGGCTGTAAGGATAAAAAAAAAAAAAAAAGCCCTCTCTCTGCTAAATAAAACAGGAGCATGGTGCCTTTACATAATTGCCCAGGCTTTCTCTCGCTGTCTCTGGAGGACCAAGCTCCTCTAATGTTTTTTGAGTGTGTGACGGTCAATAGAAGCACAAACTGAGCTGAGCATGGCCCTCAAACTTTTTATTAATACTGTATCTTACTTTATTTTCCAAAGGATGGATTTGAACGCTCCTGAGAGGGTTTGCAGATTATTTAAGGAGTAGCAAAAGCATACTGAAGTCATCAGCTGTTTTACAGACCATGATTACACACTGATAGCTTTCTGTGTCTGGAGTATTCTGTAGATATATCTTTGATAAACACTGTTTCACTGAGAGCTTTGAGGTTCAAACTCAGACCAGGGCAGCCTGATGACAGCTGTTATCATTTGATGGATATTCAGTGCAGTGTGTGAAGCGTGTTTAATACAGTTTTATGTAATTTTCAGAGATTATGTGTCCCAAACACAAAACCATCTCAAAATGAAGTAATTGTCTAACTTCTTGGCCCTTGCGAAATCCCCAGCAGAGCTGTGTGCTCCCAGCCTTGCAGGGCTGGACTTCAGAAGAGGAATCTTATTTTTGATATCTGACACTGTTAAATCCTAAAATTTGTCATCTGCAGAGATGGTCAGCCATTTTGAGAGTTACTGTTGTTTTATTGTATACAGGGCTCACAATGTAGGGCTTTGTAGGGACTTTTCTTTGTCTTTTTTTTTTTTTTAATGGAGTAAGATCATAGAATTGTTAAGGTTGGAAAAGACCTTAAAGATCAACAAGTGATCAGTGCTGTGATTTGAGTGGATGTTCTTCAGTCTCAAGTACCAGAATAACATCTCATCCACATTTTGCTGGAAGTGGTGAATTTACCCAATATCTCCTGGGGGAAGACTGAGAAACTGAGGCAAAGGGGTGGGACAGAATTGCCCACAAACACATAAAAATCTGTAGCTAAGGTGGCTAAATTGAATTAAGCTCCTCTGAGGCTTCTCCTGTGACAGCTTTTTGTGTTTTGAAACCACAGCTGAGCAGTACCCAGTGCTCCCACCAAGGAACCAGACTAGGGGGTCATAATGAATTTTATCTTAAAATCTGTGCAACTGAAAAACCCACTATCACTGAGGCATGATAGCACAGCCAGTTTGTCTGGAATTCTCATTGCCAGACCCTGGTCTGTGATATCTGCACCTGTGTAACCCAGCTGGGCCCAGCACAGCCTGGGCTGCTGATGGGGCTGAGTGCCCTCACCTGCTGCTGATCTCACATCCCCTCCCTGACTCCTTCAGAGCAGGAGCTGGGTGCTTCCTCCTTGCCTCTTAGGTGTCTTCTGGATTTAAAAACCTTTCCAAAAAGTGGAGATGCCCGTGTGCCTTTCCCTTCCATGCCCTGGCAGTGAGACAGCAGCAGCTCTTGGCATCTGGAGCCTCTGCTTTCACAACTGACCCAAGGTAAGGACTTCTCTGTGGGCAGTTCTGGGGCTGCAGTTTGTTCCTGTGTGAAGGAGAATCCCCTGCCTCCAGCTGCTCTTTTGGAAACCCTGTGTGGGTGCCTAAAGAATCCTCAGCTCCTCATGTCTGCCTTGTGTGGAGCAGGAAGAGGTAGGGCCCGGGGTTTGTGAGGTCTGTGGGTGAAAGACTTATAGCTTCAATTTTGAGAAGTGTTGTAAAGAAGGGCATGGGATGAAAGGTTGATTTAAGGAGGTGGGTACAAGGGAAGCAGAGGGGAGGTGATGAGGAGAAGAGGATTAAGTTCTTTGCTGGGAATTTAGCAGTAAAAACCACAGAACTGCAGAAGCTGGGTGCTACTGGTGTTCAGTTTGCTCTTTGCACTTGCTTCCAGCTGTACCCAAGCAAACTAAATTGGGAGCCATTGGCAGTAATACCCAGATTAACTTTATTTTAGTACTGGAAGGCTCTGCAGTGCAGCACCTCTGCACTAATTTAGCTCTTTGTCAATAAAATGAGCTCTTGTGATGTTTCCAGTAACTGAAGTGGCTTCTTGACCCAGCTGGGTCCTGCAGGGCTGCATTGAGCCTGGGCAGCACAGCTTGGCTCAGGAGTGAGGCATGTAAGGAGGGAGACTTGGGCAATCTCACTACTCACATTTCTCATTTGTTCCTTCTCCTCCATGCATCTCGTGGCTTCTTTTAGCTGAAGGTTGCTCTCCCTGCAGTGTTAGCAGCCATTGCATTTTGTAGAATACTCCAGATAATGACAAGTAATCTTTTTCTTAAGAAAAACTTATCCCAGAAGAGGTCTAATCCAATATATTTATATGACAAACAGCTGAAGCCTTGAAAATGTCTAGCTGGCTCAAAGATTCAATTAAATCCAGCCCAGTTCTAGGTGTACTTCCTAATTAAAGTATTTGACATCCACACAGACATAAATATTTATGCTTAGTAGAACCTATCCCAAACAACAAAACAAATTACTCTGACAACATGGAAAACATGAATGCCCTCCATGGCTCTATTATCTGCATGCATAGCTTAAGTTTCAGCAGGTGTCATTTTATAAACCATGGAAGAAGCTGTCAGATACGTTTGGAAGAAGGCTGACAGCATAAGGGAAGGTGATAGTTTTAGTGGGAATGGAACAAGAATTCTGCAAGCAGCATTGTGGGCCCAATTCTGATCTCGCTTTCATAAGCTCAACAATCCAGGCCATATTCTCAAAGATTTGATCTTTTACCCTGTCTGGGTGCCACAAGAACACTGACAGCACATACAAATATGGCAACAGGTCGTTTTTACCTTGGGAACTGTGAATATTTGTTTGGTGGGTTTTATGCTCTGCCTCGTGCTCTGGCCAGGAGCCCCAGCCAGATGAGTGTAATGTGCCTGTGTTTGCTGCTTTCCTAACAAATCCAGAAACCATCCAGTCCCTCATAAATTCCAGTGTTATCAACCCATAATTCCTGCAGCCCCACAGTCTAGTACAGACAAGCACTTAGCAAGATATTTTGGGGCTGTGTTTTTCTGCTTGCTTTGGAAGTTGAAGTTACTGGCATGAAGAGTGTTCTTAATTTATAGCGTTAGTTAATTTTCCCTGGAGACTCAGGATCCTAAACTATCCCAATTCTGTATTTTGGGCCCTATCAAATGGCATAATGAGGGTGGTCATAATTTAACATTCTTCTGGCTGGTGTAAACAAGGGATCTTGGACTTGGAAAGACCCCAGCGTTCAAACATAAAAAATAAATCTCAGAAGAAAGGTTCAGAACCAAGATGCATACAAGATTAGGTGTTTCTGCTTTGTTTACCATCCTTCATTTAACCCCTTAATTTTTGTTTTCCCCTGTGCTTTACTGTTGAAAATGGGATTAAAAAAGCAAACCCAAATCTGGGGACATCTCATAGAACAGAACACACTTGCATTTATTTTATTTATTTAGCAACAGACATCTATTTTTAAAGGAGTCAATAATCACTCACATCCTTGCTTCCAGGCAGGAAGAACACTGGTCATAAATAGTGTAACAGACTTGGTGCCAGGTGAGCATCTGCATATTTTTTCCATTTATCTCCCTTTGTGCTGGTGATGCTCCAGGATCCCAGAAAAATAACTCTGTCCCCATCCTCCCCCTGCTTCTGCAGTCACTTAGGGAGTGGCCACCCCTTTATCCATCACTTATGGAGTGGCCACCCCTTTATCCATCACTTATGGAGTGGCCACCCCTTTATCCATCTCCTCTTGGCTGTTCCCTGCAGGAATATCCCAAACTCTCCTGTTGGCCTCTGCTCCATGTAGGAGGATCCAAACCACCCCTGGTGCTGCTGCCTTGGAGCAGGGCAAGGGAGAGGCAAGGCAGGGATGCCCCAGGGAAAATCCTTTTGTGTTGATACCTAAAAACAGAGGCCAGACAAAATTAGGAGAATAAAAAGCAGTTATTATTATTGAAGGGCTTTCAGGTACATTTTGGGCAGAGGAAGCTCCCCAGGGGCTGCACCCAAAATGGACCATGGATTTTCACACTTTTATAAGTTTGGTCCATTTGCATATCATGGGTTAATCTTCCAATTACAGCTTCAGGTAATAAAGTAGTTTACCCCAAGTTTGCCTCCCTCACAATTCACTTTTGTTTACATTTCTTGAGGCAGTGAGGTGTCCTTGATTCCCAGGCTAGAGAGGAATTGTGCCCAACCAAAATAGGAAAGCAGCAGCTCTCACTGTGGAGTTTAAAGTTATACACTAAGGAATTACAGGGTTACAAATATATGAAAAGTATAAAAGCTAAAATCCTATGGCATCAGCGTCCCTTTTCCCCAAACACATTTGAGAACACCACATATGCCCTGTGGGGATGTTTATCAGAGTGCAGGGTGGAAAAGCCTGCCCAGGCTCTTCTAGGAGCTGTTCCTTGGGAGAGCAGCCCAGATTTACACTGCTGGGCTGTGGCTGCTTAGTGTTAACATTGCCTCCGTGAGCATTGGGGGAATTGTAGTAAATCTTCCAAGAACAGAGAGCTGGTTTCATCTTGTTTGACACATTGTTTCCTGATAAGAGCTGCTGGGAAAATACTTCAGTTTTCTTGTCAGACCAAGCTCGCTGAGTTGCCAGGAGAGACTCTGAATCCACAAGGTCCTGAAAAAGAAATTTAAACAGGAGGGAGGGAACAGTGATGTGTGAAATGGCTGAACACCAGGGGCAACTTTCTGAAATATGGATAAATGTAAAAGTATGTGGAAATATCTCTTTGTCTCTGCCTGACAAAGGAAAGTGAAGCTTTTAATTTTCTCTGTGATTCCTGGTTGCTGTTGCTGGTTCCCCAGTCGTGCCTCCAGGTGGGGCTGAGCTGTTTGATCCTGACTGAAATTTGCAGTTGCCAAAAACTGCAAACAAGGGACTTGTTCACCTGCAGAAACTTTGGAGAGCCAAGGTGACTCAGGTGATGCTGTGTAGTTTAAAGGCAATAAGAAAAAGTACAGCAATGTGCTTTTTTTTTTATTTTTGGTGGGTGGCTGAGGGGTTTCTGTTCCTTTTAGCTTGCTCCTGTTGCAAGTCTGTTCCTTATATTGCAGTTCATATTCCCATGCATCCCAAGATCTCTCATAATCCCACTGATGCTTCTTGGAATCACAGTCTTTATTGCAGAACGTTGTTTTGAAAGTGTGTGAGTGTGTGCCAGCAAACACAGAGGCTTCTGTTCTGAACACTCAAAGCTTGGATCATTCTTGAGCTCTTTTTGTGCACACTAAGTTAAACATTGCTCTAGTTTTTGGTGGAAAACCTGCACTAAAAATTTATGCCAACCTATGTTGGAACCCACAGCCTGAGCATGGGCTCGACAGGACTTGATGGCTGATTTTTGACTGAAGTTCTCTCAGACTCAGAAATTCGAGGGCTGCAAGCTCAGATGAAAGTAAACAGACTTTCCATGAACCACAGTGAACTGAAGCCATTATTCTCAGCAGAACTCACACTGAGTGCTGCTCAGCCCTGAACTGCATTGACTCCAGCAGAGAGGGAGCATTTGTAAAACAATTGTGGATGTTTATTTTTGGCACCTCTGAAAATCCAGCCATGGGCATAGGTGTGTAGTGAGGATTTATTTGCCACCTGAGCAAAGTATATTCTATGTATCCAGCATGAGAAAGAAATTAAAACATGAGTGTGGAGAGGGATATGATTTTATCATCATATCTATGTGAAGTAGGAAATACATCTTCATGCCCTCTGAACATTTCTTTTCAATCTGAGTTTCTAGTTGCAAGAAGGGATAAACGCTTTTGAAAGAGCACACTCATGACAGACACACACAGTGACAAACTTTTAAAAAATACATGTCCCTAATTTTCTAAGCAGCTGTTTAAAACTAGATACATGTCAAAAATTACCTTAGCGATGTCAGCTCAGCCTTTTGCATTTTTCACTACCTGTCCCTGGGCAAATTCTGATCCACCACCCTGCACAATCAGAGATGTGTTTCTTCTACAAATTAAAGTAGTTAAGCAAAATGGGAGCTTGAATAGAAAAGTTTATAAATTAGCTATGAAGTTCTGTAAACATGTTTGCTGCCTTTTTCTTTTTTTTTTCTTTTTTTTTTAAGACTTAATTGCAGCTCTAAATGTTTAATTCAGAGATTTCAGCAGCAGACATAGCTAAGGGTTCTGATGGGGCTGCTGCAGCACAGCCTCCTGTCTGTCAAATGGACAGTGCCCCTAGAAAAAACAACCCAGATTCCCCAAAAGACATCTGTGTCAAATTGATGATGAGCTTGACTGGCATCTTAGAGAGATCTTGAGATGGCAAGATTAACCCTCAAATGGCCTGGGAGGCAAAGGGCATGGCATTTACAAAGAGGGCCTCACACAGGACTTGGCAGGTGGAAAAACCTGCAAGACTCAGCTAAATGCAAGTCTTCTTCAGAAATGATAACTCTGGAGCTGGGGGAGGGGGTGCAGGTGATGCTGTTGGCTCTCCCTGGTTTTCTTTGGTGTGGTACAGGATTTTAGGATGTATTTTCTATGGAAATAGCCACTGTGCAATGCTTCATGGAAGTTACAGGCTGTGAAATGTTTTTCAGGAAATATGTTGGAAGGTCCCAAGCATAGAAACCTAAAATATGCTGAGCTGGAAGGGACTCACAAGGATCATCTAGTCCATGTCCTGTCTCTCCACAGGACAACACCAAAAATCCCACCCTGTCCCTGAGGGCATCATCCAAGCCCTCCTGGGAGCTCTGGCCACCTTGGGGCTGTGACCAGCACCATTTGGGCAAAGAATCTTTTCCCCTCATCCAACCAAACCCTCCCATGGCACAGCACCTGTGCCATTCTCTTGGGTCCTGACCCTGGTCACAGAGAGCAGAGGTCAAAGCAAACCCTGTTGAGGTCTGGCCTCAGCTATTTCTTAGCTGGCTTCCCCTCTGGACCCTTCACATCTCAGTGCTCCTCCTTTGGCACTCTTTAGTAAATTTATACCTTTTTCTCACTGTGGTGCCCAAAACTGCACCCAGGACTTGAGGTGGGGCAGCACCAGCACATCTCTTGCTTTTCTCCATGCTGGAGAAATCCATCACAGCTGGCCCTTGGTGCTGCTCTGGTGCCACCAGATACTAATGAGCCACCTTAAAAAAATCAACAGTAGCTCCTTAATGTTTCCCTGAAGGAAAATAAAGAACATGAAAGACTGACAATTGCCCTGACAGTAAAGGGAGAGCAGTCGCCTGTGTTTGAATTTCCTTGTGTTTGAGTTGCTGTGCTTGTGTGGTGTCAGCAGTGGGACCTCTGGAATGGAAGGAGCCAGTTCCTCCACTGGTGTGTACTGGTGGCTCTCTGCTGCTGTCACTGGAGCAAGAGTTATTTACACCAGAGGAAGAGCTGACCTTCATAAATTGTAAATAGTCCTTGACAGGAATGTGTACTGGTGGCCTTGTCAGCTCTCAGAGGTTTTGTCAGTGCTGGTCTGCTGGTAAATGTACTGGCAAACTTCCTCCAGCAGAGCCAGCAAAATCTTGTCCTTCCTGGCCTCCTATTCCAACATCTCCAACTGCAATAAGATCCCCAGAGGGCCACATCTGACCCAGAATGGGTTCTGCTGTTGTGATTGCATCCCTGGCACGGTGATGTTCACTGGAAGCTCTGTGTCCCTGTATTTCTGTGTATGGGTTCTTAGCAAAATTGTGCATTGTAGGTATGACTTGATGTCTGTAATAACTCCACCACTGGAAGTAATTGACTGTCTCAGTGAATTTAGCTTTATTCCCAAGGCTTGCCAGTTTTTCTAGAGCTGTGAAAAAAAAGAACAAAAGAACCAAACTTACGTTCTGGTCATAAGGAGATAATCATATGTCTTTTAAACATTATTTTTAGGCCTTATAAAGATATAGGCTAAGGCAAAGATTTGGGATTTTCTCTCATGGTAGGCACTGGCCTCAGTTTGGAAATAGTTTTTGGAAACCAAATGTAAATTTTGTGTAAGTCTTATGTTGCTTGTGGTGTTATGACAGCATTAGAGCCCCCTGTGCTTCCCCTGTTTCTTGGGAATTAATCAAAGTGTGCCTGACATTTTCTGAGGATCAAAATAGATATTTAATAGCGGATAAATACTGAGATTGTTTTATTCCTAAAAATGAGCAATAAATTGCCTAGAAACAGTTGCTGAGAATGTAAAAATTATTTAATACCTATTAGGCAGAAGCTGATGGACCTCAAGGCACTTTATTAACAAGGAACACGGCTCCCACGCAGTGTTGTGATTGATATGAGTGTCTCCATGTACAGATGTGAAATACTAATGGAGGCTTCAGGAGAAGAGTTAGGGCTCTCCTGGGCATTTATCACATTGCTTCAGACTGGGGAGCAGCAGAAGTTAACAGCAAGTTGTAAAGGCTCTTGCAGGTTTTCTCACCTGCTGTATATACTCATTTAAGAAAAGAAAGGTTTCCTGAAGAGGAAATGGACTCTGAAAATATGATTTTTTTTTTTATATGAAAAAATGCATTCAGAAAAATTCAAGGATGAACGAAGGTCAAATGGGAGCTTCTCAGAGTAGAAATCCCTTAAGTTTCCAAGTTTCTTTTGGGGCTACAGGAGGATTTCAGGTGTAAACAGAAGTGGAAGCTGTAAATTGGGCTGGCAGGTGCAGCTCTGCAGCCTTCAGAGAGCCCTTCTGACAGTGGGGATGGTGCCCAGGAGAATCCTGGCTGTGATGGAGAGCCCGGGGGGGAGAAGCAGCCATTTCACATAAATGCTTCCCCTGGCATCATAAATACAGGTGGCCAGAGTATAATCTCTGTGTGAGGACATCCAGCAGCTCTGGGTTTGTGGGTCATTAATATCTCCAAGTTCTAAACTGGCACAGACCACAGTGGTTTACCACAAGTGAATTAGATCAATTAATTTCCAACCCAAACCTAATGGGCATTTTAGAAAAGGATTTAATGTCTCATTTACTCTCTACAGTTATCTTGTTAAATGCCAATTAAGTATCTAAATATTTCTTACAACCTTAATGAATTACAATATAATAAGTAATAAATGATCACTAGTTTTTGCTAACATGCTGAAGTCTGCTGTTAACTTGAGGAAGTGAACATTAAATTTTCTTAGGACAGTTGTTTGTGCCAGTGAAAGAATTGTTTTTAATAACACTGTGATTTTAAAGTAATATAACTGGTAGACTACAGTATCTTTTTTTTTTTTTCTTTTTTTTGGTCCAGTAGGATAATGTCAACAAGAAAAAAGTTGAGATTGCCCTTTAAAGGTCACATGTTTGAAAAAGTTTTTAAACTTACTTTTTCTCCTAAATTTTGCAAATATTTCCATTTCTTCCAATTAGTTGGTGATGTAACTAACCTCATTTTCACATGCAGTTGCACAGTTAAACTGAAAATCTGGCCCCACATTTTCAAACTGATGAAAATATTCTTGTGGAATTTCGGAGTGCAGTAGCACAAGTATATTTTTCCAAATGTATTTTGTGTCCTTTAAAAACATCTGTGACTTTTTAATTTCTTTCTTTATTTTTTTTTTATTATTTACATGAACCACAACAGAATATATATGAGTTCACAGGTACAAACAAAATACTTGGAGGTGATTTCCCCCCCACTTATATTTGGGCTCCATCCTTTCTATTATTTGAGAACCGTATGCAAACATCAAGGAGGTGATTTTTAATCAATCCTTTCTGGTACCCTCAAAGAGAAGGAAAGCTCATTCTTTGGGACAAGCTGGGTTATGCCAAGGTGAGAGGTGCATAAAGCTGCAAAATCAGGCAGACAGGGTCAGGTGGGGTGAGTAACCCCTGGAATGGAACCTGGGCGGCACAGGTTCCACCACGATGATGCTGTTGGGCTCTGGACCTATTGCAGTGAAAGATCTTCCACTCTTCCAAGGCCTTGGTCCTTCTGGTGAATGAGTGTGAATAAATTAACTTGGTGAAGCCAGAAGGGACACTCCCCCTGCAGTAACCCAGCAGCCCCGGGTTCCAGCTGAGTGCTGTGGTTTTTGCAGAGTGGCTGAGGCTCCTGGGGCAATGGGAGCTGTGCCTTGCAGCCATGCCCACAGCTCTCTGTTCCTACAGCAGGGCTGTTACCAAAGCTGCCTTGTGGTTTTGTGTGCTTTGTTCCCACATTAGGGGCTCTTAGGAGCGTTCTGTGGGTATTGTTCCTAAACAGTGGCTCTGTGCATTGAATTAAAGGGAATGCAAAGGGATTTCATCTCCTATGCTGCAGTAAAGAGAATACAAAGGTATTTTCAGGGTCTTTTTTCTCTGAGCATTGTCCTCCCTATTTATGACAGCAATTAGTTTATTCTTAAAAGGGGGAAAATAGAAAAAGCAGCACACAAGCACTCAAACTGTGCAGCTCCCTAAGTGCTTTTTTCCAATTTATGAAACAAACAAAACAAAAAAAAAATTCCCTGCGAAGTTAAACTAATATGAAACAGCCCCAGCATTTGAACTTGTCGCACGAAGCTGGTTTAAATTTTAATGTGAGCTCTGGAGTAGATTTGTGTAAGGCAAGGTAAAGCAAGTCCCATGAAATATTGATTCTGTACATTTTCTTATGAATTTTTATACTCCAATTTAGTAAATTTTTCATCTTGCCTGCACTTAGAGGTTGCCTATAAAGTCGTTACTACCAATTGTATTAACTGTTGTAAATAAATCATCTTGGTTTGGGCTATTTGTATGAACATGGGCCGACAGGGCCCGGTTTTGTTTGAGCTGTGGCATGTTATGGCCTTAGTCTGAAAGGGCTAAAAAGGGATTATCAAAATTTAAAATCTGTCATGGCACAGTGGCAGGGCTGCAAAGCCCAGGAGCATCTGTCAGAGGCAGGAATGTTCCTTCTGCATGTCCCACCTGCATCAGACAAAGCAGCAGGGAGGGGTCTCCAACAGGAAGGTTGTTTTCTGGTTTATGTCAGGAGAAAATGGGGTAGGGGGGGTGGCATTGCCACCTCTGTCCTTATCCTTGCAGGTGGCTCCATTGAAGAGAAGAATAAAACCTATAAATGTTGGCAATGCTTAGGTGTAGCTTGACTTTGCAAAGTGCTCTCTTTAAAATGCCACCTGCAAAGGGACAGCAGAACACCTGATTTGAGGGAAATCAGCAACTAAACATTTTTCCTTTGGCAGTTTCAAGCCTCTAAATCCCAGTTGTCTCTCTACCCAGAGCTGGATCATGAGCTCTGATATCCTCCATCAAACCTAGCTTAGATGTTCACACTGCCTCCTCATCTCTAATTATAACATATTAAGTGGGTAGGTAGGCAAGATTGTTCTACTTTGTGTCTCTGTATGATACACAGGTTTTCTGATGCCTTTCCTTATAAAATAATATTTTCAAAACATTACATAACACTCAGCTGAATAAGCTTAATGATTTCTTTTCTCTGAGCTATTCCACTGGTGAATTTGGCTGCTTAACAGAAACACAGCACGAGAGCTTCAAGGTGCTTAAATTGTCCCATTATTAATTTTGAACTGTATTGCAATTAATGCATTTTTTTTGTTTTTAATGTGGTTTTCAATGCTGCTTTTCTGTTGAAACTGACTCAGAGAATTTCAGCAACGCTCTGAGCTGAAGGCTGGTCATGCCTGGACTCTGCTGTAGACACAAGTGCAGGCTGTGAGCTATTAATGTCATTGCAGCTCTTTGAGTCATAAATGTCAGCAATCATTTGATGGGGGCCTGACTTGAAGCAAGTTTTTGTATGTGCTTATAGCCTTTAGTCTTGAGAGGTGCTTAAATATCTCCTTAAAGCTGGAGTATATGCTTCAGTGTTCTGAAGATGGATGACATGAATGTGGCTTGCTGTGGTTGATGTATAAATAAGAACAGATGGTTTTTCCAGATTCTAGTTAATGGCAATTAAACTCTAATTTGTTATTTTGTACAGAACAAATCTCTGTTAAATTTCTGGTTCTGTAAATACTCTGAAACAATGCTTTTTGAGATACTGTCATGAATCTTTGGGCTATTTTGAGATAAGCCTTATGGTAATTTGATAAAAAAACATACCAGGTGCACTTCTGATCTTGTTTGTCTATGTATAACTTTCCAACCATTTTCTATTTCACCTACCTTTAAAGAAAGATTATAAGCTTATTTTCACAGTAGCCCTAAGCATAACATTTTTCATCAAATGAACCTGTGAATAACAAGAAATTTAGTAAGTGTTTGTAGATAACAGCAAAACAATAACTGAGAGAGATTGACTCCAAGTGTGCAAATAATCCTCTAACTTGTCCTCATCTATCCAAGCTGAGTCCTGTTCAGAACCAGCTGTGCTCTGTTGGTTTGTGTGTTGCTTGTAGGTTGCTTTCTTAGATAGACTTAAAGTTTTGGGGTTTTCTTTTGTTTTGTTTGTTTGTTTGTTTTGGGTTTTATTGGGGGGGGTTGTTGTTGTTTTGGTTTGGTTTTGGGGTTTATTTGGGGGTTTTTTTGGTGTTTTTTGTTGTTTTTTTTTTTTTTTTTAATTCAGAATATCAATAGCATCCAAGGAAAAACTCGACTCATTTTCCAAAGGAGCAGCACCTCATTAGTTAAAAGGCTCTCTGTAATAATCACCTCGTGTTCCGCTGAGTTTGCCCTCCTTGGCTGGGGCTGACCTTTCAGCTGTCTGTATATCCTGAGTGTTTGTGTAAACAGCCAAGGATCCCGTTAATTACAGAGCCTTCCTCCCATTCAGCAGAGCCGTGTCCGGCCTCCTCTGATGGCCAGGCCGATAGGAGAAGCCTGGGGAGACAGGAAGGAGCTTGCAGAGAGGGAAAACCCTGCGAGGGAGGGAGGGAGGAGGCAGTGGGAGCTGCCCTGCATGAGGAACAGGGAACTGGAGCAGGGGCACAGGCAGCATCAGCATCTCTTGCACCGTGGTCTTTGGAAGCTGTGGGAGGCAGTTCTGGGATTACAGAGCTGAATTCGCCCTGTTTTGAGGTTACCAGGGTTGGAGCACCAGCATGTTTGGCCCCAGAAGTCCTCTATGAACATTGATGTTGGGGTTTGTGTCGTATTCCCCAATCTGCGCTGGGGAGAGCTGACTGATGTGCTAAGAACAAATCCAAATATTTTCTCCAAATTTAGAGCCACTCCCTGAATCTGAAGGGGGTTGGCTTGATTTTTTAACTCCTCTGCTGCCCTTGTGTTGCTGCTTTTCCCCACACAGCTCCCTCTGAGTCTGTAGTTTGTCCTCTGCATTCACAGCTCTCAGTGATGTGGCACCTGCCTTTCCATGGCACAGCATTTGTGGCACTTGGTGCTCCCAGGCTGAGAGAGCAGGACTGGAGCTCAGGTGCCTTTTCTCCAGGGACATGGGATTTTTGTGTAGTGATAAATGGAATATCACTGCAGAAAGCAAGTGAGATTGGCAGCAAACCCTTGTGAAAGGGTCAGCATCTACATTGCCTTGGTGTAGAGTGTCAGGACTGGGAAGGAAAATGATTGTAGAAGAAAACCGAGTTTTTCCTTTGTGTGTTTATTTTTACAACCCTGATTAGTGTTGGCTATTCTGAATTTCCATGCTGTTCAGCCTCATTGTAGATATGATGTTGGGATGATGGTGACGTGTTTTGCTGGTTTGGGTTGGATGGCAGCCCTGCTGGGGCTGTAAAATTTGGAGAATCTCAGATGTCACTCTTCCTCTGCAAACCTGCATATTATTGATTCATTTTGTTTCAAAGATGCAAGAAAAATCCTGCTGGTTGATTGGAACTGACAAAGTGTAACTCAATCAGTTCTATGAAAGACTTTTGAGGGCAGCTAGAAACCAATGCTACATTAAGTTCAACTATTTAGATTTCAACATATATGGCAAAAGCCATATATTTAAATTTTTTAAAGCTGTTTGGTCACCGTAGTATTCTCAACCAAAAAAAATCTTTCTTTTGAATAGCTGCTCAATGCATCTTTCTCAAATAATCTATGTGGAACAAATAAGATGTAGACCCAGCTAACTGATATCAGGAAAGGGAGGATGGTTGAATGCAGGAAGAGTATCCTGCATGTTTTCAGCTGAATTTTTAACCAATTGGATAGGCAGGGTTGTCCTCTTGGCTGTGATGCTGCCAAGGGTGGTAAAACAAAATTGTAAATGAAGCTGAGGGCCAGCCCTGTGCTCACACAGGGATCATTGCTGAAACATCAGCTAAACCTTCCAGTAATTACATATGGCTAAGTACTGCTAGTATTTCTGCTTTGGTTACATTTTGTTTTTTAGTCAATTGAGCAAGTAAAAGCTCAGAAAACTGTTTTGATAGAAAAATGTCTGATTTAAAAATATTCTGTCCCTTTTTCACCCAAGATACAACTGGAAGCATGGGTAGCCAACCCCTGCTTTGTGTGTTGAAGTGAAATAATGATCACATTAGATATAGACTCCTAATGGAGGCAGCAGCTTTGGTGTGTCTTGGCCTATTTGCTAAGTTGCCTTAACTCCTCATAACTCACTCTGAATAGACTGGAATGTCAGGTGCTAGAAAGTTCAGCAGGGAGCAAGGTCAGACTCAAGGGCCCAGCATTTTCAGAGACAGGAGCAGATTAAGTTCACCCTTCAACACTCTCTTCTGAGAATCTGCCACTCCTGGAAACCCATTTTAGCTGTAGTACCCAAAAGCCTGATGAACAGAAACCAGAAACACTTCAGTGTGTATTTCTCCCACAAGCAGGCAGTGTCAAGAAATGCAATTTTGTTAGATGACTGCATTAGCCTTGAACTTTTCAGACAGATCTAAATGAAGAGGAGGAGTTTATCCTGGCTTCTAGGAACTGATGGGAGCCCTGTGGGGCGTAGGTTCAAATTTTTAAATGTTCACATAAAATCAGATAGTGGTGTCCACCCTCTCAAAAGCTCCATGGGTGGAGAAGGAAGAACATACCAGTAAGCACATGCAATCCTTCAGAGTTCATTATACAGCAAGTGTGTTTCAAAGGACCTTGAGAGCATGCTTCCAAGGGAGGGGTAAGGTCGATGCATGGATGGGAGAAGCCAATTGAAATCAATGGGAATTGATTTAGAGTCTGGGGGCACTGTGTTAAAATCTCCAGTCTTACCATACACCTTCATGAATATTAACAGGAGCAGGATCAATACGCAGCTGATTTTCAGATCTACAGCTGGCTCCTTTTCGTCTGTAGATTAAAGACACGGCGATCTTTCTTTCTTTAGATAACACTGAGAATTCCAAAAAATGACTTGTGGCTTTAGATCCCGTTCTCCAGGGCTGTTTGATGATGTTCATGATATTTCCCTGCTTTTTAAGGATGCGCTTCCCCAGTTACATTTATCTCCGGTGTCTGTTTCAAGGATTTCATTTAAATAAGGAGGAGTGGGCTGCTCCTGGGAGCACTGAGGTGGCTTTTCCATGTGCTTGGGAGTGCAGGGCTTTGGGACAGCCCTGGTGCCTGCCCTCCTGCTGGCTGCCTGCCAGCAGATGGCTGCCGCTCTCTGATGGAAGCGAGCGCTCCACCGCCGCGCGTTTTACCTTGAGCTCCGCAGAAAGTCACTGCAAGGCTCTCTGCTCCTGCAAAGCAAGGAGCAAAGCTCTCTGCTCCTTTAATCCCTGACAGCTCTGCCTCCAAACCTGCGCTCCCACAGCCTGCCAGCCCAAACGACTGCTGCAGCCCACGTGGAAGAGCTCTGCGAGGCTCAGGGGTGGAAAGCTGTGATGCTGCTGTGAGCGCGGTGGCTCAGCTGAGCCTTCTTCGCTCTGAAAGTGAAATCAGACTTTGCCAAGTCTCCTTTTCTCTGCCTTAACAAAGGATGCATGTTGTTTGAAACATCCTGAAGGTTTTTGTTTGTTTGTTTTGAAAGTGCAGGGTCCAGACTTGGCAGCTTGTCCTGACTTCCTTAAGGAGCTGAGCAAATGTCCCAGGCCCAACCAACTGAAATTCTGGGAACATTTTAGATTCCTCTTTGCAGCAAAGATTGTCGTGTTCAGGCAGCTTAATGACAAAGAATAATGTCTCAGGCTTCTATATACATCACAAAGTGCTTATAGAAAGCTGAGTAAGTCTCAGGGCTTACAGATTAAATGCTTTTTCTCTGTGCATTCTTTAGGTAGTATCTGGCAAAATGCATATCATTGAAAATATACTTGTTTTATTCCAGTTTTGTCACTATGGCCGGTGATAAAGGTGTGGGCAGTGCAAGATATGCACATTATCTCTGGCATCAGATACTGAAGGAAGTTACTGGGATTCCTCAGAGACCCTGGGCATGCTGAGGGTGGTCTAATGCACCCCAGGAATATGAAGTGGCCAGGGTTGCTTCCAGCCAGGGATTGCCGTGTCCTTGTCCTGCTGAGCTGTTCCTGGTTGTTCCAAAAGTGACAAAATTACCCCTGTGCTGAATTCTGGTGATTGCTTGCACTTGTGAAGACATTGCTAGGTTTGCATGTTGTGTTCGTTTTGCATTTAAGAGATTTTATGTTTTGAGACAATTTACTTATATTTGTTTTTCAATGAATTCTGCAAAATTGGACTTTGGGGCCTAAGCTTATGCTTGTGACAGGGGGGAAAAAAGCTTGAAAAATTAGGAAAAAGCTAAAAAGTGGTTTCTGTAAGTTTGATAAAGGTCCATGTAGCCGTGCTGCAGTGGCTTTCAGAACAGTTTTTGAAAAATAGAAATGGTGTGGAAGAAGGCAATGGGAACAATGCAATACAAAATGGGGTAAACTTTGAGACTTTGTCTTTCTATACATTATTCATCACTGCTCATGAAAGGCGACTTGGCTTCTCTCGTGTTTTTGACGGCCAGTTGGAAATGGTGAAAATGTTTGTAACTTCTATTGTGTTTTTTTCTAATTAGACAAGACAAATAGTTTATGAAGAGCAAGGACAGAATTAATCATGGGCTCTTGCTCATCACAGCTGTGCTCTGAATGCCTGACAGAGCCACTTTATGGCATATAATTCAACATATAGAATAAATGTAGTACAAAGGACAGAGTTTGGAAAGCATTTGCAGTGGCGATCACGTTGTTTTGCAGTCCTGAGCATAACTGAGTACAATTGAACTGAATGGGAGCTGTGAGATGCTTTGGAAAGTGAAATCCTCGCTGGCATTTCCAAAGAGGAGATCTGAATCTGGATTACAGCTTTTTGTGCAATTTGGATATAATTTCCATGTCTAATTTGGTGGGTGCATAAATGTATTGAGTGTTTTCTGCAGGCAGTTGGTTACCTAAGCATCCAGCTCTCCCTTTGGGTTTAAAAGCATAGAAATCAGGAGGTTCAGATTGTACTTTCAAGTCATATGATTAAAGTCTTCTTTCTATGTCAATCTGAAGATTAGAAGCTGTATTTGTGTTCCATATGAACTATGTGTGTGTTTTTCTGAATGATCTGTTGCCAGTAGCAATTGTAATTAATGTTTCTTACGAACTTCAGAGTGTATACAACTTGCCATTAGCTTTTTAATGAAATATCAACTTGTTTATTGCTCTTCAACTCTTTTTCTTTCATCTTAGAATGAATCTGAAAAATTTCTGATGTTCTACTTTGATTTTAAAATCCCTCTCCTATTTTACCTTAGTGACTGTCCACTGTACAGAACATTACCCTTTGCTTTGTATGAGTAGTTTAGCTTTACAGGGTACAGCTGAAGTGGCTTCTCAGCCTTTTACCTGAGTCAGATTTCAAAAATGATCCGTGATCATTTTCACCTGGACATTTATCTGCCTTGTCATTTCAAATGGGCGTTTTTCTGCCTTGTACCTACTCACACTGAATAACTGACCTATAAGCACATCTTCTGTCTAGATGTGCAAAGTCAATTAATTTACATATTTAAGTAGCTATGTCCACACTTTTAAGGACTGTTTTAAGTCACTTTGAGCATGCTACTGACAGGCAGAAGTGTGAGCCTAAGTGTAAGTGCTTAAAGAACAATTTATTTTAGTCTAGCAGAAAAGAAAGGGGTTTATTCTCTATCACAATATTATTATTGTATTGCAGCAATGTCTGTAAATTTCAGGCTGATGTAAAAACTGAATTGGATGAAAGTGTGGCTGGCTTGGCTCTCAGTTCACCTCTTGCTCAGTTCATATCTTGAACAAGATGTTCACAGGTTTCCATTTGATTCATTGGTGTTTGTATATAGTAGGCTAAAACACCTGACTTAAACTCTGCCAGCTCTGGCTGGAAAAACTGGAGGCATTGAAACTACACAGATTAAAGTTTCAGAGAGGTGAGATAAGTGTCTGATCATGGAGTACCTTGTGAAAACAAACCTTTCAAAATCTGCCACAGCTGTCCCATGCCATGTGGTGTGAGCAGGTTGTGGCTGTTAGATCCAATGTACTTTTGATTATCAGTTTTTAAAGCACTGGTTTTCATGGGGTGGAAGAGGAATCTTGGTTTTCTGATTTGTGTTACGAGCAGACAGGTTTCCAACATGCTTGTCTCAGTGTCTGATCTCTTACACTGGTGTTTGGAATTTGGGAAAGTTGAGATCCTCACAGTAAGAGATGACGAAACGCAAACCCGCTGCTCCTTACTGGTGTTTGATACTTATTTCAGTACAGCAATTCAAAGTTTCACTGGGTTCAGAAGTGCCAAACCAGCACATTTAGTACTCCTCAAAATACAAAAAAAATCAGCTTCTGGAAGTGAAGAACATCTGCATCTAAAACACCCCAATTAGCAAGAAGACACGAGTGGTGCTAACGCGCTTGCTCTATTTTTGGTCACTGTCTACGTGATCAGGAAAGAAACAGAGAATGTTATGGTTTGATTAACTCTTCTCATTCCCTTTTAAAAGAATTTCTTCTGGTTTTAACAACATTTCACCAGTGAAAGGTTGCTGAACAAAGCAAGTCCATGATGTATAAATATGGCCGGAATCAAGCAAATATATCGTCATGGGCAATTTATTTGATATATTTACTAAATAGTCTGCAGCCTACTGAGTGTGATACGCTGTGCCCTGCTATACAGAAAACCAAGAAAGGCATATATATTTTAATAATTCATATTTGTAGAGTTAAAGCTTGAATTTTCACATCTTCAATGTTTATTTCATTTTGACTTCTGTCCTGTCACTTGACATTGTTTTTTTCATGTTTTCAAGATTGTCCTGAGTTAATGTTTAGTTTTAGCACAAGTAAACATAATAAAATGGCAGGTGCTGGTACCTTCAGCTCTACCAGTGTATTATTTATAAGATTTTCATACCATTAAAATTGGTATGAAACTCTGTTGGCAGAAGAAATCTTATCTTAGAACCAGTCTAGCTCAGTTCACTGCCAGAGAACAGAGATGTGAGGTTGTTGTAGTTTAAGCATGGCTTCATTTTTAGTGTTTTTCTGGTTTGGTTGGGAGGTTTTTTAGTAACATTTTTATTAAATTATTGTCTTTTTCCAAAATCACTTACTGAAAAGTCTGTTGAGAGCATCCTTCAGACTACAGGGAAACATAAATTTGTAACACATTGTAATGTTTTAGTTCATCCTTCTGTGTGTCTAAATATTTCACAACCACCAAAGTACAGCAGAAGGTGCAGTTTTAAGTTAATCAAGGAGATTTTGCCTTTTGCATAACAAGGCAGAGTGAACATCTGAGCCCTCACTAAGGACATAACAGGCAATCATATTAATGCTGATTATAGACAGGCACTTCAACTGGTAGTTCAATTTGGTTCTCAGTGCATATAAACAGCACAAAATAATTCAGATGCTTGGGGTTTATGTGAAATGTGTTGCAAATTGTTCAAGGTTTAGCATGAGAGCTTGTGTGACTTCTCAGGCACGTGCAGAACGTGAATCTCTTGGCTGTATTTGCTGTTTTACTTCCTTCCAGAGGTCAGGTGTTGTCTATACCTGATACCTGACTGCCATTCATCCCTGGTGGCCTTGTTCAGCCCCTTAAAAGGGAAGGCACAACTCCCCATGGATTCAGTAATTTTTCAGACAAAGCCATTAGCAGCTCTGCACCTGTCAGAGTTGCCATACCTTAATGGCTTTGAAGCTGATTTACAAACACTTTAGTGCTGTATTACCTCAAATGTTTAGCAATTTCCCTGGTCCTGTCAGGTAAAACAAACTCAGGTGTTAGTTATTGTTATTCCAAGTGTAGCATATGGGGAAATGAAAAACGTCTTGCAGGTACAGCAATAAAACAAAATCCTAATTAGTCTATGGGTAAAAGTGACATCAAAAGAGGGCACTAGTCCTCCACTGAACCCAGGTGTGGTGTGTTCCCAGGTTTCCCTCTCTGTCAGTGTGGAGAGCTGGTGATAGGACAGTTATCTTTGTGGAGTGGAGCAAAATCTGTGTTTATTTGTATTTGGAATTTCAGTGGAATCCTTCCAATGCTATTTGTGAGATAAGGAACAGGAAAGCTCAGTGCAGAACAGCAGTAGCCTTTATTTTAATCCTTCACAGCAGGGATGTGGAATTCAGCAATAGTCTTGGTGCTGGTGGTGTAATGGACGTGATCTTTTAAAAAGACCACTTAATTTATGTAAAACTACCCAGAACAGGGCAACAGACACCATCAAAATGCTTTTTCTGCAGCAGGAGTGGGGTGGGTTGCAGAGACCTCCATGGTGCTTTCACAGGTTCTGTGACAGAGTCCACTGAAATGAATGAGAAGGTGCCTTCAGAGCCAAATTGTGGTGACTTTACTGGGTTTGGGCTTTGCTCACGTAGCTCACAGCATCTTTTTCTGTGCTGCAGAACAGCAGGTCCCTTAGTACCTCAAAACTGCATTGTTTTAGTCAGCAAGAGTTACAGAGGGTGACTGGCCCCAGGATAGGGAAGAAATAAAAAATAGAAAAAAAAAAAAAAAAGAGCTTTTTTTTCTCTTGGTGCTTGTTCAAGGCCCATGGTTGCTCTGGTCTTTGTTGCTGGCTGTGTATCTTCCCTTGGGAAAGCAGATGGGTAAGTGTGCCCAGCCCTGGAAAATGCCTGCAGTGTGGCAGTTCAAACCCAGTGCAGCTAAAATGCAGAGAGCCAATGCCTCTGGCACCAATCTCCAGAGGGCTCAAATAGATCTGCTACAGTCACACTGCTGCCCCTGCTCCACAGGGCAGCTGCAGCTCTGAAATGGCTCAGCTTAGGTGGGAACTGAACATCCTGGGAAAAAAAGAGTGCTTTGGTGGGGGCACCACTGCTCAGATGGCTGGAGAATGAGGTCCTGCATTGATATATCAAATATAATCTTGTTCCAGCTACTTCCTTTGTTCCTTCACTTCAGCTTTGACTTAAATGGGAGTATATTTTCTAAAGATACCCATCAGGAATAGGAAAGGATCCTACACATTGGGATGTGTAGTGATTCCAGCTACAAATAAAAATAATAGAAAACAAATCACAGTTTTAAAACTGTCAATTTACAATGGTATTATTTAAACATCAGGGATTTTTCAGTATTACAGTTACCTTGCAATTAAGTCATATACTCAGTGTTTACCCTAGAGCTTTTTAGGTTTCTCACTTTAGTGCCTTATTGACCAGGAGGCTCTATTTATTATTTAATTTGTGTACCTGTGATGTTGCTGTCCTGGTTTCAGCTGGGGGAGGTAATTTTCTCCCCAGCAGCTGGTACAGTGCTGGGATTTGGAGTTGGGATGAGAAAGGGGCTGGTATTGAGGTGTTGCTGAGTTGTGCTTGTACAAACTCAAGAACTTTTCAGCTTCTCACACTGCCCTGACAGCAAAGGGATGGGAACACAACAAGCTGGGAGGGGACACTGTTGGGACAGCTGACCCCAAAATAAATTGATATATTTATGTCCAAGTTCTGTCCCAGGCTATAGGATTTTGTGGTTAATCTATAAACAGGGATAGGTGGCCAGGGCTGGGGCACTGGCTGGACATCAGTCAGGGAGGGGTGAACAATTGCACTGTGCATCACTACTTTTGTATATTCTTTTGTCATTCCATTATTATTTCTCCTGTCCTATTAAACTGTCTTTATCTCACCCCACCTTATTTTTTTGGATTTTCTCCTCCATCCCACTGGGAGTGAGGGAGTGAGCAGCTGTGGGGTGTTCCACTGCCTGCCCAGATAAACCACAGCCATCGCTTAAGCTTCAGTGGAAACAGTGAAAACCTCTGGCCTAAACTCTGAATTTAGGTCTGGTACAACTAGATAATGACTAGGCATCAAAGGCTTCAAATATCTTTGCATTATAATTGATCTCTCTTACATACCTATCAAAATTTCTTTCAAAATTTAAAACAGCCTCAGGCTTTCCCCATATAAGTGGATCCTGCCTTTCCCATATTTAAAGAGTTGATTCCAGAGAGGTTTGCCAGTGTTTGGTTCCTCTTAAATGCTTGCTATTTCTGTACAATTCCCTGAAGTGTATGATGGTTTATTTGATTTCATTAACATTTGGAAAGGATTTGAGGAATTGCATGGTTTGGTCACTACAGTAAAAAGATAATAATGCTCTTGGGAGCAGCTGAATGTGGAAATTGCATGTGAGAAGCTGCATGTCCATCCTAGGAGGCTGTAACAGCCTCTCTCTACGGTGTGCTATAAAGTTTTAACTGCTCTAATCAGCCAGGACCATCACTACCACTCATGTCAGAGGAATGGCTCTCTTCTATGATAACATCTCAGGGCTGTTCTCATTGATGGCCCTGCCTATATATCATTTTCCAAGCATGAGAACACGTTCAAGTCCAAACTTGTTGCATATTGAAGTGATTTGGAGGGAAGGCCACCACAAGAGGAGGACTGGCTGGGATCTGGAAGTGGATGGGGAAAGTTTGGATTCACATTTCCTCCTTCTGTGCCTTCCAGCACGCCTGTATTACATTTTCTTCATCAAGCCACCTCTTTTACCAGTCACATGATGCCATGAACAGTGTCACACTGCCAGAGCAAACTGGTGAGGTTGTTCCCTTCCCTAAAAGGAAGGGCAGGAAGGCAGCAGGGGGCTGGGGGCAGGTGAACTGCATGAACACCCTGGGTGCTCTTCCAGGAGTGCTCGAGGCTCTCATGGTCCACATGGACCAGCTGATAAGTGTTGATGTGACTCCTGTACTCCAGCAGCATCTTACAAATGTGTTTGTGGAGTCTTACAAGTTTTCACTGAGCTGGGCAGGGGATGGGAAGGGACCTCTGGCATGTGGCACACTTCATGCAAATCCCTCTTGCTTAGTGGTATTTAGATAGGCTTTTGCAAGACCTCAGAGGAGGATGCAGTGATCATGAAGTGATTCCTGTGCCATCACTTGTTGCAGTGGCCTGCCCCATAGACCTGCCAGCATTGCTTGCAGCCATGGCAAATTGCATTTGGAAGGGGCTGCTCTGGCAGCAGCCCAGGCTGGCAGCAAGAGCAGAGCAGTGTGTGGCCTGCAGCATGGTCCCTGCTCAGGATCACTGCCTGCAAACCAGCAAAAGGGTTGGAATGCTGCTGTGAGAATATTGAAGTAGTCTCATCTCTCTTTTTGAACCTGGTCCTTGTATTTTAACAGAGTTGTGTACATTACTCAGCATTTAAGAGAATAATACAGGGCTTTATCTCAAATCTTTGAGAACTGCCTCCCTTGGAGCCTGAAATGCTGCATCTGATAGTAGCCACTTCTTGGGAGGAGGGTTGCTCTGCTCCAAATTAGAAAGGCAAAAGCTCAATTTTATTTTTCTTTTCCTTTATAAACATTGTGAATAAGGCACAGAAAAACTTACCAGCCCACTGTCACTTTAGTCTCTTGTGTTGAGAATTCAAGCTACAGTTTACATCCCTCCCTCCTCTCTCTGCCTCTTCTTTTACATCCATTCCCTCCCCACCTCTTCTCCCAGCACCATACATGTGTTTAATCTTAGACATGGGTGTAAACCTGTCTATTCCTTATTTTGCATCCTTCGAGTATTATTATAATCAGGCCAGTTTATTAAGAATTAATGTCCCTTTGTGAGCAGAGGATAATGGAATGGCCACATTTCCTCTTGTGCAGGACTGTGATTTACTAATAGGAGCTTCTAGGGAAAGGATCATAAAAGAGTGAGTCCCCCACCTCTGGATTAATATTTAATCAGGTGTTAAGAGAGCCTTGTGTTGGATCCTAGAGTTGCTAGCAGAAACCTGCAGGGGAAATGAGAGGGTCCTGCATCTTAAAGGGGCAATGCAATTATAATTAAAGGTTTGATCCAAAGCCCTTGGACATAAATGAAAAGCTCCTGTTGATTTGAAGACCTCTGGATCTGGCCCAAAGGGAACCAAAAATAATGAATGTTTTTGCATGTGAGACATAGAAAGACAGGCATACTTATTTATATAATTATTTCAAAGGTATCAAACAAGGTTAACAAGCATGGCCTAAATTTAAAATGAACAGGATGCAAGAGGGCTGCTGCCAAAAACATGCATCAAACAAGCTGGGGGCCAAACAGTTCCAAACTTTTTAAGTATGTGAACGTGAATTCAGATGGTTCAGCTCTTGTATTTCATGGCTAAATAAGCTGCACTGAGAGAAGCCTGGCAGTTGACTTGTTCCAGTCTCATTATGGTTTGTGGACTATAGCTCAATAATCTGTTTTTAAGTCGGCACAGATCAGCTCCCTTCAGTTTACAGACCTGCAGCTGGTTCCCTAAGCCAGCAGCACCACATCCTCTGCAGCCCTGTCCTGCTGCAGGAGCAGCTCAGGTGGGATGCTCTGGGTGGGACACAGCCCTGCAGGCCCCTAGGGCACAAAGTGCAGGCAGCCCATCTGACAGTGCAGCTTGTAAATCTAATTTAATCTGATGTCTGCAAACCAAGTGCCTTTTCCAGTGACTGTATCACGTTTCCAGTACTGTCACTGGGTTATTTCATAATAAAGCTGGGCGTATAGATTTTCAAGAACTTAAAATATGTTATTGACTTGGAACAGGGTGTTGGGGGGTGTGTTGTTGGCCACTGTAGTTTATTGCTGTGTTTCAAACTTTGCCCAGTAAGAAAAGCCTCCAGCTGCTGTGAAGCCCCTGATAAGAAGAAAGGATGCAAAAATGAGGTTGGTGCTGAGACTCTTTAGGTGAGGGGGGAAAGGAGGGGCTGCTCTGCTCTTGTAGTGCATGAGAGAATGAAGTTTGACCGTGGCAGATCTCCCTTCTTGCTGCAAAGGGTACTTTGCTGTCTGGTGATGGTGCTATGAGGGGCTGCCCAGCTGAGCTGGTTTTTATGGTCTTGTGCCATCCTTCAAACCAGCCCTTCAACCCCACAGCCTCAGTATGTCTGGGAGCACATTAAATCCCCCAGGAAGGTGGCACGTGCAGGTGCTCAGTGTGGCTCACTGTAATCAGAGCAGCCTGTCATGTCCTAGCTCCCTGTGTTTCCATTGATCTCTGCTTGCATCTGCTCTCCATCTAAGCTGGTTTTGCATTTGTGCTAAATAGAGCACGGACAGGGGGCACTGATTAGGGCTGTGTTTGTACCAATAAATCTCCCCCTCTCCTGAAGCTCCTGGGGATGCCTTACATGAGGTAACTCGGTGCAGTGTGCTGTGGGATGATGGCACAGTGCATTACATCTGGTTAGTTCAGAAAATCTGCTGGTATTCCTTCAATTGGTCTTGGCTATTTGTATTTTAAAAAGTAAAACCTATAAGAGGAGTGTAGATTTAGCTCTAAAACACAGCTACAGTTGTATGAGTGATAAATCATTTGAGAGAACGTTGGTCGTGCACTTTCTTGTTTTGTGTTTTTGGAATTGCACTTTGAGCATGAATTCGAGTTTTCCTGCAAACTTGCAACCTAGAGTTCAACAGAGACCCACAAAATGCTGCATCTTCCAAACAACAGTGGAAGTGAATTTCTTTATTTTGGAAGTGGATATCTTTAGTTCTAATAGCAGAATTCTTATGAGCTGTATCTAAACCAAATATATTTGTAATAAGACTCTTATCGTCTTTTTCCCAGTCATCTTTTCATTCATTTGATGCTTCTGCTTTCATAAGAATTTCTGAGAATGAGAATTCTGCTTTTATGTAGAATTTTTGAAATATTTGTCTGTGGGTTTTCCACATCCTGTGCTTTTGGAATCAGAAATCAGAAATTAGATTTTATTAATTGAAATCTGTAACTACAGTAGATTGTTTTTCACTTCAGATTTACACTGAAAAAGTTGATTTGATTGTACCCTCGAGTTTTCATGATCTGAAGGCAATAGAAAATAGGCTGTGTGATTTTGTTGGGTTTGTTTTCATCATCTTGAGGTCTTTGCAGCTATCTCAGGCTGTGTAAAAAGTAAGGATGCCCAATTTTGGCATTTTGAAGTATTACAGTACAGTCAGTATCTGTGAGAACCCCAGCAGAGATGGACAGGGATAAAGAGGGGCATGTGCCAGGCAGGGAAAGCAGGAATGGATGTGGAACCTGCATCCACTGGATCTCAGCTGTGCTCCTGAAGCAGAGCTGAACCTCTGCCTCCCTTGTGATGATTGCTCCCAGAGAAAGACTTTCCCTGAAAACCTCTTCCCAACACCACCTCTAATAGGCAAGGCTTATTTCAGAGTTTTATTCCAGCTCATTTAAGTTTAGGGACCTTCCCTGTTCCTCATTAATCTCAAGGAAAAATGCAGATGAGAGAGGTTCAGCCAGTGTGCAGCCACTCCAGATGAAGCTGGGCAAGGGCTTTTCTTTCCTCCTGCTGGCTGGAGGTCAGGAGCCATGGCTGCATTAAAACACCTCAACAGAGCAATGCCCAATTACACAGCCCCTCATAAGGGCTCTGAGACCATTACTATGGGACAGGAAGAGCTGGATCTCCCCATCGTTTGGTGAGAGATGAGAAATGATCAAAGAAAACTGACTGGTGTTTGAAATGAAGTAGGGAAGGGACTTTTGCTTCTAATGAAACACTAACAGCTGCTCTGTGATTCAGCCTGCTGCCCTTGCTTGAGAATAGTACCAAATTGTCCATTAGTGGCACACAGCATTGCAATAAAACTTATGAAAATTATTTATTGCTACATCAAGCTGTACAGATCCTTCTTACAAAGCAAGATATAGCAGAAATGGGGTAAAGGCCAAGCATTTAGCATTAAGTTCCCAAATAGTGAGGTCTTACCTAATGTGCAATGTATCCTTTGCAATTAAGAGTAGAAGTTAATGAAGTTTCTGACAGTCCTTATTTTTTCCTGGGGAGACTTTGGCAGTCTGGGGCTGGCCACAAAGCAAGGTCTCTCCAATTCATGCAAACCTCAGCTTTGCTCAGAAAAGCTTCATTATTTTCTCAGAACCTACCTATTAACCTTGCTCTCCTTTTCTTTTGGATGGAGAATTCCTGTTTTGTGCATGTAGCTGTGAGGGAGTTTGTTGTCTGTGCAATTCTCAACCACCCATACCTCATCCCCTCGATGTCTGAGAGCTTCAGGAGGTGGTGGCAGGTACCTGACCTGATCAGGAAAAAGCCTCTCCCTTCCTGTGGTCAATGGGAATTTTGCCTCTGACTTGTTAGAGTCATGATTTCAGCCCTGATGTTCTCAAAGCAATATTGATGGCACGTGGTGGAAAACAAAGCAATGTATTTTATCACCAAAACAAGAACAAATGTGCAAATACAGCCACAGAGATAAAGGTCAAAGCTGTTTAATGGACCTTCATAAAGTTATGTACCACTTAAATCCTAATTAACTCCAGTTTGGGACATTTCAGTGGGATTTAATAAATAGGCTTGTGGAGAACCTCTGCACAGGGTTGAATTTCAACCTTTGCCAGGAAAACAGGAGGAGGTTAGTTTACATCAGGCATCTGTGTATTTTGTTCCCAAAGTAGCATTTAGGAAAACGGCCACAAACAGCACATGCTGTGTTATAGCTGGCAATTTAATCTGCAGGCAGGAACATATAAAATCCATGATAGGATGAAGTTTGCATTGCTCTGAGTGTTGTATAATGGAGGTACTCAACAAAAGCCAGCAGGCTGAGCAACAAGTGGCATTTCAAACCTCTGGGTTTACCACAGGCTCACGTATTTTGCAGGATGGATATTGTACTTAGGTTTCTTGTGTTCCAAATGCTCCAAACTTGTCATGGAGACAACAGGGCTGCATTAGCAGGGGTGGAGCCAAGTGGTGTTACTACAATGCAGGAAAAAAAATCAATTTATTCTGTGGCTTACAATTTATTTCATGGTTGGGGAAATATCAGTTTAAGTGATGATTATGTTCCCCAAGCATGTGGTACACTGACTCTGTGTTTAATATAAACAATTACTGTATATGGGTTGCATGTGTGGTTATGATGTGGTGGTGTGGTGTGGTACTGAGATTTTATCAGGTCTGGGCTTGTCTCGTTCCTCACCAATTCAAACTTTCCCTTAGGTCAAATTCTTACTTATGTAAGAATTATCTGTGCAGGTCATCCCAAGTGAATGTGAGCAAAACCTTTACACTGCCAGTTTCTCATAATATATTCCATTGTTGGCATACCCTGAATATTATAAATTCAGTATCTTAAAAGCACTTGTGGCACTCTACCTGAAAGGGTTGGCTTCTTCATTGTCAAAATCCTGTGCAATGAACTGCTAGAAAAAAGGAAAATGTTCATTTTTTTTAAGACTCTCTGGATATTATTTCTTTATAATGGGATTCTCTGTGGCATCTCAAGATTTTTGGCAATGCAGGGGATAAGTGCTTTGAGCTCCTTGAAAGTGCCCAGGGAATTGCACTGTTTAGTTCACACTGTCCTTGCTACCAGGGTTAATCCAGCCATCCTTATCCTCTGTTCTCTGAATTTGCAAAGCAGAAAGATCAGCTCCAGTATTTCAAAACATGGGAAATAAAAGCACTGCTCATTTCAACCTCACCCCTGGACCATAGTGCTGCATTAGCTGGGCCTGAGCCTTGTCTGTCAAGGCAAGCAGAAGTGCTGTCACACCCTGCCTGTGGTTTTGGGTGCCCCCAAAGGCTCTTCCCTCTCCTGGGGCAGTGTTTGGCAGGTGAGGAACCAGCCAGGCCAACCCTGACAGGAAAGAGGCCCTGAAAGTCTCTGAAAACGGCCAAATCTCTGCTTTTGGTGAGCAGGGAGCAGGAGGAAGGGACAGGACAGGGTTCCCTTGCCTGCAGACAGATAAGGGTTACTGTCTCTGCCTGGCATTGCAGTCTTGCCTCTTACTCCAGCACCCTCCCCCCACCCTCCCTTCAGCTTTAATATCTAGGTTTGTCTGATTTTTAAACTGGGTTATTTGAATGTCAAACTTTCAATAACACTTTAACAGAGGTGTCCATTAACCCATGCTAAATTACAGCAGAACATCTCTGGAAATACATGTGACATCCACATGAATACCAAATGAATTCATTAGGATCAGTGCTATTACAATGAATACCAAATGAAACCCACAGTGATGGGGACATCATCTCCCTGGGAATAATCGACAGCCTTCCTTTGGCACTAGTCAAACACATCAGCTGTTTGTTTCCACTGATGAGAGGTGGCAGTCTAGGTTTTGGTTAGATAAACAAATGATGACACCAATAATCACTTAGTTGGTGGCTGTAATGCTTAATAATCACATCCTGGTATCGTGCACACGAGAAGCAGTGCTGCACTTTTTATGCATAATGAATCCCAAACACTTCATAAAAGGTGATAACTTTCTTTGACCACTGAATATATTATTTATAAAAGTGCTCCCTTCCCTTCCCCCTTCCACCCTTGGAGATCCTTTTACATTTTTTTTTATCATGTAGAATACACTGGTAGCACATCTTAGACTATGAGGTCTCTTCTTATACATAATTTATAAAACAATTTACAAGTGATTTATTTTTAGCAATAAGATAAAACATGGTGTGAAGGGTTTTACCAACAGAGATATAGACGGTTTGGGAGTAATACTTGTGGAGGAGCCTGGGATCAAGTGAAAATTATTTTTCCATTTTTCCCTGAGGTATGAACTTAAAGGAGCCTCCTCTTGCACCCATTTGCACAGTGCACCAAATACACACACTTTGCTAAAACTGTACTGCAAAACTTTGCCTGAAATTGTACTGCACCATGTTTCAGATGGCCTTGAAAAATATCCTGTCAGCAAACATAGTGGTGGTGGGTAGGTCTTGTTGAGAGACATGAGGAGAGTGTCCCTTCCAGATGCTGCCTGCTTTAGTGGCTGGCTCTGTCTGGCTTGAGGCCACACTGAGAGCTGGAGCTGCTGATGCCCACAGAGGTGATCCAAACCCTGGTTTGTAATTAACACCTCGCTGATGAAGAGGAGGGGCTGTGCTGCCTCCCCTGCCCCAGGAGATGGCAGTGTTTAAGAGCAGGAGCAGAGCATCCTGCATGTCAGGGACCTCCTGTCCTTGCACCAACCCTGGTCCTCATCAACCAGGAATTCACAAATATCCGGTGGTAATCTCATGGGAGAAGAAACATGGGTTGGCCTAAGGATGGAGAGAGGGCTGTGTTGCAGCAGAACCTCTTTATGCCAGTTGTGGTGGGCTTTGATTTGAATTACTGTTTCAAGAAGATGCTCAAAGATGTTGACCTTGTAGTTCTCACATCCCAGCCTGCAGCTGTGTGTACTGCAGTAGGAAAGCCCATCTCACTGACTTTCTCTCATAATACATATTATTTCATATCAGCCATGATTTTTCACAAGACTGGAAAGTCCATTTCTACAGGGACCCTGCCTTGGAGTGCTGGTAACCAGCACAGCATAAAATACAGTCAGCATCAAGGACAACATGTGCTTATCCAGTAACCATTGAACGAGCTCCAGGCCTTCTTGTTCCAAGCCTCTTCAAAGAGATGTCAGGAAAAATTGCCTGTTCTCACTGGCTGGGTAGAAACACCACTCAGGGGTGATCCCTACCTGCTGTGGTCACCACCTGGGGGCGTTGAAAATTGAAGTTGTAGGTTGGGTTCTCCAGCTTGAGAGGTGGCACAATATGCACCTAATGAGCATGCTGGTGCTCTGCTGGTGTGCTTAGAGCTTTGAAACGTTGCTCTGTACATAACTATGTAAAATAACAGAGAACAAGGCTTCCAATTGCCAGCATCTGCTTTTCAGGTGAAAGATTGAGCTGGTTCTGACTTCTGGCATTTATGTGTCAGAGCTGGGGAAATGTGCAGCTGTTGTGGGTGTCCAGGTGGGAGCAGGGCACCAGGACTTGTGTGCCTGGAGGAAACATCCTCTTGGAAGGCATCTGAAAGTGTAAACTTAACTCAAAACTTAATCAGAATGGTGCCTGTAGTTGTGTCCAGGGACTGAAGTGCCTGTGACATGAGAGGAGAGTCCAGAAAATGGGGAAATGCAGCCATTTTTGGGAGGCATGTTCAAAAAACCTGAGGAAGAAGCTGGGAGCACAGTCTGGGCTGTTCTGGGGTTGCCTTGCTGAATTCCTTTTGCATGTTCCCTCCTCTGTGTCTCACCCTGCACTCCTGGGCTGGCTCTGAGCTCTCCATTGTGCGATCCTGGCCTTGAAATGGTGCAGCCTTCCAACTGCTAGGAAACTAATTTCCTACTAATCTATTTGTTTAAAATTAGCATCTACAAAGATAACCGTGAGCAGCCTGGACTTTGATTTGGGGAGACTGGGGACGTACACCCCAGAAAACTGTAAATGCAGGCACTGCTTTCCTTTGCATCCAGAATTCAACAGAGCTGTCAGATAACACATGAGAGATGGTTAATAATAAATTAAAAACATCGCAGCCACAGGGAAACTGCATCTCTCCCCTCCCCCCAAACTCCCCCTCTCTTTTGCTTTTTTCTACCCCATGGGCTTAATCAGCATCAAAGAGTAACAAATCCAATAAAATGCTTCCCTGAGCCAGGAACCAGCCTGAACTGGATACACACACACACACACACACACACACACCAGCCTCTCTCCTCTCCCCCTGACTGCCAGCCCCTTTGCAAAACAGCTGACAGTCGAGGTGGAGATAGAACAAAGGAAGAGATGGGGAATGGTAAATCAGAGACACCCCCAGCTCTCATCTGGCACTGGGAAGCTCTTACAGGCCTCCTGTGCTTTTAGGCTACCGGGGCAGAAAGAGCTTTTCTTGCTCCTGACTTGGTTTTTATCCCACGAAGTTCAGAGATTCAGGGGGAGGGAAAGGAAAAAGGAGAGCACACATGCATTTCTACTGATTTCTGCCCTTTTAAAACTGAATTCAAACAACAGCAACTCTATTAAATGATAGCAGGCCATATGTAGGCCTTTGAGTTTATGTCCATGGTGCTCCTCAAGTACCTGCCAGTGCCTTGCTTGGCTGAGAGCAGGTGATGCTCTGCCAGGAGGGCCCATACAGTGGCTCCCTCCCCACCCTGCACTTGCAGGTTTCTCCTGTGCAGGAACATTTATTTTCAGAGCTGGGGGAAGATGTCCATCAGTCCTGAGCAGGAGGAGAATGTGGTGGGCTGGATCTTCAGGGGTGAAAATGGATAAAGTCAATGGGTTGACATTGCTTTTCTATAGCTAAAGATTCAGCCTGAGGGATCCCCTGCCTGGCAGCAGTGTGCAAGTACTCCAGTAGTGCTTATGGCACCAGGGGATTAGAAAAAAAATTAAAAAGAGGTTAACAGGAAGAACTAAGGAGAACATAGCTTCAGCAACTTCTTCTTTCTGTGCTGCTCTTTGTGGATTATTTCTTGGGGTATGTCTGTGTCCCCTGAAGCTGTTATATTTAAGCACTTCCTAGTCATTAATATGGTGAGTTCATCTTCTCCACAGCCTTGGAGAGAGGGTTGCCATTGTTTCTGTCTCTCAGATGAAAACTGGAGCAACAGAGGAATGAAGGTTTTGCTCATGGCCATGCAGAAAAGCCTATGGCAGAGGCAAGAAATGAATCCCCATAACTCAAAATCTGCTATATCAGATCACAGCTGGAAGAAAATCCTTGCCTTTGGCCTGTCTGAGCTGTAACACTTTCAGGTGAGTTCAGACATCAAATCTGTGCTGTGCTGAGTCCAGCTTTCTAAATCTATGCTAGAGAATAACCATGCTAAAGGTAGAGATTCCAAGTAGCTGACAAACAGCTCTGTCTGCAAGGCCACTGGACATCTGGACAGCAAGTCCTTTGAAACTTGAAAAGTCTGTGTCCATTAGCTGTGCATTTTCCCTGTGCACACCTCTTTCAAACAAGAGCCCTAAAACTGCTAATGTTTGATGCACATTGCCAGAAAGATCCCTTGGCATTTTTCACAAGAATATTTCTTTACATTTCCTGTTCTGTAACAATCCTTCCTGTGGGCTGCAGTGCTGAGGGTGCTGCCACCCCACTGGCTCTCCAAAGATGCTCTGCCAGTGGTTTTTGTGTGGACAGGGTGGGTGTAGGGTAAGAGGAGTCTGGCTCTTGCACTGCCCAGCTGTACAGGACTGGATCATCCTGAACCCAGTGTTAGTCATGAGAGGAGGTTGAGATGGAGTTGCAGAAAGAATTCTATCACAACACTAGAAGAAACTGTCTCTTTTAGAGAGCAGAATTCTTTGGATTTGCTTTCTCTACCAGTGTCCCCCACAAGAAGGTGTAGCACTGTGAACTAGCCAGGCTTTAATGAATGAATTCAGAAACTACCAAAGAATTCCTATGGAAATGCAGATGACATCTGCATTACGGCCATAATTAATTAACCAATCAATTATCATGATGAATGCTATTTTAATGAATCAGTTGCAAATCATTTTTGGTTCTTATGGTTTTCATTCAGAGCACATTAATCATGGCAGGCTCTCTGGCTTGCAGAGGAATGCAGAATGTGAATCCAAGGCCTTAGTACATCTTGAACAGAGGTGAGCCAGGTTCTCAGCAATCAGATCCAGATGCAGGTAGGGAAAGCTCTCCTCTGAAGGTCAGAGGATCTTCAAATCTGGGAAAATAGTGCTGGTATATTATGGATATTGGCCCAGAGCATGAAAGAAGCAGGTCAGAAATGGCCCAGGACTGGGATGGGCTTTCAAACACTTTCAGATTTGGACTTGGCTGCTAATTCCATTTATACTGGGAAGAAGGTAAAATAAGGTTTCTGAAATGTTGGAAAAACCATACTAGTTTGGGGGTTTGGTTTGCATTTTTTCTGATACTAAATAGAATTCTTGTAAATTTGTATAAATTCAATTGGCTTTGGCAGTGCTGCACAGGGGCAGGGTCTGAGTGGAACCAGGTGAGGGACTCAGGTTAAACTTGTTCTTGGATAATTGTTTGGACATCACACTTATTTTCAGTTATTCCTGGGGAGAACTTACATGGTTTTACCATCTCTGAAAGATTCCAAAGAGTGTGATGAAAGAAGCACCAATTTGAATTAATTATTAGACTTCAACCCTTGGATACAACATCTTTATTTATCTGAGGTGTTGCCAAAACTCACTGCTTGCTCCTGGAATCAGTCTGAAGTCACTGACTGAGCTGGGGTGTTCTGTACAGCTGTGCCTAAAGCTCCTTGGACGTGGAGCTGCTACAGAGAAGTGCAACAGGTGCTTCACAACACTGATGGCACTGAAGTGGAATGGCACAGGAACACAGGCTTTTCTACTGCAGGAAACAGGGATCTGTGATGTGGAGGGGATTTTATTTCTATTTAAAGTGGGGATGCCAGGGAAAAGAAAAGGTAGTAGAGAGATGGAGTCTTGGATAAAAAGAGTTCTGAACCAGTCTGAGGAGAATTATTCGCTCTTTATTTCAGGGCACTGTATCTGATGAGGAGAATTAAAATAAAACCCTAAACCAGCTAGAAAATGTGTAATTTCATCCACAATGTCAAGCTTGAGCCTGAGGTAGTTTTATAGTGTATGTAGCCATATAAGCATTAATTTATTAATTGATCTCTGCAGTGTACCTGTTATGAACAGCTTATTTCACTTGCAGCTAAGAAATACACAGATATCCTCCTGTACAGCTGAGGGAATGTAATGGGGTGGAGTTTGGATATCTTGTTCCATTATTTCTGCTCTCCCTGCTGGTGTAGCAGCTCAGAATGCAGTAAGAAGAGGTAGCTTTAGTGAGTTTAATGGTTTGGGTGGATAACGCTGAAAACATCTTTGGAGACATAGGTATTATTTATATTATTAATTTAGATAATATGTTTTCTTCCAATGTTTATTATATGTTACATTCTAAAAGGCATAGTTTTGGCAAATGGGGGCTTAATATTTGTTTCATAAAGCTACACAAAAATATCCATTGACTTCTGGAATCCACTGTCTTCTGATGGGATGTGGATACCCAGTTCATGCAACAAATACAAAAGATTGTGAATAGTCCTGACATGGCTGTATTAAAAAATGTGGGGAAATATTTGTGGGATATTTTTTGGAGTCTTTATACTGCTTTACTGGCAATCACATGAATTTTATATCTGTCATGAAATCTTCTGACATTTCCACCAATATGTTGCAAGGAGATCATTAGAACAATTACTGAGATGTGGGAAAAGAAGTAGCATTCCATAGCATCAATTGCCAGCACTGCCATCTCTAAGCAATTAAAAACCAAGAGAACAAAAATTTGACATTTTTCTGGCCTCTGTATCAAGAGGGTGCACCCACATTTGTTTTTGAGGTTTTCAGCATTGCTATAGTACCAGACGTACATTCTTGAAAAAGATGAAGCTGTTTTGGGAAAAAAATTGAAATCAAATGAAAAAAAAAATCACAGAAACTCTTTGTTTCAGCCATTAGAACTCACTGACTTGATACACATTAAGATTTTATAGAAACTATTAAATTTTGAGGACTTCCCATGGGAAACAAACAAGTTTTGGTAGATAGTTTGTTTTTCTGAGGTTCCATCAAATTTTCTTTCAATTGTTTGTGAACCTGAAGCAAAGACTTGGTCCGACCCAATAGTCACAGTTGCCCATAGTCACTTCAGCCCTCAGCCCAGCCAGTTCTGGTGGGCTGAAGAGGAACAGGTGAATTTGGGAATTTGACCCTGATGTAGGGCCCTGGGGCTGGGGGAACGGTGTTTCTGGGCTCCCAGATCCTCACCTGTCTTCCTCTGGAGTGAGGGAATTTTCCCAAGGGCATGGAGTGATAAAAAAAGGGGAAAAGGCCTGAAGGAGAAGGAAGGGAAGGTCTAGATTAGATATTAGGAAGAAATTCTTTGCTATTAGAGTAGAAAGGAGCCAGCACAGGTTGTGTAGTCTCCATCTCTGGAAGTGCTCAAGGCCAGGTAGGATGGGGTTGAAAGCAACCTGGTCTAGTGGAAGGTATCCCTGCCCATGGCAGGGGGGTGGGATTTTGGTTGGTTTTTGAGGTCTCTTCCAACCCAGCCATTCTGAGATGTCTGTGATTTTAACCTCCTGCCAGCCCCCTGTGGTTTTCACAGGCCTTTGGATCTCAGAGGTCTTTAATTGCCAAATGGCTGCGACAGATTTGAAAATGAATGTGACACTTTTCAACATGGAGTGGTAATGGCAAAATTACTGAGATGCTGTTTCACCCTTGCTTGGCAGGGATGGGAGGTGCTGAAGCCAACAAAAATTTTGTCAGGCTTGGGCTGTAGAGACCAAGGCTGTTTGACTTGCTGTAGTCCTCCAGGAAGGTATTTGGACATCTGAGAGATTGTAATTCATTCTGGAAATGGCATATTTCAATATTAAAGTTGAATTTCACTTCCATGACATGAAGCTGATTTCTGAATCCAGATGGAAAAAATTCTGAAACTTAAATAATTGATATCTGGTTTCCTGACCAGCTCTATTTCTCCTGTGGCAATAAGCTAGAGTTCTTGAGAAAATCATCAAGGATGGAAAGAACTGAGGACTGGGTGTATCAAAAGGCTCAGCCAGTCTCCCACTGTCAGTAAGGCACGCAGGATTATTTCCCTGGAGACTCAGAGCTGAACCTTCTGACAGTGTGGCCGTTAATAAAACAGGAAAAAATATTAGTGAGGCTTGTCCGAGACCTGCTTTGAGTTTGTGGAAACACTTTTTAGTCCTGTTGGATCCAAATATGTGATTTATTCCCCTTAAATCCTAAATTTAGCAGAAAATAAACCAGACTGGGCTTTCCTTGCCTGGGTAAGGAGTTCCTGTATGTTATGTTGCTGGACCTTGGGTTTGGGCTGTAGGGACAGGGATTGGTTTGTTGATCCTCCAGACTGCATCTTCCTTGCCATGCCTTTGCAGAAAGCCAGGTTTGCCCTCTCACACCCAGATTTTTTCCCTCAGGTGGGAGCACTAAGTTGGTAGTTAGGACAGATGATAAACCTGCAGAGGGCAGGGTCTGTGATGGGTCTGGTGTCTCCTGTTGGATGGAATCCTAGTGTGAGGGGGCTTTGTGGGAACACCTGTCTGTGTTTGGGGCAATCCCCTTGACTGAGCCAGCCCCCAGAGACTCCACTACTGTTGCAGAGGTGATGCCTTGCACTTTCCCAAACAAAGCACAGCGATGTTTCCTGTAATTCGACCCAAAGAGACAACTTGCTGCTTTGTAATCTGTGGGTGGGGAAGGCACTGTTGAGTCAGGAAGCCCCCAGAGGGTGCTGGCTTTACTGGTTTCAGCTGTGAAATCAAAACACACGCATGAGTCAGGCCAGTGGTTAAGTTCTGCTCACTTTGAGGCCCTGGCTTTGATTAAACTCATGTGTCATTTTCAAAGGTCCATGTTTAGCTTGGTTTTAGATCATGCTCACATAATTAGTTTATTTAAACTATGTCTCATGTTAAATCAGATTTTGCCTGTGGACTTAAGTACAACTATGTAATAAGATATACCTATTAAACAGATGTTTAATCTTAATGACTGTTCTTGACAATCAATTGGAATTGAACATCTAATAACTACATTGCAACTAGGCATATCTCTTTGCATTTAATAAGACACTATAGTAATATAATTATAGTAATATAGGATATTATAAATAACATATTCATGGCAATACACCAAAGTTTGTATAATACATGCTATATATATATATGTATATATATATTAAAAAATTGTCTGAAAAATGAGGAGGCTTTAGCTCAGCTCATCATTTTCCTGAAGGAAGAGAACAAAAAAAAAAAAAAACAACTACTCAAATGTTATCCTCTTACAGAGGAAACAATTTGTATTGGCACTTTGCACTGAGTGTCCTGTAACAGCCCAGTGTCCCCAGGTCACCACCCCAGGAAAGTCCTAAGTGGTGGCGTCACAGAGCAAAGCTCCACCTTGTGTTCATATATAGGGTGACTGGTGGGATGCTTTTGTCAGACTAAGAAAAGTAAGGGGAACAATTAGAACAGAGATGTGGAAACACTTATTGGAAAAAGGGCCAGCCAACCCCGTCAATCCTTATTGGAACTGTGTTTCTGGTTGTGTGTAAACACAATATTTCTGCATTTGTGCACCAAAGTCTCTGATTTTTGGTTGTAACCAATAAATGAACCATTTCATTAACAGGTCCCACAGAATCTCTGATTGTTCCACAAATGTGATCTGATAGTCCCACTCCAGAACTTTATATCCTGCTACCAAGATGTGCACAAACATGTTTGGATAATATAGTTTTGTCATGCCTCTGTACCATAACCATATACTGATGGACATTTAAGTATTAAACCAAATAACTTCATAATGTTCTGTTCAGAATTAGCAAGTATGTGTCAAATAGCCTGTTGAAACAGTGGAATATTTTGGTAGTTGTGCATCATTTTAGGATTCTTTTTCTCCTAGGCTGTAGTTTGAGGAGGCCTTTAAGCCCATGCTTAAATCTATCTTTTCAGTAAATCTGTTGCCCATGTGTTCAGTATTAAGTGCATGCTAACTAGAAACAAGCTGATTAACTTTTGTCTTATGGTTGGACCTACTCTTCATTGAACTGTATAGAAAATTTTCCATTGAATCCAGTGAGCCCTGAGCTAAACATTTTAAAAATGTGGTGGAAAGGCAGAGAGGGAGGGTGGGAAGCAGGTGGGTTAAAATGAGCCTGGATTATGTGGTATCTTTTGGGCTATTGAATATGTATAGAATGAAGTTCTTGTTAATGCAAATTACAAACATGTTTCAGAGTCTGTCTTGTGGCACATGCACAGTGCAGTGATGGACTAGAAACATATGAAAGACATATTGATGATAGTAAACATTAGCTTGGCATTCTGGTCTCCAGCATTGCTCAGAATTGGGGAGAATAAAAAAAGTCTTCAAACTTTTCATGTTCCACAAAAATAGTTATCAAGGTCTCTTTTTGCTCAGCCTTCCAGATTCCTCTTTAAAAACTAGCCTGGCTTCCCTGAGCATCTCTTTCCCAGTGTATTATATTTTCCCCACGCCTGCCTGCATTAATTTTTGTTAATATTGTTGTTGCCATCTTTGCACTAAAAAATGCATGAAGGAGAGAGAAGTGTGCATGTGTTTGTGTTCTCCCTTCCTCCTTTCCTCGTCTAACTCAGAGGCTGGGGGAAGAAGACACTTTTAAAGAAATTCCTTCCTTCACGTGCCAGGTTTGCAGTGAGCAGGCAGTGAATTCCCCAGAGGCAAAGCCTGTTTTGGTGGCCTTTGGTTGTAACTGTATTACTGCAGGGCACGTCTAGCTAACAATGCACTGGGTTAAATTAAACCTAGAACTCCTCAAGAGACTATTTTTACCGCTGACTTTATTTAGCCCCCTTCACCCCCTATTTAGGCTGGGACAGGATGATGCTCTGTGCTTTGTTTTGGATATTCTTTTCTTCTTTCTCCATTCCGTTGGTAATTTTTCCACACACCTTTATTAAAGACAGTGATTGCAAACACATTTGACTTAATATTCCACTCACACTCTAAGTTAACAAGTAGTTCAAAGATTAATTACCATGTACCTTGCAGTTCATAGATTCTATTATGATATAACTCAAGCAAAGGGAACAGGGGGAAAATCCAGCTGATTAGCCTGTGATTATGTGTTAGCCCGTGCTCGTGGTCTTCAGTTGCTTGTCACTGTGTGATGCAAGAACTTCTGAGTGGTTATACTTTATTTATACACACTGTACTCTTTTTGATGTAGTTGGGGATTTTCTAGGACTTAAAAAAATAGCAGTGGCAATATTTGTCAGGTTAATAGTGTTTCAATTGCTAATGCTTTATTGGGTGGAATTAATCTCAGTGGTGGGATGAGGGCAGTTGTTAGCTGTGTTTCACACACTGCTCTCTGCAGTGTGGCTCAGCTCTGGTGGCAACAGTCATGCACTGCCCCATCACCCAGGGCACAGGCTCCAGTGGGATCTGTATAGAAAATTTTCCATTGGATCCAGTGTGGAGAGGGAGTGCTGCTGTCTCTGAGTTCAGCAGAGTGCAGGGTGGGAGGCACCCTGGGACTGTTCTCCTCCCAGCCTGCAGGCTCCAGGAGGGACTGTGTGATTTTAGACCTGTGAGACCACACCAGGGCAACCTGGCCTTGGTGTCCCTGCCCACAGCTCGCTCTGGAACTTGATTGTCTTTAAGATGCTTTCCAGCTCAATTCCAATCCTCTGAGTCTGTGCCATACAGATGCCCAGCTAAGTTAGTATTGTGTCAGGGCACTCCTGATTTGGTGACTACTGCATCTAAAACTTCATTTACACCTGCTCAGACTGTAGGGTCAGCTAAGAGTGGGTTTAGCAATGCTCAGAAAGCCCCAGATGAAGAGTTCATCCTGTTGTCCCCCTGTTAATAGCTGAAGTTCTGTAGTTTAAGGTTTGCAAAGTGAGGCCTGTCAAAGCTGTGATTAGAATTTTCTTCCCACTCTGTTCTCACTGCAAGCAGCTCACTGTTCCCCTTATTCTAGAGTAAATCGATTAGGACTCAATAAAAAGCACGGGCAGAACCTGCTTGTCACTTCTTAAATGTCTCAGCCTGTTTGGAGACTGTGCCTGAATTCCTGAGCAAGTGGGAGCTTTTCTGGTGTGAATTCCCCACATCTAGCTTCCCTGGCTAACAAGGGAAGGCAATATACATAGGACAGAACAGGTTTCTATTCAGCCGTGGAGAAAGCACTTGTGAATGTTGCAGGAAATGAGATCTTAAGTCAGTGCATGAAACAATCTAATCCATCACAGCCCCTAGAATGGCCTCTCATAACTCAGGGGCTGTCATACCCCTTTGTGTGCATGAAGGCAGTTGTGGAAGAAGTGACGAACTGCGCACATATTCTGCTAAATCCGTTCTGGCAGCTGAGGTAATATATTTTCAATGCCAAGTCACATAATTTTACTTTAGCTCATTTGACTCCAGGCTACAAAGCTATTCCAGAAAACAAAGGGATGGTGTTTGAATAATGAATAATAATGAATTTAATTCTGTGGGCTTGTGTTGGGCTGAAGCCTCTAGGAGGTTAAATGCAGATAAAGTAATGGAAAGGAAAAGTTTTACCTTAGAAAATGGTGTTGTTTTACTCTAGTTGCCTTGACTTCATTAGGCATTGATACATTTGGATAGATGCAGCTGGCATGTAATTTTAAAACTAATATGTTATTAAGTGTGATTTACAGATTTACACCTACAAAATCCCTTAGAATTACACTCAGTATCTTCTTCCTGCCCCCTAGGTGGATTTTTTGGTTTTTTTTTTTTTTCCTGCCCTGTTATTTTCTCTTACTTTTGATAGTTGTAGGTCTTCACAGTAGTTGCAAGGAAATCTGAGTGCATTCTTGCAGCATGATGGATACACATGCACTCTCTTTTTGGTGTTATCAACCATAATCCAGCTGATAATTCAATGCTTTTCAGAAAATGAAGAAGGCAATATTCCCATGGGCAGAGAGGTGATGTCTGCCTCTGCCTATACAACACTGAACATGCACCAGTCCTGGCACAGTCTGACACTTTTGGAATCACTTTAGTATCAATTCCAGGTGGGCAGACAAGGAGAGGGGATTCCCCCACAGAGAAATCCTGGAAGGAAGCTTCAAGACTTTAGTATTTATTAATTTGCCACAGACAGGATTAATTAAATACCACTGTGGCTTAAAAGACCGCGGAGCTCTGGGTGCTTAATTGTACCTTATCCATTTGAAAATCCCTCTTTCCTTTAGTGCTTTGAGGGAGCATGAATTAATTTACAGACTATTCAGGCTTTTTGTGAAGTGGCTCAAAGCTTTACTCAGGCAGATCCAGGTGGGCAGGGCTGTGGAGAAATGCTGCAGGTGTTTGTCTGGGAGGCCTGACCCCATCTGGAGGGGAAGCTGGAGAACGTGGATGGAGCACAGGGATGTTGTAACCTGTGGGTTTTTCAGCCCCTGACACACTTGTGCTTGGTCAGAGGTGCTGTCCCAGCTCAGGTGGGTGTTTCACTGCAGGTGGGACCCTAAGGAGGATGTGCAGGGGTACCTGCCCAGGTGAGCTGGAGGGGAAGGCAGGAGCAGAGCAGTAGCTCAGACTGAGGCAGGGGCTGAGTGAGGCTGCAGGGAAGCCCTGCTGAGGTGGGCAGGGGAGGAGGGAGATTCATTTCTTGCTGGTGCTGGCATGTGCTAAACAGGTGTCTGCAGTCCTGGGGATGTGCTGCTCCCATCTTTCCATCTATTTCGACAGCAGGTCTTTCCCAACCTAAATGATTCTATGCAATGGAAATCACTGTGATACCAAACATGCAATATCATTGTTAAGTCACAGCAGAAAATCAGATAAACCAGGAAGGGGAAGTCACCTCTAGAAACAATTTGACAAGTAATGAAAAGATCCAGAGGTTTGATAGGCAAAGTGGGCTGTGGGGAACCATACCATAAACAGAGATTTCTGATCCTATTTAAGAAAATTTATTGAACAGCTATGTGTGGGATGTACATTCTTTATCTGCAGCCTGAATGTGGCAATACTTGGTTAATTTGTGAGAATGAGAAAATGAAGCTGATTATAAACAGAAATGAAATAGTCACTCAGGCACTATGTGCATGGGACTTCCAGTGAGCTCCATTGGAGGTCCAGGCACCGAATATTTGCAGGATTATGTGTCATCTCGTGGATCTGTTTTCACAGTCCAAGCCATCTGGCATAAAGGAGTAAACAAACAGCAGAAAAGATAATAAGTAAACTGTTTCTTAACTATTTTTTCCCCAGTCTAAATACTAGAAGAGACAAGGAATTTTGATTCCTGAATTTTAATTATATTTTATATTAAGTGAAGTAATATGAAGATTATTAGATCTTTAGGTTTTAGATCTATATGTAATAGATCTAAATGCATTTAGATTACATTTTATATATAGTGGAATTATATTAGGTGAATGTAACATTTCCACCTTGCAGGAAGGAGTCTCCTCTTTTTGTTCAGAAGGCTGTACACGTGTTTTCTCCCAGCTCCAGCTTAGTGAGGAAATGGGTGAGCCCAGCCCTTCCCAAGGTTACTGTCAGGCCTCTGAACTGATGCTGATGCAGCTGGGTAGCCCTGAATACCTGGGGCTGGTCCAGGCAGCTCTGGGCACAGTTTTTGGTGTCACTTGGAGAAGTTAAAATCATTTTGCTGAAGAATGTCCATGGATCGCCACTGCCTCACTGGTCTGCAGCATTTCACCAATGTTGTTTCATAACACTGGGCACAGAATTTCACTACAGGGAGGGAAATTACATTGACCCAAACTTGTTTCTTTCCTGGTTTTGCTGAGGAGACTCTGGCAGAAAGATTACAGCACCTGCTTGCTTGATTTCCAGGTGTTGGTTCAGAGAAATAGTATCTCAGAGTAGCTAGAAAGGTTCTGCATTTCATCAAAAAGTCTTCAATTTTTTTTTCTATTATGATTGATTAACAGTACATTTGATTTCATAGAATCAGAGCTCTATTAGGGTAACCCAAATGTGTGTAGTCAAGGTCCCCTGTTGGAGCTCATTCCATTTAATTGAGTACTGCATTATTTAATGGTTTTCCTTCTGCTGTAATCTCATTTTGTAAGAAATCTCACTCAAAAAAAGAAAGACAATTTCTAGTTTTCCTGTCCATAGAGGAAACCCAGAAAATGTCATCATTCAGGCTTCCCAATAAAAGAAATTAACTTAATGAACTTAAGTCCCTCTATTTTGTGGTGGGGAAAGGAGCTCCATCATGTCCATGAAATTATGCCAGACAAATATTATTTCTTGCTGTGGCACCTCTGGAAAGCTGTACCTACAGATGGCTGTGTGAGGTTATCACTTCTTCAGAATTACCCCAACCCCAGCTGGTGAGTTTGGGCTGTGAGGGAGCCAGGGGGGTTGGCTCAGGGTGCCACTAATGAGTGTGACATTCTAATGCTCAACTCCAGCCAAAGGGGCCAGGCCTGCCATCCTCAACCCCACCTGCCCATCCTTGCCCCATTTTTGGTGCACATTGGCATCTCTGAGAGGGAGAGGCCAGGCCAAGGAGTTGAACTGGCTGAGGGATGCTGCAGGGAAAATACCAATTCCCTACCAGTTTAGCCCTTTGGATCAGAAAGAGGAAACTTATCTACCTTAAGGTATAGAAAAGTAATTAAAATGGACATTTTGTCTGTTTGAAGGTGGAAGTTTGTAGCTAAGGTACAGTGAGAAAAACTGACAGTCCTTTCCCTCTGGTCAGTAAGATTTTCAGGAAATTGTCTCGATTTTTAGACACTGTGGGAAATATCCTCCTATCCTAGATGGTTATCAGAGTTTGAACCTCCTGTAGAACAAGAAAAAGGCAAAGTCTTTTGAAGGTGCTTGCTGGTAACTTTGTCCTTTCTGAAAGGTGTGTAATAGCTTTTAATATTTGAAAGTAATCAGAAATATTAAAGAGCAGGAATAAGCTCAGGGGGAAGGACTTGATGCTTTTGGGTTCTTGGGTGCCTTTTTGGTTCCTTGTGTAAGTTGGTGTTTATGCTGCTTGATCTCATTTCCCAAAAGTATTTCCCAAGCTGTGCTCAGACAGAGGCTATGGGAAGGAACCTTCAGTGAAATGGAATCCCTCATTCAAGATGAAATAGGACTTTTTTTTTCCTTTTTTTTTTTTTTTTTGTAAGCTGTTTCCTGGCAAGCTTTTCCTGTGACATTTGCTGGGAGGGTAACCCATTAATTTGAATCCAAGCACCAGCAGGAGCTAATCTGGATGACACTAGATCATGCTTGGCATTTGTTTCCACACTGGTTAGGTGCCATGTGAAATATTTCCAGTGTTGACCCATGTTTCCAGCTTTGGAAGCTGTGCTGGAAAGTGCAGTTATGCTAGAAGAGTTGTCTGATGATTTTGTTTTATTTTTATGAAAAGTCCAGTGGAAATGTTAACCAGTTCACAGAAAACTCAGGTGCAAGCACAGTTCCACACCTGTGTCAGTACCAGAATGAGGAGCTGGCACGTGGTCGCTGTCACTTTTCATATATTTGTTGAGGAAATGCTTAACTTCCCTATTGAAGATGAGGATTTCACTCAGCTGTGTCTACATACACAGCTTAACCTGCTCTTGAACCTCACAGAATTGCTCACCACAGCCTGTATCTGCATGTAAAGGCCTCCCAGAACGAGCTGCTTGAGCTGCAAACCTCAGGGAATATTGCAGAGCCATGCCTGGAAATCGTGGGTCATGCTCAGAGCTGGCACTCCATCTACTGCTGGGTAGACTTAAGAAGTAGCCAAGGCTTAAACACTGAGCAGGAAAATATTTTTAATCACTCTGTTCACGTCAGCAAATGGCTGCTGGTGCACATCCCATGGGCATTGATTGAGCTGAAGTGCTCTTCCCAACACAGAGTCAGGGTATGTGAGGAGAGAAAGCTCTGCCAGCACATGGTTGTGGTTAGTACATGGTGCCAGTTTTGTGCTTACTCAGGTACAGGCCAGGCTGGTTTTAAGGACATGATGTTAAGTGGTTTTATGTGTTCTAATTTTTTATTCAAATAAATAACAATTATCAGCAATTGCCTGGGGTGATAAAGGAGGGATGGAGGAGTAAATGGCTAAAGCAAAAAAAAAAAAAAAAGACAAGAAATTTGAAATCCTATGTGGACAGTTAATATATGTTGAGATGCAAAAGGTGACTATGAGGGTGTGATCTCTTGGGGAAGAAGATTGTCTTTTTTCTCTTCATTTTGCAGTCCTCAGCACAGGGGGCTTCTGCTTCCTACTGTGTTTTCAGTAAAGTTTTCCATGGGATAGAAAAATAAGGTCAGAGAGTTGTATCAGGTTTGGCAGGGGGTGGTGAATGCCCATGGAGAGAAAAGGATTGGGAGGGACCCTGACCAGGAACAGAGCAGAGAGGAGAGGTGGGATGGAAACTTCCATCTTGATGGCTGATATTCATGGCTGACAAGTGATACTGGCTCAAATATTTGTGGAACTGATTATTCCGGGCTCATAGAAGCAGAAACAAAGTTTTATATCATGCAATCCTTTCACTACACCCTCTATTAAAAAAAAAATATATATAAAATTCAGGCGCTGTTTCCAGTCCCGAATTCCCTGAATTTTTATCTTCGTAATTTTCCAACTTAAGGTGAAGCCTAATATTCTGGTGCTTGAGGTGTTGTGAAGGAACAATATTGGGATTCCAAGTTGGTCTTGCATCATGGCATAATTTTCAGTGCAGAACTTTAGAATTACCCCACTGCCAGTTCTGAGATATTGGAATTTAGCCCACTCAATTTTGGATGATTAGCCCAAAGTATGGCCAAGATTTTGAGTGACCAGGTGAAAGTGCTAGTTAGTTTTGAAAGATTTCTGGAGTTTGAATAGAAAAGAACCTTCTTTTTCTCAAATAAAGGGAGATAGGCAAACTGGTTTCCCTTGAATTGCTCCAGTTTTGAATTCATCCTCAGTTACAATCGATGGATTCCCATTAATCCAGCAGCTGATTAATTGTAAATCCTTTTTTTTTTTTTTTTACCAGTTTTGGTTGTTTCAGGCCCTGCTTTTTGAGGTTAGTGGGACTTTTTCAGTTTACTTGAGTAGGAGCTGGGTCAGCCCCATATTAGATGCCTGTCAGACTGGTGCCTAAGTGATCTGTAATTCCAATGAGACCTTAGGTTTGATGAAGAAATCTTTAATAAGATTGCTTTTGTGTTTAAATAGCCCATTTGTAAAGGCTTCTTTCCCCACAATAGTAATTGGATTCCTCAGTATTCAGTCATTTCATTGCAAGATGTTTCACTCTAAGAAAATAATTTCCAACCCGTGTTTCTTTTCTTCTTTTAACTTAAAAGAGCCTCTTGTCTTCTTTGTGGTCAGTGCAGCCCATTTGTATCTGTCTGCTGTGAGCTGAAGTCTGTACATTCTTATCTCCCTTGCTTTGTTTTTCTGTACCAAACAGTAAGCAAGCCCTGAAGTTTGTTCACATTTGGGATCAAACACTGAATTTTTATTTCTTTTCTCACAAAATCCTTGGGGGGACAGAATCAATATGCTAATGCTGTTGCATCAAGCTTTCAAATCTATGCAGACATCAATAGGCAATTGTTCTGTGCTTTTTAGCATTTTGGGCCAAGTTTCTGATTTCAAACAGATTGATGTAAAACCAGAGGAACTTCATAGGAACTTCTCTGGATTTACACCACTGGCTCAGACTAGGTCAAGCTTTTAAATTAATACAGGAACCAGATTTTGATTTTCATTGACTATTTATATAATAATTAGAATTTTATTAGGAATAGGATATCTGCACCTTCATAGCTGCTCCCTCAGGAAATTAAGCCATAATTTTGTGCCATTGTGTGCTGCCCAATATGTATAGCTGCTTTTACTTGGTAAATGTATATCAAATGGCATTTGCTACTTCGCCGATTTAATACAAAATAAAATCCTTTCAAGTCAGAGTAATGTCCTCTGCTTTGTATTTGAAAAAACAAATTAATCCCATGATAGGCTGTGATTTGCAATAAAGTTGATCAATGGGATCTACCTCCACAAATTGCAGAACATACCATTCACATTGTTTTGAGTAATACTGTTGTTTTACCTTGAAGTACATTGCTGTTGCTCCCTGTGTTCAGTATAGCATCTTAAGACTTTTTAATAGAAAGAAACTAAATGAAAATTGATTGATAAAAGCTCCATCAAGGTGTTTATTGTTTTTTGCCCAGGGGTAAAGCAGAAACTTTTGGAAGCCGTGTCATTTGTATTAGATTCTGTTTCTCAAAGTGCATGGGCAATGGAGATGTGAACATAAAGGTAGGAAATTGCTTTTAATCATTAATAACTTGCACAGGGACCTTGTAGTACAAGGTGGAGTGTCCACCTTTGTGCTGGATAATGAGGATTTGTTGCAAAAATTGTTGTGCAGAGGTGTAGTGGAGGATTGTGTATGCAGTTGTTGTACTGACACTGGCATCCACAGCAGCTTGAAGCATATGCAAATGAAAGGGAAAATACCTGATTAACAAGGGAGCTGTGTTACTGTCAGGTACTTTAGCAGAAGTGCATCAGTAGAGACAGGATGTGCTTCAGCAGCAGTTGCCTGTAGGGCCTTTAAAGTTCTTAACCCTTTGGAGCAGGGCCTGAAACAACTCATCCTTCCCTGGTTCATGGAGTATTCTGGTTTGACTGGGGCAGAATCCCGATTTTCACCAGTAAGAGAATATCCATTTTCACCAGTAGGAGAATTTTAGTGACACTGGGAGCTGTACACTGTTGTATTATGTAGGGAATTTATACCCCAAGAAAGAACATGGAGTAAGTAACAGGAGAGGTGATGTGGACAGATGGAGTCCTCAGAGAATTGTGGGAGGACATTTGTTCTGGGCTGTAGTGAAGGGACACAGGCTTGCAAACACCAAACCAGGCAGGAGTTTGCTGCATGCCTGCCTTTAACCCCAGACAGGCTGAGGAACCAGCCCAGCTCTGTGTGACTGAGCAGGCTTGGGCTGAACTTCAGGGCTTGGGGTTAATTTTTTTCCATACAGAGGTAATTTTTTACCCAAAGTATCCCAAATTAAAATGCCCCTAGTTCTGAAGATACCTGAAAGTGTATGATCAGAAAGTTATTTCCTGCTCCCCATCACTCATAGATGGATAGAAGCCCAGTGACTTGTTTCTTTGGCTGCCCAAGATGATTTTGCACTCTCAGGTCTCCATGGGCCTTTTAGGATCATTAAATTCTTTGGTCTGTGCCCATTCATGACATGATAAAAGTAATTATTTGAAAAGGTACAAGGGGCTCTGGCCTCTCTGTAACCAGATATGAAGGCAGTGTGGTGCCCATGTGGTGCCATCCTTGCCCAAGAACGGGGGCCATAGTGGAGAGCTGTCCCTTGGTAGTGATAAACTGGTTTATCATGGCATCCACTCCCTGACTTGGAAAACCTCCAATCTAAACAGAAAATCAAACCCCAAACTGGAATAGGTCTGGGAAAATGGCAGCTGATGTGACTCAGTCAAGACCTTGCAGCAGCGTTGGTGGCAGAACCAGAGCTGAGTGCTGGAGCCTGGTGCAGAGGAGATTGCAATGGATTAATCTGCTCTATTCCTTACTCAAAAGAGTGTGGTTGAATTTCTCTACTGGTTCTGCTTTATTTTTTTAGAGATTGAGAATAAGGAATTCTGTACACGGGCTCCTGGTGGTTGGGGGTTGTTTTGTTCTGTTTTTGCAGTAGAGACACATTAGGAATGGCATTCACACCAAGGCTGGTTCTTATTGGGAAGGTAACTATGAAAACCAAGTGGAAAGTGTCTCTGGTTTGCCTTTTACCTAAGATGAATTTCAGTTTCTCTTCTTAGGCTGAAGGAAAAAAAAATTCAACTTTGTTGAATTTTGCTAGAGAAAAATGAAAAAAAAATTGTATGAGAGAGCATTCTACGTTTTGTTTGAAAATGCTGTAATTCATCAGCTAAATAATTTATGTAAAAAACACCAGGCTTTGGTTTTAGAAAAGATACTTGTAGTCAGAACACAGTTGAACAAAACTCAGTAATCTAGAAGTGAAAACATTAATTCATTTCCACACACTATATAAATCCATGTAAACGATAAGATTTATTTCTTTTATATTTGGAGAAGGAAGGAACTGTTTAATTGGAGAAAGTTCAAACCTTGTGGTGATAAAACCCACGTTGTTGCATGTACGAGTAGTGTGTGTGTCTGTGATGTTGTATTGCTTTCCCTTAGGTAGTTTCTGTAGTCCTTGCTCAATGTACATATGCTCTTTAAAAAGAATAAAAGAGAATTAACAAACTTTCATAGCTGTGTTGTACAGCATATTTTGTATGATAGCATTTCATTTACACACTTACTAGATTTCACTTACTAGATATTTTCAGGTATGGCTGCTCAGTACTTAGAAACAATTGCAGTGGCTGTGCAAAATTAAACAGAAATGCACAATTAAGACCTAACTCTTTCAAGGTCAGGCCTTACAAATCCACTGCACTCATCTGTGCTAAGAGTTGGCAATGGAACTTGAATTAAACATGTGACAAACATATGGAAAATATATTCCTTTGTTTTGTACGTTTAAAAAATGGATTATACTCAACGTGCTACTGCCTTTGAGGGCTATAAGATAAAACGTTGCAAGGTTCATTGATTTCAAGATGGGAATCCTGGGTACAGCCCAGATGGAAGCCTGATACAAAAAGCTGCTCCTGTCTTTGAACATTATTAGTCCCAAAGAACTGAAATTCTTTTTAGGTTTCTCCCCACCCACTTTAAAACAATATGTGTGCAACGAGTTTCCACTTGGTTTTGTTCCTGGGCTGACCTGCAGTTTAAGCACTGAGGAAAATGGCGTTTAGGAAAAGATTGATTTACAAGTGCTCTTGATGGCATGGACAGTGAAGGATTTGGGGAGGTGTAAATAACCCATCTCAAACTGCTCCAGAGCAGCTGTTCTGATGCTTGTAGAGAAGATGGTTTAAGGAGGTTGTGTCCCCCATGGGCCTCACTCTCACTGACATCTTGATAATTCTCCTTCCTTCCCCCGGTTGAGCTGACAGTCATTTGTGGATCTGATCCCTGAGTTAGACCTTTGAGGTGATCATGTCTAATATCTGCATTCCACTTACCTCTTCTCATTTTATGAAGTTTATTTATATGTGGCACCGTTTCATAGTGATTCCTTAGAAATACTTGCACTAACAAGTGTGGGTGGGAGGGCAGCTAAGTGTGGCAGTGGTGGTGCTGGTACCAAAATCAACCCTCAAATCACACCTGCACTATTTTGTGACACTTTTGGACTCATAAATCAGCTGTTCACCAGGCTGGTGTTTGAACAGTGTGTGTATTCCTGTGTAATGCTGAGTATCTCCAGGAGCAGGGGGTGAGAGGGGCATGGCAGGGATACACTGGCATCCCCAGGAAGTGTCACTGTCACAGGGAACAGGGCACCCATGGCACTGCAACCCAGGAGACACAGCAGCTTCTCCTGGCACCCACAGGAACAGCTCCCCTCCATCCCCTCTCCTGCTCTTCCTTTGGGAAGCTCCCACTTGCTCCTCTGGAATCCTGAGTGGAGGCAATTCAGGCAGGAAAATAATTTATTAAGCTTATTTTCATATTGGTTCTGCTCCCTGAAGGGCTGATTGAAGGGGTTCTGCAGTTCATTCAGGTCACCTCCCAACTTAGAGGGAAGTGGGACCTCCCTTTTTGGGGTCTGGGTTAAACCACACATGGGTAGGATTAGCTCAAGCTGCTAAATTGTTCTTAGCTGAGATGCTGGTGAGCACAGAGGGTGAAAAGATGCCTTAAATTTGAATTTTTCTTTCCTCCTCGCAGACTTGCGCCAAATAGGGAATGGAGAAATTGGCTCGAAAGCCTTTGTTTTTTCCTGCTCATTTTCTGTTATTTGTTGTTTCTCTTTTCAAGTAGACTTCCAGGCTGAATGCAATTTTCCTGTGGGAGTAGATGCCGAGTTCTGTGTTTTCATCTCCATGGCTGACAATAATAAAAATTCCAAGCAACTTCCCCCCACATTCCCTGCTTTGCTGTTGTCATGTTTTCTGCTGGTTGACAAAGTCACCTCTGTGGCCTTAATATCTGAGTACATTTGTTTTGCAAAGTGCTGGGAGCTGCATGGCTTGTTGATGTTTTCAAAAGCTGTTGATACACTGCATGTTGCACAGTTAAGAATTTAGGAATTTTCCACTCCCACTCCCCAACTGTTTTTTGGATTAGTGTTTGTGTTTCTCTAAAGCACCCTGCAAATACCTCCTGTCAGGAGGGGATGGGAAGGAGGCTGAGGATATCAGTAAGGCAGCCTGTATTTCCCTGAAATATTACTTGTCCACTGGGAACCTGAAGGAAAATCATCTCAGGAAATCTTTACCTGTTCACAACCCTTTGAATGGAAGTAAAATCCCAACCCTCTTTGAAAGGTTTATTTTGTGGAGTTGAATTCTTCTCTTTTCCCACTCCTCCCTTGCCTGTTTCCTCCTTCCACCTCTAGGCATTTTAAAGTATGACTGGCCTGATCACTAATCTGTTTTACCTGTTTGAAGATGGAAAAAAAATACCCAAGAGGAAAAAGTCACTTAAGAGATGCTTTTTGGGGAATAACTGAGAAAACAGGAATAGACTTCACTTTAGCCTGCAACTGATGTGTGGCTGGAAGAGGAGCAAAGTCTCCTCTGGCCAAAGGAAGGAAGAAAAGCCAGATTTGGTCTGATAGTTTATTCTAGGTGGTGTTGCCTGGACACTGCAGTAGCAAATCACCTGTGAATAAGGAGGGAAGGGAAGACAAATCTCTTTACTTGAGAACACTGTCATGTTTTTAATGTAGGCTTGGTTTATTCAACTGCTTTTTCATGGGTATTGGTCTCCTTACACCACAATGTTATGTGCAGCTTATTCATCTTGGTTATCTGCTCTTGCACACTAGTGTGAGATGCTTTTGATGCTGCAAGAGGAAAGGCAAGGTGTTTGGTGCATCTTGAGGAATCCTCAGGAGCCAAATAACATAGCTCCCTCTAAACATTAACTTCTGGGCTCCCAAGTCCTGATTTTAAAAGATTGCATCTTGCAGAACTGCCAGACCATGAACCTTGCCAAGCATGAGCTTCTACACGTTTCCAAAATAACAGGAAAAATAAAATTGGCTAAATTAACCAATGAACCATCTTCTCCTTAACTATTACCAAGTAATAGTAGTAAACATCATTAAAACCATTTACTTTTTAGTCAAATATTGTGTGACTTAAACCACAAAATACATCCTGAAAATGGAGTTCCAGGCTGGATGCATATAATGTAGTAGTTCAGAAATTCACTGGCCTTCATTTCAACCCTGTGCTGTACAAATCAAATTGCAAATGAAGTCTGCTTCTGTTGGATGGTGCCAACCATCTGATAAGGAGATCTTGGCTGACTACTCCTCATGTGTCTTAAGGGGATATAAGAAATGAATATTTTTAATTTTTATTACGCTTTGAAAATGCCATCTTTTTATGCCTTATAAAAACTACTTGATCAATTTTCATCTTAAATCAATTATCACATGGCCTTTTCTCTTTTCTGCAGAATGTTTTTGTCTCTCAGAGTTTATCTTAATAATCACAAAAAATCCAATGACCCATAACAGGATTCACATTGTTCCTCATAATGTTTTACAATGTATACAATTTGGAGATGTCTGGTTCTGAATGGGGCTGTTGATTGAGAGTCATTTAGGATGGTTGGGGCATGAGGAATATGAGCAGAAAGCTGGTGGAATATCTTCATTTCCAACCAGGTCAGCATTTTTCCTTACCTCCAGACCCTAAGCTGCAGTTTCATTTTAAGTTTCCCTTGGTGGCTGTTCTGCTTGGGCTTCTGTTGTAAAAAGCCAATAAATACATGGAGTTTTGTTATTTTAAAGGTGGTCTGGCAGTGCAGCAGTGCAGGGGCGAGGGGATGCTGGGCAGGGGAAGGTGGGTGTTGCCCATGCTGACTGCACCCCTGGGAAATGGAGTGTGAAACTGAGAGATTCGTGCCTCCAAATGTTCTTGTTCTCCATACCTCGGGCTCAAGAATCTTGCCTGAGTTGGAAGTCAACCCCATTCATGCTGCACTGATTTCTGTGCAGTGTTAATGACTGTGAATTAGCACAATGGTGAAAGATATGTAGTTTGCATCATGCATTTGTTAAATTTCTGCTTGGCTTGTAAAAGGAAGAGAGATTATTTAGTAAAAATGCTTTATTAAAAATATTATTTTAGAACCAAATATTTCAATTCCATAAATGGATAATTACGCTGATTATTAAATGTATATATCAATTCTATTAATGGATAGTTACACTAATTATTAAATGTTTGCTTAGTGTCAAAGTTTTCTCAAAGTGTGTGCCTGCCATATGCTAATGGCAGCCTGGTTAATATTATTTATTCCAGCCTACATGTTCTCTGGCAATATGAATTCATAGAAGGAATTTTGTGTGCATGAAAAGTGATGTGTATTCAGAGCAAGTAATTTTTCAGTTTCCCATCGTGTGTTGGAACCTGGTTTTGAGAACTGTGTTTGCTTATTGCGACTGCAATCCCAAATTGCTGAGTTTCTTACAGCACCAGAATCCTGGGTTACATAAAGGGCTGTGGATGAAACCTTCAGTCAAGCAGAGCTGGGTCTTTTAGGTGTTTTACCCTGCATTTTCTAACAAAAGGAACCAAGTGAGAAGGGGAAGTAGCAAGCCAAGTTCTGAACAGCAGAACTATGGGACAGGATGTCTCCTGGATGATTATCATCATTATCAAAGTGTAATTTATCCAATTAGCCAATTCCATTAAACAGCTTCCACTGACTCTTCTTCTCCTGCCACATTTTAATGTGTTTATATCTCAAGTGAGTGAAGGATGTATTGTTTGACATGACAGCTTGCTTTGTGTGCAGCTATCTCTTTATTTCAACCCACTGACTGACAAAAGGTAGGAGTGGGTCTTTTTGATGTGGTGTAGGGAATTATTTCTTGATTTGACATGCTAATTGATTGGGGATTTCTTATTATATTAAGGAATATTCATCCTGAATTGCTCAGCAGAACAGCATTGGTGCATTGCAACAAGAGGATAAAAATGAGGGATCAAAAAAAAGGAGACATATTTAAGCATAAATTTCTGTGCTGTGATTGTTACACATGGTTAATAATCTTTTTGCCCTCTCCTCTTGTTAGCTTCAACCTTGTGCTTCTGTTTTCTGAAGTGGCTTCAGAGCTTCTATTGAGAGAAAGTGGAACTTCTAAAAACAATTTTAAAGTAGTGCCAGTTGAAAAATATGAAGTGGGTTCGTGTAAAAAGTTGACAAATCTGCATGTTTTCACTACAAAACTGGAGTAATGTTTTGAATTTCAGATTTTCCCCTCTCTTTTCAATGCCAAATAACAAATGGATGATAAAGGAAGAGAGAGGAGGAGCTCTTTGGTAGGGAGCTTCTGGGAAAAGAAATATTCACACCTCTCAGCTGGGTGAAATCTGGTATTGTAGCATTACTGTAGGTTTAAACTATGTGATCTGGGCAATTACATCCTTGTCCTTGAAATTAAGGTCATGAAGTCACAGACTGATTTGTTTTGGAAGGGGCTTTAGAGGTTGTTTCATTCCAACCCTCTGCCCTGGGCAGGGACACCTCCCACTGTCCCAGGTGCTCCCAGCCCTGTCCAGCCTGGCCTTGGGCACTGCCAGGGATGCAGGGGCAGCCCCAGCTGCTCTGGGCACCTGTGCCAGCGCCTGCCCACCCTCCCAGGGAAGGATTCCTTTCTAATATCTGCTCTAAATAGAGACTGTCAGTTTAAAGCTGTTTCCCCCTTGTCCTGTCACTCCAGCCCCTTGTCCAAAGTCCCTCCCCAACTCTCTTGAAGCCCTTTCAGGCACTGGAAAGTGCTCCAAGGCTCCCTGAAGCTTTCTCTTCTCCAGGCTGACCATCCCTCACTCTCTGTCTCCATAGAGGTGGCATTCCAGCCCCTGGAGCATCTCCATGGCCTCCTCTGGACCACAGCAAGTGCAGCCAATGTATTCTATGGAAATAGGAATACCAGTGAGGACTAGGGCTGTCAAGGTGCAGGGGGCAAGCAGAGGCTCAGCACAGCATTTAGGAAAAAAAAAAAAAAGAACAAATGAATTGAGTTGATTATTCTTTTTATGGAAATTTGTCTTTAGGGAGGATGTTGCTGTGACTTCTGGAAGGAGCTGGATATTCCATCACGTTCCTGTGTTTCAATAAATGGAAAATACATAGTGATGATGACGCTGATTGTTTTTAAAATGAAACTGTCTGTAGTTATCTCTAGAGATAATAATCCCCTGCTGGTTTAGTGCTTCCTTGATTTGGTTTGTATAAATCTGGAGGATGAGACATTGCAAGGCTGTGTCAGCTCCCCCACGCCACCTCCCAGAGCAGTGTCTCATCTCACCCACCTTTCAAAATATATTCCCTAAATTAATCCTAGAAGGTTTTTCTGGTCTGCTTTAGCTCTCTGTTTAATACTGGACCAAAAACTTGAACACAGAAATCTTTTCTCCCACTAAGTTTTTACTGGAAACTACTTAATTGTGACCCTCTGATTTGCATTGAGAGCCTGTGGCATGTCTGAATACTGGGGGCTTTTAGCATCTCAGAGGGCAGAGCAGCTGCTGCCTGGCATCCAGGCACTCAAATAGTGCTGTGCAAAGTGGGTGGCGTGGATGGATGGTTACTATTTCAGAGGTTTTTTTCATTTGCCTGAGTGCTGGTGGCCAAGTGTAAAGGAGAAGATTCAGAATTTGTAGGTTTATGATGGTTTTGCATATAGGAGCCTGGGTAAAGCAGCTTTTACTGATGTGACAATTATTCCTTTCTAGGAACAGGTTGGTCTTGCTTTTAATTTTTTTTTTATCCAAATATCTGAAATTACTTTTCAATAATTTAGATTTATTATTTGCAATTTAACAATATAGAAAATGGGAAAGAAAGTGGAGAGAGAGTAAATATACAAGTTTGTTGCTTATAATGACAACAGGATCTAAACCACATTTTCCTAGCTCCCATTCTTGATAGTTACTTTGAGACAATTGTTTTACAAAAGATTTTGTGCATTTATTTCAGGCATGCATCATGATTTACATAATTTTTGGGCAGAAGTGCAGCCATGGATTGGACAGGGTAGAGGACGTCTGGAATGGGGTTTGTAGAACCCAGCTAGAGCTCTTTTCCCCAAATTCTGTCAGTATAACAGCTCATTTCAGAGCCTAAATATGACAGTGCTTCATTGGGAGAATATATTATCCAAATATCAAGTTGAAAAGGGTGTAAAGTGTAATGTGGGGGGCAGCCACGAGGAGCAAACCCCCCAGAAGTGAGATGTGTCATCTTGGCAGGGTATGCAAAGCCACCAAGGGGTTAATCATCCCCCTCTCTGTATGAAATGACAACAAGCTTTTGGCAGCTTTCCCCATTCTTTATATAACACTTCCAAGCGCTGAAGCCTGTATCCTCCTAGTAATGCTTTTAATTTGTGCTCTGCTGGGGAGAGGCCAAGATTTAATCGAAATCATTAGAATGTCTTTGCTTGAAGTAGCTGAGTGCTTGTAGTGAGCTGGAGGAGGTTACTTCAGAATAATTAAAAGAAATACATAAGGTCATCGTTGGTGTCTGAGCTATTCCAGACACCAGGTTCAAGGGGGAAAGGTTGAGTTTAATGACAACTCCTCTTAACTTAAGTAGGATGCTTGCACAGCCACATAGTTTTAATGATTAAACTTTGCCTTTTTCCCTTCCCACACACCTGCCCAAGTGACTTTGTTTCCAGCTTCATCTCAGTACAGCAAAGATGGGCTTGAACCAAAGTCCAAGAGCCAGATTTGTCAGAGCTTCAGGGCTTTGGGGGCTCCACCACCTAGATCCAAATCTCAGTTTTCTGGTTTATCTTTTATCTCTAAAATGGGGTGAATTTCAATGTGTCTGTAAGTGTGCACGTACATGTGTGTGAGAGAATGTGGTGGTGTGTGTGTGGATGTGAGTGTGTATTATTTCCAACCTCAGCTGAAATCTGCTCTTGAGTTTGGACTCCCTTCATTTCAGTGGGGCTATGAGAACACAGGTGCTGCTGCTTTCAGTGTATATTGGTGTCCATGCATGGATTTTAGTCCTGTATGAGCCTGAAAGGCACTGCCATGCCCTGGGTGTGTGCACAGGGAAACAGACTGCTGGGGTAATTTAGAGGCAGGATGCATGTGCTAATTGCTTAGTGTAAATTAGAACATTTCTTTGTTGATTGTATATTAGGCAAAAAAGTACTCAAAGGAAAGTTGAAAAAGATCCATATTTCTTGCACTGTACAGTCCTATTGTTGTGCAGACAGAGATGGAGGGAACTGGCAAGTGATGGATTTGTGTGAAAACTGTCTTTTTTGAATGACTTTTTATGCCTACATTTGAATACAGCCTCTTACAGCAGAGTAGGTTCAAATAATGAACTAATAGTGAATGTTAAAGATTTAGGGAATTGTCTGTGAACTTTTGACCCTGGGAATATAAGGAGGTTTGCTTTTCAGGAGAATTAGTCTAGCTGGGCTAATGGGTGCCAATAAGGGCTGTAAGCAGTGTGTCAGGGACCAAATCTTTTAATTAACCGCTGAATGAAAAGTAGTTTGGGAAATGCAATAAGTCAGATTCAGGTCAGATCAAGCAGAATAATATGTGGGCAAAGATGAAATTAACATACTAGGAAATGCAAGCTGAAAATCTCCAAACTTTCCTTATTAGACTGATAGAAAATGGGATTTACTTTGATTGCTTCAAGGAAATGTGGCACCTACTTTTACTGACTCATTCTAGCAAGGTTTAGATTCTCCTGGCCAACATCATCTGCAGATGAAAAAGATTAAACTGGATTAAACTGGAGCCATACCGTGTCCAGCTTTGCAATGACTGTAATTGTGGTGCAGGCTGGCTCTGCACTGGCCTGTGCTCCAGTGGTTTTGTTCAAGTCTGGGATGCCCACAAAGTTACAACAAGGATTAAATTGCTAGTGAGCTACTGGATCTTGTCTTTCTTGACAAATAGTGTTGCCTCTGTGCTTCTTTGCATTCTCAATTTTTCTGAGTCTGCTGTCTGTTGCTCTGACAGTGACATTTTAACTTCTCCTGGAGCAATTTGTCTTTTTGTCCTGTGCTTGTATCTTCCCTGTCACAGGAAGTCACAGAAAGGTTGGAAAGGACCTTTGAGATCACCAAGTCCAGCCCAGCACTGCCAAATCCACCACTAAACCATGGCCCCAGGTACCACCACAGCCACACAGCTTCCAAATCCCTCCAGGGAGGGTGAATCAAGGTGAGCTCCACTAATTATTAATACAACATGGGGTAATTGCATTCAGTATTGTCCTGTAGATGGAAGGATCTCGCTTTTAATTATACCTTATTAACAAAATTAGAAGGATCAGAACTACATCTAGAGAGTTTAGAAGGTAAACCAGTGCCTGTCAGCATATCATTACAGAGTAAGGTTTAAATTATTAGCTTAATTCACATCTAATAGGATTTTAATCCTATTCTGATTGTTCTCTGTGCACAGAAAGTATTATTTTATAGTACTATGCCTTAAATTTTGGTGTAGAAAGCTGTGAAATTAATGGGAAAACTACAAGTAAGCTTAGTGGGCTTTGAATTGATCCATTTTGAGTCTTTTCCATCAACACTAAAATTCTGATATGCCTTGAAAACTGTGATTGTGGGTCCCTAATTCCTTAAGTATCATTATCAACAATGGTAACGTGGCATTTGATCTGCCAAATAACTTATTCAAGCCTCCACTAATATCAGTCATCACAAACTACTTAAGTAATTTATTTAATTGGAAACTGCACTAACTTCAGTGTTACAGGCACTGCAGAGTCGTGAGGGATTCCATAAGATCAGAAACAACTTCCCAAGCCCCACTGCATTTCCTCCTTGCTTTCTGACTGGCTTGAGAGTTGCAAAGGTTAGCTAGGATAATATTTTTTTTTTCTTTTTAATTGTTGCAAGGTGCACTTCTTGCCAAAAAATCAAAGGGCTAAATTCAATTCGCTGACTTAAAATCAGTGCTGCTGTCAGCTAGGATACATGTATAATTGTTCTGCCTCTATGTTGTTGGGCTGGAACAGTTTCAAACAATTTACCAATCATGAGCAGGAAGAAAAAAAAATCATTAGAAAATCAATTTCTGCTTAATTGAAGATCTTCCTTCCAAATGGGAATGAAGCAAGATTTATAACCTGGGATTCACTGAGTGTATAATGATGGCACTTGAGCCTGTCAAGGCTTTCATTTGTAGCTGTGGCATGGACAGCATTTACTGTTCCACCTGCTGTGGGTCAGCCCAGGGAGGACCCTGGGAGCAGAGGGCTGAGGTAGGAGCTGGGTGAAGCACAAGAGGCTGTGTTTGCCAATCCAGGCTGGGAGATGAGGCATTCTACAGGGAGGAGGCAGAACAGCAGAAGGGAATTTCAAATGCATTGTTTATTTATACATTTCTCCTGAGTGCTGTGAGTGGAAATTACAGTGACTGACTCTTGGAGACGCCCCATTGGCATCTGATTGCTGATGCCAGCTCCAAGGAAATCCTGTATCCCAGTGCCCTTGGGGGGCTTCATTCTCTGCCCCCAGAACAGAGGTTCCCAAAGGTGAACTCCTGTCACTATTCCATGTGAGAGCTTTGCCACTCATTTCAGTAGGATCAGCATTTCACACCATCTGAAAACTTGTAGTCTCCTTTTCTTCTGTTGAAAACGGAGCAAATCACAATGTGGTTAAATGGCAGCAGGCAAGGAAAGCATAGGAAAATGAAAAACTGGTAGGAAAATTAGACTTGTGATTGTAGAGCCTTTCCCCTTCCTGGCTTCTCCTGCTGTACTGAGAAAGTGCAGCTCCAATCTCCTTTAAGTCCAAAATGAGTGGAAGAGAGTCATGGTGTAAATACCAAGCAAAAGCTAAAAGTGAATTTACCAAAGTTCAATAAACATAAAAATGATGAATTTAGATGTCATGTAATTAACTCAGAATTACATGAGCAATAACCAAGTAATTACACCTTTAATAATGCATTAAACTTGTCAGGAATACTTAGTCATTCAACTAGAATTTAACAAGATAGCCTATAGCAAGTTACAGTAATTAGATATCACTACTGAAAACATTGACAGTTCCTAATTGATACCTTTTATTATAAAGTTAAATGCCAAACATTTCTTTTGAGTGTATTAAGGAGTAATATTAGCTGTGTTTAAGACTATACTGCCTGCTCTAATAAATTCTATGCAGGTATAAAAACCAGCAACAAACAAAACCCTAAGAAAAAACAAATATCGGCTAAACCTATCAATCAGTTACACAAATGTGGTTCAAGTTCTCACTCCTGTAATTTAAATTACAACCTAAGAGAGGGTGTTCCCTGGCAGCTCTGTCAGCAGCAAAGGGAAAAGTGAGGTGGAAGAAAAAACTCAGTGAAACAGATAAAGAAAATAAGATTTACATCACCTGAAGGATGCAGGTCTTTGTGGGAATAAGGCACCCTGCAGCCTTTGCAAGAGTGGAGCAGGGAAAATAAACAACCTCAGGACTTTGTAAATTAGCTTTAAAAGCAGGACTCAGGCTTACTAATGACTAAATCAGATTGTTTAGACTACAGGAGAAAAGGTTTCAGAGAAAGAGATGGAATAGAATTGAAACTATGTGTTTACTTGCTGCTTCTAAGTGTGGGAGATATTTCTGCTGGTTTTGTGTTGCTCAGTCTACACAGTTGGCAAATAATTATTTTTAATTTTTTTTCATTGTAACCATGCCAAGAAGTAAAGTTTGTTCCGGGGGAAATGGAAAGAATAATGCAAAGAAAAAGTAAAAAATAATTATTTGTCAACTTTAAATGTAGTTTTTCTGAATTAAAAATGCATTGTTTAATTCTATTTTATCAAAAAACCTTTTTTTATTTACAATTTTCTTATTTACCACAATAACACCCACATTTTGCCTCAATTCACAAAGATTTTTGGTTTTTTGAAGTGTATCTCTTTAGTGAATTTCTGGAGAGAGAAAGTATGCAATCTTACTCTGGATATGCACTGGAATCTCTGATGCTTAGTGGAACCATCTGTACTTTAAACCAAACTAAGCAGAGATTGATGGTGTCTGTGTGAAGCAGTAGAGATCAGCTGGAATCATCACATACATCTTTTGTCAATTCTTTTTTCATCTGTATAATTACAAGTCTTATCAAGCTGCATGCTGAGCTATGGCTGATTGTCAATAAGACCTCTCTTGATTGCATTGTATATAAATATTCCGTGTCAATCTCTCAGGATGCAATTCCAGGGGCCAAACAATTGTGCCTCATTCCATGGATACAAGGTCCTGGCCTTTTTTGCTACAGTGATAATCAAATTAATACCCAAAAGGGGGGCTCAGGGTTAATTCCCCTGCACCCTAATGTTCCTCTGCTCTGGTCTGTGGTGGCTCTGCTGAGCCCTTCTCTCCAGACACATAACATTATTCATGAAAATGAAAGTACTACATTTATGTTTACATGATCCTCAGCCAGTTGCATGGCAACTGGAATTGTCTTTACTTTTATGCATATTAAAAACACGCAATAGATACCCTTTCAATAATTAATTGGTAATGAATGTAGAAGTTGTAGAATGATTTATCCAATGTGTGTAGGCTTTATCCAGTGGTTAAACTGGATAAACAAGCTTTGTTTTTCTTGTTAGGACTTCTTTCACCAAAGATTTTCTCAAAAATACCAGGCAATAAACAAAACCCATGAGGAGCTGAGTGACCTGGGCAGTGTCAAGGCCAGCCAAGTGTGTGCGTTTGCAGGGCACAGGACAGAAACTCTGGGCCAGAGCAGACTGCAAAGTCTATGCTGTGAGGGAGGCAGCAGTGATTTTCAATCCATTTTCACCACTTCTGATGCTCCTGACACCCACCCAGTGCCTGTCTCTCTCTTTGGACTCCCCCAGTGTGCAGGCTCCTCCTCAAAACAGTTGACACCAGAACAGAGATGCTGTGGCTTGAAATAGCTCTGCAGGGTTTTCTCTCCTCTCTTCACTGACTATGACATAAAGGGTTTCCATTGCATGGAGAAAGGGAGCAGTTGTAGATTCAATAAATATTTTTCTTGTTCCCTCTTGCTTTTTTCCTGGCCAGTTCCAGGGGAAAAGGAAAAGGTCAGTTCAGCTGTATCTGCATCACTCAGTAATTTCAACTGTCCCCATCATACCCTTGGGCTTCTCTCAATAGAGATTTGGGATTCCAAAAACTGCACTGGCTGGGACTGGACAACCTTTCCTCCTTGTTGGGAATGTGAGAAGGACTTTTTCCGGACAAAGTCAGAGGCAAACATCTGGTTTCTGCATGGTTTTTATACTTGCTTTAACAAAAGGTGAAGTAAGAGGTTTCTTTACTCTCCAGAAGTCTCTTTTGTATTTATTTAACCAGAGCAGAGCCTGAGGGATGCTCGTGCTCTGTAGAAGAGTTGTACACCTGCTTGTTTGGCCTTGCCAGCACTCCCTGAGCTCCCCAGAGAAGTCAGGCACTGCCTTGCTTGTCCCCTTGTCTGGGGCATGTCTGGAGTCACCCCTTTGTCCCCACGAGGATCTGCTCATAGATCTGCAATGGGCACAGAGGAGTCCTGCCCTTGTGAGCAGCAGCAGGATGTACAAAGTGTTCAGCTGATGTTTCTTCCTTCCTGTCACCACTAATGCAACAGAAGGAGTCAATCACATTGTTTTATTTCCATATAAATATGTATTTTATTTCCATATAAATATCACGTGTGCATTTATATCCATGTAACACACACAAACCCCTTTGCTCATATAGAGGCTCTTCTATCACACATGACTTTGGGGTTTGAGGTTCCTTGAAATGAGGTGTTCCCAGCAGCTGGGATGGGAACCCACCAGCAAATCTGCATATCTGCTCCTGCAGCCCCTCAGGTGGGGGCACAGTTACCATGGCTGCAGGATGCAATCATGGCAAGTCAGATAAATGAAGGACACTATTGATTGTTCATTTTTGCACACACCATTACATGCACACACTTCTGAAAATAAGGCTCGGGGCATAATTGGTTGCCAATGGAGCTTCACCAAGTTGACTGCATACATTTGGTTTCTCTTATTTTTGCATTTTAGAGAGCTGTTCATGCTGATTCACAGAACCTGTCTGAGGGCCTTGGATTTCCTCCTGGATGTTTCTCTCTGCATAGCTCTTCTGTTATATACCTAAAATGGATGATGTGGTCAGCCTTTTAGATATGCTGGTTGTGTTCTGCTTTATCTCTACAAAGCAAGGAACTGAGAGTTCTCCAAAAGGCTTTCCAAGTTTGTTCCCAGAAACAAAAGCACAGGAATTTTTTGAAAGCTTGAGACAAGATATGTGTGGAGGCAAATTTGACAAAGCAGTTGATGAGTTTGCTACTGAGCAAGTTGCTGGGGGAAAAAAAGCAGATTCTCTCTTGAAAGATTACACAGAATATTGAGGGCTCTGGTGTTGATCCTGAGGGTGGAGTTGCTTTGGGTGCTCTCTTGGGCTCTACACCAATGTGAGCAACCTTGAGCACTGAGGCCCCTGTGTTGTTGCAGTTGTCCCAGCTGCCAGCTGATGAAGTGACAATGGGGTGTGATAATTTGCCAGCCAGTGCTGGCTTACAGAGCCACTGCAGCCCATTAACACTTCCTAACAATCCCCTGTGGCTCTGAAAGGCATTAGAGTAAGGACTCAAAAAAGCTGAAGCCCATATGAAGTCATGAGTGTTCCTGGGGCAGCAAAATTAGTTAGAGACTTTCAGATGATTTTTTTTGAGCCAGTTTGAGGCTGGGAGACACATGTTTAAAGAATTTTCTGCATGAAAGGCCAGCACGTTGTGCATGGGCTGTATATGAGGAGAGAGCCTCTGGGCTGCTGCATGAGTGACCTGCTCATCTTCCCTGGTGCAGAGAGGAGAAGGGGTACAGTGAAGATGGGAATGATCCAAAGGAATTCAGAGATAATGGGGGACAGAATGTCTTAATTGAGACATCCTTCCACTTCTATCATTGAAGTCAAGAAAATGGTGCATAGAAGAGTTTCTCTAGAGCTACAAAAGTTAGCCCATCATTGTTGTCATACATTACCTGTATTCAAGCTGCTGCATGAATTATCCTTTAATGATGTGCACTGTATAATAACCTAGATAGATAGATACACCTTAACTATTATCTTTTCCAAATGGTGCAGGAGCCACTGGTGCATTACACTACAACTGAAGCAATCAGGCTGCAGATGTTTGGTCTGGAAAGGTGCAGAGAATATATTTCCCATTCCACCTACTCACCACAAAATGTTTCCAGTGACTTACTTAAGACCTAATGAAAAAGATCAAAAAGCTGTACTACACTAGAGGAAAAGAACAGGAGAAGTCAAAGTCATCAGCAGTGTCCTAAAGCCTGGGAACTGCAAGCAACTTGCTGAAATTCCCAGAAATCCTGGGATGCTGGTAGTGCAAGCAAAAAGTCGTGAGTGATTGCTATCAGTTGGGTTTGGAGGAAAGCTCTGTCCTTAATCCAAGATCTTGTGATAAGCTGAGCTCAGTGCACACAGGTAAGATATCCCAATGGGTAAACAGTGTCTCTAATGCTACTGTAGGTCCTGATTTGCCTGTCTTGGTGTCCCGTTCTAGATGGGGATCAGGGGAAAGCAGTAAAAATCCTCAGAGTCAATTTTTCCCCCTTTGTGATCCTTGCAAAGTAGTGGAAGACCTGAGAGATGGGATTAACCCAAAGGTGAGGTGGGCATGCTGTGAAAAGGTTTAAAGTAGCATATTTATTATGTCCTTATTGAAAATATTAACCTTTGGTGACAGGATGAGAGAAATGAAGTTAGGATGACCTGGCTGGTTTATAGCTGGGTAACTGCACAATCTGTACAGATATCCCTGCTTTGGATAGCAATGGGAGTTTTCAGTGTCCACCAAAATCTAAATTTCTGTCTTTGTCTTATTAAAGCCCTGACTCAGCAGATCCCTTCAGCACTGCTTTGCTTTCAATTACATTATGCACAAACTGGCTTAAATGCTTTGGACTCCCCAGTTTGATTCCAAGTGAGACAGAAAATGGCAAAATTTAGAACATGGAACCAATAGGTGCCTTAATCCCCTGATGTCCTTGGTGCCAAGTCGTGTTTCAAATCTGGCCCATGTGCAAAAGATCCTCTTCCCTTTTTATAGTTCATTTAGTCAGGGGTGTTTTTGACAAAAACCAGCAAAATATCCTGGAATTACCTAACGTGCTTGCAAGGGATTGTCCAATGGTTTGTGCAGCGTTCCTGTGCAGGGGTTATATAAAAATGTTCTGTTGCTATGTGAACTGGAGGTTTGTTTTGATGTAGCATCAATACCCAGGAGGGGAGAAAGGGCTGGGGGGAGGGAAGAGAAGGGAAGACACTGGCGTGGTGCCAATCTCTGGAGTTTTTTGTCATGATAAATGGCTCACAAGGAGTCAGCATGACCCGCCAAGTAAACCCAAATGCTCTCAAAGAGCCGTGGGCTTCAGATACTGCTGACAGAAAAGTACTCCTTATCAGCCTTTTTGTTTAAACACACAGGCAGGGCTGCACACGTAAGAGATGTGCAGCAGCAAGGGAGAAGCAGGCCAGCAGAGAGGACTGTGCTGGCAGATAATGTCCACCCAGATGTCCACAGCTGATTTCCACCCACTTTGACTTCTGCAGAAGCTTTGCATTTCCCCTCAGCTACACGCACAGGTCACAGCAGATCCCCTCTGCTGCTGCTGCCTGCGGTGGATGAGCTGTGGAGTACAGCAAAGGCTTCTTTGGTTTCTGAAGGGAGGAATTCACATTCAAAGCTGTTGACTGAGATGGGGGCTCATGTTTCTCTGGTACCTGCATCAGAGGCAGAGCTTCTCTGCACTTGGGTTGGTTTCTGTTTTGTCCTGCTTTTTGGTTTTTTGTGTATTTGACTCAAGTGAAAGGTTTGGGATGTACAGCTTTGAAAATTGATTTCGTATTTATTTCTGATATTTTTGCTCCTTATCCACTCTCTCCTAGAAAGTGTCAGTCTTGTTCTGTTGGGCAGGTCAAGACATGAGCTCAGTGGTGGTTTGGGAGAACGCTTGTGCACCACTTACATCCCCTGTCTGATTTTATGGAAATCTGTCTGTAAGTGCAGCCCCCACAATGCCTTAAACAGCCTTTTGCTAACAGAGACTGTAATGCACTCAATTTACACTTGCAGGGAACAACTACAAGGACAACCAAAGTTATAATTAATATGAAATAAGTATTCCCCAACAGAACAGTCTTAGGGAATTGATGAAGCTGAAGAAAACTACTTTTCTCCAGTTACTCTCAGAGGGAATTTCAAAGCAATGGAAAATGTTCAGGAGAATATTCAACTATAAGAAGACATGTTAGAAAGATCCTACCCTTAACTGAAAGCGAATCATTCAAATCCTCGAAACCTAAGGAGGAAGAAACAACATAGATTGAGAAATTAAAAATGTCAACCAGAGACAGAAGATAAAGGGATTGAATCATGAGTCTTCCACTGTTTGGGTGAGTGTAATCATCTCTCCCTTATCCACTTTGCTGTGTATACAAAGGACAGGCGACGGAGGAAATAAGAAGGACATTATGAAGCATAAGTAGTCACAGGACATTTGAAAATACTTCGTATTTTAATAGTAGCAACTGTGAGCAGAGTGGATTAAATAGGTGCTTTGGTGAATAGCTGAGTTAAATGATCTGCAAGCCCAGAGCTGTGAAGATAGAGCCCGGTGTGGCGGCAGTGAGACGGGCAGAGCTGGCAGGAGACATCTCATGGGGGAGTGAGGGGAGCAGAAGGAGCTCTTGGAACAAGCTGTGCCTTGTATCCCTGAGACAGCTCGGGGTGAGCTGGAGCCTCTGCACGGTGCAGTGAAGCCCTGGAAGCAATGCTGGTGAGGGCTGCAGGGGTGGTGTAGCTACATCAGCTTTGTGCCAGGGATGGATCGCTCACTGAGCCAGTGAGGCTGACCAGCTTCTCTTCCTGGGCTGGAGTGAGCTGTGCCAGAGTTAGTGAGGGGGTTTTGTGCTGTCCTTTGCTGTAAGGTGTTGATGGGTCTGCAGGGATTGACCATGGACACGTTGGGATCAGGCTGAGTCCTCTGTGGTTCCCATAAAGTGCATGGAGTTAATGGAATCATGGTAAGCACAATGCAGACACAAGAGTTAATGCTTGCAGTCCATACCTGGCTTTTGACTTGACTGATTTTGTCATGACACTATTTATCTCTTTGTGCATCTGCAAAATGAAGATGGGTGGCAGCAGGTATCAGCTTTCTGCATGATTGAAGAGAAATGGGGAAGAGATTGGAGAGATATGGAAAAGGAGAGTCTAGGAAACAGGTTAACACAAGTGGGTGAGGCTTCCAGGGATGAGGAGGTGGCTTGTCTGATGGGGTAACCAATTGCTTCCTCTCTACTTAATTATTGTTGCCATCAATGTGAAGACCCAACAGCTGAAATACATATTTGATTTTGTGAGTGGGACTTAAGTAGACAGAAAATCAAATTGGAGCCAGAACTAGCCTGAAGGCAGGCACATCCTAATGCAAAAAAATTTTTAAAGGGATTTGAGCATTCCCTGTGGCACAGCTTCCTTGTCCCGCTGCTGCTGATGCAGCATGGACTGGTTTCCCCCAATTTCCAGGAGACCAAAGAAATAAAATACTGTTCTGTCAAAACCAAAGTGCCTCTGGGCAGCAGATGAGGAGGGTTTGGAGCTCTCTATCTTTTATTGGTTTTATTTTTTTTTCCCTTTTCCATCCTGCATTTGCTCTTAAAGAAATTGTCATTGAGGGAGGGAGAAGGCAAACAAAAGTTGACTTTTGTTAAGCGGTGGAGACTTGGCAGTTGCGTGGAGGTCATGGTGCTCAGTCAGTGTCAGCCTCCATTCCCCAGAGTTGTATCCTGTAATGTATTTATTTATCATTACAGACGGCCAAAATTTTTTTTTCCCCTTTCAGTTTGTTCTGTCCAAGGCCGCAGGGTTCCGACAGAGATCAACAGCATTCCCGCAGTGATGAAGCAGCTCGTCAAAAGCTGAATTAGATGTTAAATCTTTCTGAAGTGGGGAGGAGGAGGAAGGAGGGGAATCACATTGTGCTAAGAATTTATCATGTGTTGTTTCCTGTGAGATAATGTATAGGAGAAGATTTGTTATGGTGCAAGTTTCAAACTGCTGTTTCAGGGCTACAGTGTCTGCCAAGCTTATGATGTATTTGATCTTTTCTGAAAGTCCTTCTTTTCCTTTGCTACCTTTTAAGCCGACTTTCTTCCAGGTAGGTAAACACTTGAAATGTTTCATCTCCTGAAACACATACAGGTGAGCACTAAAATTTGCATGGATAAGAGGAATAAGCAGAAATAAGCTAGATTAAACTGTGAGGTCCTGTGAGGCTTCAGCTCTGGACAGAAGGCTGGGTGCTCAAGTCATCCTGAGCTTTGCAGTTGGATATGTTAGACAAGCTGTGCAGGTGTGCCTTCTTGTGGAAACCTATGAATTTTGGTACAGACCCTGAGGAAAACAAAGGCTTGATTTGCAAAGGTGCTGCAAAATGTGCCCAGCATTACTTAAAGTCCAAAGAAGCAACAGCCTGATGGTGCTTCTGAAAACATTTATTGAGCCATTCTGCATCAGTGACCATCTCTTACAGTGCAAGCCTCTTCCTTGGGACTGTGCATTTGTAACCTGGTGGAAATACTCCTTGTGTTCTTTCTTTCCTCATGCTCCTTTTATCCTCAGAAGGACATAGGGCTGAGCCTCATTTATGTGTTCTGATATAATAGTGTTTGCTATTTGCAGTTGTTGAACAGGCAGCTCATGTCCCTTATTAATGGACTCTAAAATGCACCCCTTTTAATCTAAATTGAGAGGGGGAATGTGTCCAAAAGATTTTTCTCTCTGAATAAGTACATTGGTGTAAGAACATTTGGGGTAAAATTGCAGCTTTGCTGCAATTCCTCAATAAAATGTCAAGTGCAATGATAGATGAACGGGCAATCCCAAAGTTTACTCAATATTGTTTTGTTCCCAGTATCTAGGTCAAGATATTTCTGGTTTGTTCGAATCAGAGTTTCTACAGGTCTTAAATAACACTGTTAACATTATGAGTGGTTTAGTTATCAGGCAGGAAGGAAGCTTATTGATCAGCAGGAAAAGCACTGTGTGCATATGAGCCATCTCTTCCTGCCTGGCTTTAATGAATCTGAAATCCAACATCGGACTTGGAAAGTCCCTTGTGATGAGGGGTGTGGGAAGGAAGCTTCCTCCTGCCTCAGCTGCTTGCCTGCTCTTTACCAGAAGCACCTGAATTGCCTTTGATGAAACTTTTCCATAAAGTAATCCTGAAAGTGTGATCTACTGTGTACTTTGCCTAGGAGCTACTGAGGTGCAGGGGGGAGTCAAAAATTCACCCACTGTTGAATGAATTTGGGCCCTGGCTTTGGGTTTGAACCCAATCTCTGTACTATCAAAGTGTTGGTTTGGCCTCTGGACTAGGTGAATGTGCTTTTCAGATGCTGGTCCCCTCCTGAATAACCACATGGGGAAAACACATGACTGCTTTAAGCCACCAGGCTCAGAAAACACCAGCAGGTACCCAAAGTGTCAAGGGTGAACAATGATGTTGTCACCACAACCCCTAACTTCATCCAGGGTTTGGGTCCTCAATCAGCATCTCAGGTTGCTCAATGTGAGTACAAGGAACTTGGAGGTAAAATCCAGGGAAAAAAAAAAAAAAAGTTTTAGCTTTTCTAGGCTGTCCTAGAAGGAACTTTAGTCCATCCTTCCTTTTGGAGGTTTGTGATGTTGCCAAAGAAGTTCAGGGTAACCTGTCTTTGCTCAAAGCTGAAAGGTACATAAGCTGTGACATCATCTTTCTTAAAAATATATATCCCATCTTTCACATTATATTATTTACAGAAAATAGGGCAGTAGAAGGAATCCCTGAGTGAGCATCATCATCATGAGATGAAAGAAAATCATGGTGTTTCCTCTGCCCATTCACTCAATGAAACTTGAATTCTGCCTGTGAAAGCAGCAAGGCTTTGACAGGAGGAGAGGTGAAGAGCGGGATCTTTCTGGGGTATGGCAAGTGTTAATTTGAAGCCCTCTGGTTGAGAAGTGGAATTTCTGCAGGAGTTGAGGATTGCTGAGTAACTCAGTGAAGCAGCAGTGGCATTGCTGTGGTGGGGTTTGGCTCAGAGGAGGCCCCAGCAGCAGGCTCTGGGAGGAGCACACCCACCTGGGAGTGCTTGGTACTCACCTGCAGCTCCTGCAAGGCACTGGGGGACATGAACACCCTTTTGTGGAGTGCAGGCAGAGCTGGGCTGAGCTTGGTGTGCAGCCCAGCTCAACTGGGGACATGCCCAGATGCAGATGGAAACAAGGATGCATAAAGGGTTGGGGATGGGGAACATCTCCTGTTCCAATGAAGGCAGCCACAGGGCAGGTTGTGCCAAGTGGCTGGGCTGCTCTGACAGTTCACCCCTGCCAAAAGGGAGAAGTGTCTCTGTACCACCCAGCTTTTGGTAGAGCTCTGCTGGACCAGTTCACCACACTGAGTGCAGCAGTGGGGAGCTATTCAGAACAAGTATCTCGTGGGGCTTCATCCTGCCAGGTGTTTGCAGAAGGCCACAATGAAGCAGGAAAATGAATCCTCCTCTGCCAAGCAGTTTTGTTTACCATGTGTTCCTCTTTGCAGTTTCTGAAGGATCTGGAAGAAATTACCAGTGACAGTTGTGAGAGGGATGGACTCCAGCTTGGCGGGGTTGGTTTGTGCTTTGTTACCACATTGCCTCTTCCTAGCAAAGGGGATGTGCTGGTGGCATTCCCGGATTTCTTGAGCTCTCATACTAACTCTGGTAAGTGTGTAGAAAGGTAATTATGAGCATCATACAAGAAATAGCAGTTCAGGGTTGGTTTTTTTTTTGTTTTGTTTGCTTTGGTTTGTTGGTTATTGCAGATCTGAGTTTCAGGCTGGAAAATGCCTCTGTAGCCCACTTGGATAGGAGTGTTGTATTGCTTTTCCTGGTTCTTTATTTGTTCCATATTCCTTTCTGTTGTGTCAAGCTGCCCAGCCTGTGCTTTTGGGCAGGATCTGGTCCTGCCTGTGACACTGCAGGTCACACAGCAAAGCCTCCCTGGAAAGGAGTGTAACTGTCACAAGAATGTGCTTCCAGTGCACAGAAAAGAAATCCAATAGAAAAGTGACATGATAAAAGATAAGCCGTGTTAAACAAAGATGTTTTCTGTGTATCACAGCCAGACATGGTGTATTTCATAGTACAGCAGAGCACACTTCATCAGAATCCCAGGGAAGAAGCAGACCTGCTAAAAGAATAACATTTTGGTGCCAGGGAAATTATGCATTTAATAGATCTCCGCTGGATTTTGTAGAGAGATTTGCAGCTACATTCAGCCTTGGCTAAAATGTGATAGCAACATGTTGTAGGAGCCAGTTCCTCCTCAGGGCTTCCTGTTACAACAATGGAGCTGTAAATGGTGTTGTGGAAGTGGCAAGTGTCAGAAGGCAGCAGGATGTCATTGCAGTTGGGAGGTGCTTTTCATTAACTGGCCTGTTCAAATGCTGAGCTGTCCAGGAGAAAATCCTGTCAGGTTGCTTTTCAGATGCTTGGAGGGAGGAAGTTTGACTGTGCTCTACATGCCTAGTTGCACTGGATCCTGATCCTCATCCAAATCTACTCTGGCCAGAGCAGAGCCTCAGGGACAGAGTTCTTGTCCTGCATGCAGCCTCCCCTCACTCCTGGCAGCTGCTGATGGGATGCAGCTCTTGCTCAGAGGCAGGATGGATGGAAGGGACAGGCTCCTTGGTTTTCCTTTAACCTGTCTCCTACTGGCAATTCTTGTCCAAGAGAAACCTCTTCTCAATGTATTGAACAGAAACCCTTCTAAAAGTTGACAGCTTTGAATGAAAAAACATGGACATGGTGTTTTGGTTTTGAAAAATATCACCTACAGCACGTCAGAGTGACAACTGTTTGCAACCTTTTGGGCACTTCCTTTCTGCAGCATTCAAAAGAGCAAAGAGCTCATCCTCTGTCACTTTTGTGTAGGGATGTCTCTAGGAGAACTGAGACTGTCTCTGAAGAGACCAAGCTGTCACTAAAAGATTTGTGCATTCTGACTACACAAGAAGAAAAGCCAATTTCATAAAGGTATGTCTCACTCCTCTGTCCCTGCCTTCCCACACTCCAAAGGAGACTGAAAGGAAAGAGGATGCTAGGTGGGACAGTGGATGGTGGGACAGTGGATGGTGCTCTTGGCTGATGCCAGCAGCAGAAGGACAAAACTTGGTCTGCCAGGACGATCTCCCTTGTGGTAGAAAATCCTAATGGATTCATTTTAATTTAGGCTTCAAAGTCGATAAGTTGGTTTTCTCTTCCACATTCTACTCTTTGAGTGATAACTTGGCTATTTTCTGCCTGTGGAAGGAGGAACTGGTTGAATGAAAGTATTTCATGATGTGTGAGTGAGAGAATCCCTGTGCCAGGGGTGGCTGGGGGCAGGGGCAGCGTGAGGAGGGGAGCACTGGGCAGGGTGGGCTGTGGGTGCTCTCTGTGCCCATGGGGTGCTGAGGGGGAGTTTGCACCCCCAGCAGTCACCACCGGTGCTGCAGGACCTGCCCTGTGTCTGCAGGCTTGCGGGGGAGGCTAAAATAGTTCTTGGCATCAAGTCTTGGATCTTGGAACCTCTTTGCTTAATAGATTGCTCTGTCTCCCTAGTGATAGTGCTGCAGCTGCAAGCCACAGAGGCATTTTGGCTGAAGTCCTCTTGGTTTAAAGGAGAGAATACTGGCTAGATCTGCTCAGCAGCAGCATGACTGAGTGCTCCCTTTCCACCCTGGCCTGGGAGAGTCCCAGTTCTGCTAACCTGAGGGACACATCCCTTCATGTCCCAGCCTCTGGAGATGGGAGAAACAGTGTCTGCAAAAGCTTTTGGTTTATATAGAAAGATTTGAGGTCTCTGCCCAAGAGGCCTTTTTTTGTGCTTTTTTTCCCTTTTGAAAGTTACTAAGTTTATTTTTGTCTGTGTGAGTTGGCCTGGTTTTTTTAATATATGGTAAAGGTGGCTAGAGTCCTGCATAGACACTTTTTTATATTTCATATAAACCTAAACAAATACATTAAATAAAGGTCCTTTCACCTCCAACTTGATGGTTCAAATCCAATCGTGCTTGGGAACAGAAATGTTCAAGCAGTAAAAATAAAACATCTCCTGATTTATGAATAGAAGTGTCAAGCTTTGACTTGCTGTGATTACTGGCATCACATTATTTGTGAACATTCAGACAACTGCCAGAAATCCACGAAACACATTTGTGAATCCCAGAAGTTTCATAAACTTCAGCCTGAGTGGTGATTTGCTTTCTGGTGGATAAGTGGGCTGGCTGGAGTTGTGTAACGAGGCCAGCTAACCAATGCTCAGGTCTCAGAGTAATAATAATGAGTGCAAAGCTCTTGTTCCTGTTGCACAGCAGAAAGTGGCAATTCTGCTCCAGTTTACACCAGACAATTGCCATTTGCTCTGGGGAGATGTTGTTACTGGTTTGAGGAAGCCAAGGAAGAGGGGATACAACCCAACTTTCAAACCTTACATTGTTTGCTGGGGCAGCTCTTGAGGGGGAAAATATTCATTTATTTGCTTCAAGGCTGAATTGTTCAACTGGAGAAACCACAGCAGTGGTAACTCCAGGTAATGCTTGTAGAGAATAGGAGGTGGTGGGAAATGGGGCTGTGCTTCAGGGCTCTGTGCAAGGCAGAGCACATCAGCGACTCTTTATTTGAACAATGTTCAAATGCCTTAAAAAGCATGGGAATTCAGCAAATCCATGTGGATTTTGCACCAGGAGAAGAGATGCCACAATTAAAGCCTAAATTCAAGGCATGCTAAGATGACTCTCTCCCCAGCAGACCCTGCCTTGTGCCTATTTCCAAAAGCAATGAGTGAATCCCAGGCTGTGGGAATCTTGGCTCAAAGCAATGGCAAGACATGGCCTAGAGTATTGCAGAGCTACTCTAAGACTAATTGTACATGATATTTTGAACATCTTTTAAGTGTTCTTTTCCTTTATGTGAGTCTTTATGTTCTCTCACTGCTTTCTCTCCATCTGCAGAAAGTAAAATTTAGAAGAGGTTATTATAGCAGCTTTGTCACAATATATGGTACCTGCTTGGGGAAGTGACAGGATAGGGACAGCATGGCATAGCTTGCTTCTGCAACCACTCTGCATATGTGAGACTTTAAAACATTATTTGCAGTTTCTGTTGGTATTGTAAATAATAGATCAGGTCCACAATTTATTTGCTGAAAGTTCCATCAGATGCGGTGCAATTAACAGACTGTAATCATTAGGATTTGGAGAGAGGGTGACATATCAATTTTTAACTGGTTTTCCTCTTAGAAACACATCCAAGTAGTGCTGCCTCCAGAGGGATATGCACATGGATGAATGCACTTTGTGCATGCCATTTTATATACATTCTCACTTTGCTTTCCAAGTATTAACATGTGTAAATCCCTTTGGCATGTGCAGATACGTGCAAGTGGGCTGTGCATCCATAGCATTTATTTGCATATGGAAGAAAGCATATGTGGAACTGTGTGCACTGAGTTACACTTGCACTGAAGCCCTTTGAGGGTTTGACCTTACAAAGTATCTCTTCAAACCTGCAACTCAGCGAGATTCGGTTCCTTTTGCCTCCAAAATAAAGGCAGGGTGACTTTTTGGAGGAATCACGATATTATTTTAGGAAATAAATCTTTTGAGGTGTATTGCTCAGTTGCCTTCCCTTTAATAGAGGAACATGGAAACCACAGAGGTGGAGAAACCAGTCTTGGTGGGCAAATACAGGTGTAGCTCAGTGGTGTTGAGCTGGTACCCAAGTGAGTTCAGGTAATTACTGCTGGGGAGATTGTTCTTTCTACCCACACAAATAATCCTGTGGCTGCAGCATGACACCACATGCTCTTTGCTGCTGTGGGTCTCACCTGCTCTACAGACTTGTCCAACAAGTTGATTTGGCTCTCAGGGTCTTAAATCAGGAGGGAGACTCTGGAGCTGTGGTGCCCATGCCCCGCAGTAATGCAGGACATGGCCCAGCAGGGTGAATCTCACAGAGGTTCATAATTATAATTAGCTTCTGGAAATATTAATGCATGCATTTGAGTTTTGAAGGTGGTTGAAACAGAGAAAAAAAGTTTTGAGAACTGCTTTTCCTTTACATTTTAGGAGGGCTTCTAATGATTTTGTCCAGTAGCTCCTAACTTCTGCCAATCCATTCTTTGTACATAGATGTAAAGATGATGACAATATCTGAGACAATATCTCCTTGAAATGCCAGTTAAAACCTGAGAATTTTTAGTGGGGAAGCTGGTGAGACTCTTTTGGCAAACTGTTGGGTTTTCTACATCTAAACACCTACCACTGATTACTGAAATGATTTTTTTAAAAAATTATAACTAAATGAGAGTACCCCTGACTTCCCCGATGTAGGCAATCTTGCCCATGTGGATTTATTTTTCTCTTCTTGTGCAGAAATTGAATGTTTCATTCTGTGTCTTACAGAGGCTCTAATTCAGGTTCTCTACTGTTATATCACTTTATTTAAGGACAGTGCAGGAGGCAGGAATCTGAACTGGCTGCCTGATGCTTAAGGAGGTGAATAATGACTTGGAGAAGACCTTGTGCATATCTTTTGATCTTTGGGCTTCAGACACCCCTTCACCCATAATTAACTCGTGTGTTGACTGATCACCTGAGTGATCAAGGGAGACTCAGCATGTCAGTGGAACCCAGGGAACTATTACTCCATGGCAAAACAGCAATCAAGCCAGCTCGTCTATGATACAAATCAGATACCTGCAAGAACAAGTCACGTAATGGCAAGCTGTACTGGAGATGGATGATATCCTAAATCATTATCTTCCACAGCATCAATTATGTTTACAGGGTAAGCCCATGCTATCTTCATGGCAAGCCCTGCATCCAGATAGCAGCAGCAGCAACAACAAAAATTAAAATTACAGCATGAATTTCGGGAGGGGCAGTGCACTATGCACGACTGGCTAATAAATCAAGACCATCCCTGGATTAGATGGAGGGGAATGGGAATGGTTATCATTCTGTTGTATAAAATGCACAGCTTAGGCTCTATAGATCATTTAAAATATATATGAATTTGAAATCAGCCAAAAGATATGTCAGGCATTTTTCTTCTTAGAATTATGGCATGTTTCTAAAGCCTAAGTGCTTTTCAGTACAAATTTTAGCATGTTTTGCATTCAAATGAAACATCTACTCTACGTGTGAAGCCTTTGCACACAGTGCCTGTAAAAGTGGAGGGAATCACTGGATTTATAGGTTTCTTTGCACATTCTGTCAAAGTCAGTTCTGCCTAATGGAGCCCATGGAACAGGAAAGGCTTTCATTGCACAACTTTCCATGAGAGATAATGTTGGCTGCCTGGCACATTGCAATGCCTAAACAAAGACTCAAAATAAGTTTGTGTTAAAAGAAGGAACCTCAGCTGGGAAGGGATTAAGTTAATAGCATTTTCTGTAATGTCTTTATCAGCATTTCTGTGGCCAGTTTGTGACAATAAACAGGGGAAAAAAGCTCATGTTTGAGATGGAAGTAAATTTCAGGCTGATATGAGTGATGTACCTCATAACCAGTTATAATTAGAAGGGAGGCTTCTTACAGCGCCGCTTCTCTATAAATCACAGCAGATATTACCCCAACTTGTACAACAACTATGAAATATGCTGGGAAATTTGAAACTCATGAAAAATAGGTTCTTTTGTTGCAATTTCATTCTCAGAAAAGCTCTCATTTGATACAGGCTTACTTTATTTTTGACTGGTTTCTTAAAACTAAGGTAACGAGCCTCAATTTTCTAGAAAACTGTTAAAATTTAAATTTAGTAAAGTCTTTTTTTTTTTCTTATAATCACAGTTTGTGCAAGATTGAAGCATTGCACGTTTTTCTACACAGAGTCCTTACTTGGAAGAGTCTATCAAAAAAACTCAAGCAAAAGTTTTCTATAGCAGAAGCTTCTTATTAGCACAATTTTACACTGAAGAAGTCAGAAATACAGGTTGATAGCTAATAGTTGTGTATTTTCCTCTTCTCTTCTGACAGAGTCAGCTTTGACCTGGCTGGGTGCCCACCTGCATTATTCCAGATGTGACCATGGAAAGTCCACAGGGAAAGCAACCCTGGGGAAGAAGGTCTTGCTGGCTTGATGCCTAAAAACAAAATAAAAATCAAGTGGTATTCCTCGAGTTTTTCTCTTGCACTAAGGTATAAGTCTTTTTCTTATGATATTTTAAGAGAAAGTGAGTTTATTTTAGAAATGTGTTCTCTGAAAACTTATGAACCATTCAGGACTGTTGGCATGGCAGGGCTGTAGCTGCTTCTATTGATCCTAATTTAAAGCTATAATTGCAAATAAAAACATCATTATATCCCCCAGCTACTTTAATTGAAAGGATTGATTCACAGGGGCAAAGCATGATAAGAACTTCTATATGGCCCAAGTGCTTATGGCCATTTTAACACACACATTCTGGCATGGCCTGGGCTTGTTCTTATATAGAAGAATGCCACTGACATTGGGAAGAAGCCTCCATTCTTCTTCTCTGCTCATTTCTCCACTTGAAATAAAGCAGGGGGCCTGCACAGGACTCTGTGGGCAGCAGGAGGGTCCCTGGCTTGGCCTCCCAGGTGTCAGAGTCACCTGGAGGGGCCTCCTGTACATGCAGGTGTCCCTGGTATTGCTCTGGTTGGGTGAAAGAAGGTTTACACTGTGGCTGGCTGTGACAAGAGTGAGATGGCATTGCTCAAGGGAATGTTTTCTGTCAGGCTGGGTTCAAACATGTGGGACACGCTCAGCTGCTTCAAAATAAATTGGCTTTTTTAAAGAATTAAACACAACTCTTGCTTATTAGGTGAAATTATCAGTTGTTTTGTCTCTCAGAGGTAAACAAAGAGCTGAGGGAGTCTCAGTTTCTCAATCTTATGACCTTATGGTCACTGTCCAAAATACCAGCAGTGACGTTCCACGCTGGAGAACTGAGAAGAAGAAAAGCAGATACTCAGCAGGGTTAGCCCAGTGTCTTTCCAAGTTATCCCTTATTTTTACAAAACATTTCCATATGGGAAACTCTATCACTGAGCAGATGCACTGAAAACAGTGTGGTCAGTGCTTTGTGTAGATGCTGATATGGGCTGCTGAATACCCAGAACTGTTGAGAGGCTTCAGCAGAGCTGCCCTGCACATCTAAATGTAAAACTGATGCCTGGGGCTGAAAATTGATCTGTAACATTAAACTCCAAGCACAGAATGGGCATCACCATTTGGAAGGGAAGCAGATAACTGGTATTAGCTCATCTGGTAAAGATGAGTAGCTGGACAGGGTCTGAAGAATTCTTTCAGATATGAAACCCTTACCCTGAACTTTGTGGAAAATTGGTTCAACACACAAATTTTCAGCAGATACTTACTTATGTAATGTGCCTGAGATGTAACCCTGAATCTAAATGCTTTTTTTGCAGGGCAGAGTTGAGATCTGGCTCTCCAATGACCCTTCAGGACAGCCTGTCTGCAGTTCACTAATCCTAGAAAGCAGACAAATATGCTCTTAAGAAAAAACCCTCCTTTTTCTCTTCCCTTTTCCCTTGCCTTTTTTTTTTCCTCTGTCTCTTTTTCTCTCTCCCTCTTTCTTTCTCTTTCTCTTCTTTTCTTGTTTTTTTAAGGGAAAATTTGTTGCAATAATACAAACCCATCATGCTCTCTCTGGTTACAGCTGAGTGACACTACATCAGCAGCAGAATATGTACAAATTAAACTGTAACAACGCACCAAGGAGAGGCACAGCAATATCATAAAAATTATCCACAGTACAATATGACTAATGTTGTGTGAAATGCATTCATTGGCCAAATGATGTCTAGGTGTATCTTAAGGAGTTATGCTGATGGAGATAATGGTTATAGAGCAGAGATAAAGGAGGGAAAGGCGAGTGAAAGACAAAAGGTTGCAGCAAGGGCAGCCTGGCTGGGGAGGAGGCTCCAGCAGGTGAGTTTGAACAGGAGAGCTGAGCTGCTCTGGAATGTAGAAGGATGTGAGAAGAGCTCAGTGGCACCTTTCCTCCTCACATGTCTGATGGGGAGGTGTGCTGCTGTTTCAGGCACACACACACACACATTCCTGTGCTCCTTCTCACCTCCTTTTATGTGGACTTATTGCAAACATTTATCTAGAAACACAAGCTGCATTTCTGTTAAAATTTCTCTCGCTCTGTTGCTGATAGAAATGCCTTTGTTTTCCCTTTCTAGATACAAAAAAAAACACTCCAAAAAATCCAAAGAGAAGGGACTGATTTTATTAGCATGTCCAAAACCAAGAAATGAACTCAAGCCTAGCCAGAGGATGGCTAGAGTAAACATATCAATAAGGTGCACTCAGAAGTTGTCATCTCATTTCTTCATCTGAGAGCCTTTGTGAAATGAGAGAATGTTTTGCCTGTATAAGAAACTTGGCTATTGGTAAGTTAATGTGATGTTCCTTTTTGTTAAACGTAGATTTAGAAAAACAATCTGTCCAGTGACCCATTGTGCCATCATGCTTATCCAGAGATGTTTATCTAGACGTGAGCATTCTGTTTTCAAAGGAACTTAGGGATTACCTAAGTGAATATTATTTTACATCTAAATTGCATTCTCTAAAACATCTCAGGTGAGCCTCTACCTCACTGAGTGTCTCTTAAAAACCTAAGTGCTTTTTAAAATCATCAAACTGGTCAGCAAAGTGGATTTGCCTGAAATAAAATCAATATATATGCAGTTGGTTGCTGGAGTTCAGGGCCTAGTCTCAGGGCCACAGCCTCTCAAATTACTAGAAAAATTGAGTATTTTCATGGTATTCCTGATTATTTGTTACCTGGTTGGTTACAAAAAGAGAGCCTAGGCCAATATCATGCAGCAGTTGTTTCTGATGTGTGGGAGCCGTGTTAGCCAGTTTTCTTTCCTCATTTATTGATATGTACAAGGATGGGAGTTAGACCCAGCCAAAAATGCTGGGATCCAACTATTTTCAAAGTCTTAAGATATCCAGAATGGGGAGTTAATTTTGTCTCCTAGTGAAGATAGGGGGGTCCCCATGGACCATTTCAATGGGAGGCAAAGCTCTCTACAGACATGGAGTGTGCTGGACTGAGCATTTCTGTTCTGCTTCAAAGGCAGAGGAGGAGGGAGCGATGTGATAAAATCAGTGTTTTCAGCCCTAAACCTGACTTGGATCTGGGGGTTCTTTGTGAACCTTACAAAGCTTTTTCTCCAGCCAACCACCTTCACTGGGCCCTGAGCACGTGCCAGCAATTCCCTAGCAAAGGAAGCTGCCAAAACCCAGGGAGCTGTGATAACTCTCTGCTATCACATCCATAAAGCCCCAGCCAAGGCTGCTCTTCCTCCAGGCGAGCAGGGGCACGGCGTGGCCAGAGAGGAACATCTTCAGCCTACAGCCCAGGCTCTGGTGTTTTATTTTATTCCTTCTTTGTGCTGCTACTTTGTGTTTTTACAGGGCTGTGAAGGCTCTATGCAGAAGAATTTCTGCACTGCCTTTTCATTTGGGAAGCAAACTTCAGCCATGTACTCTGGGGGCAGGAAAGCACGCTCCTCCTTCACTCTGACAGGAGGGTGTGCAGTCACACAGCAAGCTCAACCTTGAGGAGGGGGAGAGGCACTCTGGGACCCAGGCTGGTTTATATCTCAGCTGATTCTCCTCTTTCTCTCTTCCCTATCCCCTTAAAAGCTTGACAGGAGAAATATAGGGAAGATACAGCCATCTGATTAACAGTGCCGGGGGCTGGGGATGGATGACAGGGGAAGGGAGCGCAGCGTGGCTACCAGCCAAGTTCCAGCAAGAAACAGAATATCTGGCTTCCTCTAATCTCTGGAGGAAAATTAAGTTACAAAAACCTTTAGTGGAAACTTTGCATACATTCAGTACCATTGCTATGCCTGACAGAAAAAAAAAAGCCCAAACCCCTGATATATTATTTAGTTTATGGTTATAGAATTAAAGGCGCAAGCTTTCCCACCAGGAATAAAGAATTAAAAAAATCCTCTAGAAGACTAAAGACAAAACCCCATGAAACTCCTTGAATGTTTTGTGCTGTCAGAGTTCTTGAGAAATTCTCCTTTCTGTGTTAATGGAGGGTTGTGTGAATTGAGTGAAAATGTCTGAACATCTTCCCAATGAATTTTTGCACTTACACATAGATCCCTTCTTTTCAGTTTTCTGAGCCATTTGCTCTGCTTCCTGCAGGAGCAATGAAGAAAAGGAGAAGGTGGAGGTGGGGAAAAGGCTCCAAATTGCCCTGGAAAAGGGTTAAGGTTGCTCCTGCCCCCAGTGAGCCCAAGAGCCAAGGCCATTGCCTTGCTGTTCATCAGAAATATGTATTACACACAGAGAGCAATTCCTCCCCCTCCTCCATGTCTGTCATTAGTGTGTTGATGAAAAGTAGTGGAGTTTGATTTTAAAAAAATAGGTTAGGTGTTAAGTGAGCAACAAGTTGGGACCTGTGCATATGAGAGAGAGTGCTGATTAAAATGAACTGGCCTATTTATTGACTGTTACATCTAAGGCACTTGGAGCAACCATGATGAAAGTATTACTTACATGTTACTCAGCTTTATGAAAAGGGGGAAAAAGAAGCTAGATTGGCTGGTTAGAACTTTTCTTCATTAAGATTTACAGTATGTTGATATATGTGCAAAGTGCAATTTTTTTCATGTCAGAAACATGAACCAAGGCTCTGAACAGCCATTGCCTGGCTCAGGTCTATGCCTTCCCCTGGCTGGCTGTGCTCTCCTCTTGCTGGCTATCCAGGCTAGTGGGAATCTGGCTCTGTTTCCTCCAAGAGGAGAAAGCACAGATGCATTTTGTAGTGTTTCCCCCCACCTTGCTGCCAGCAGCTTGCTCCCAACCTTCCTCGTGTGCTTCCTTCACCAGCCTTGTCTGAAGGGAACATTTTCCATGCAGAGGAGCATAAGAGCTGTGTTTACATGCCATTTTCCTTCTGAGAGCTTTATTTCTCTTCAGCCTCAGGGACCTCAGCACCAGCCAAATCTCAATATGGGGCTGAAATTGTACACTGGCTGTCCCCAGCCGTGGGACAGAGGCGAGTGTTTGTGTAAGTGTGCACGTGTGTTGTGTGCACACAAAAACAGATGTGTGCCCTCCAGAATAAATGAGGCTATTCAGAGTGTCACAAAATGCACAATTTATGCCCAGTTTCAGCAATTAGTCAGACCAAAGGAGTGAGGTGGGTCAGCATTAAAACCCTCACTGTTTTGTTTACTTTAAAAAAAGCGACAGGGAGTTCCAGCTGATGAGCAAAGATACTGAGAAAGGGTAATTAAAAAGAAACAATCTTTGATGTTTCTCTTATTACAGTTTCTCCTCAATTTGTTGTGCCTCCCTTACCTGGTCTTGAGAAACAGAGCTGCTGCTTTCTTTAGGGGAGGGTGGTACGGGGGTGGCTGCACAGGCAGCTCTGCAGCAGGAATTCACCATTTGATTCCTGCCAGGCTCTTGCACCTTGCAGTGAATTCAGGTTCTTCCTGCAGAAGTGCTGGCACCTAGCAGAAATTCTAGGTATCAGCCTACAGGGCCATCCACTTGTGTGACTATTTTTATTGAGCTAATGGGAAAAATAGTTTCCCTGAAAAATATTGATAGCTTCTAAAATACTCTACCAGCCTAAGAGTAGCTTAAACTGTGGAAATTAAACCTTGAGCATGACCTGCCCCCATAGTTTACCACCTCTGTTAGTATAAATATTCTGTTCTGTTTGAAATTAGTAGTTTTTTCTTCTACTTAGGTCTCAGTTCCTCTGCTTCCAACACTTTATTTTGTGCCACAATCATAAGACTATAGGTTTTATATATGTTGTTACAAACTCCTGAGCAACCCAAATCTTTGTGCTGTATGGAAGGTTTTTAAGTTCAGCTTGTATAGTAAGAAGGTAAACTTTGCAGGACTTTTTGTTTTTTTCCTGGCCCATGGGCAGCCTTTTCTGACTTGTGCATCATGACTGTGCTCAGTTCAACATGGTGAAGCTGGCTGGGGCTCATGGATGCTCTTTCATTTGTGGGGATGACAGTGAAAGATGAAAAGTGCAGTGGAATGGTTGGGAGTTATTTAATCAAAGTCTTTCAATGAAAGACAAGATATTTTAATATGTGGTTTTGATTCACTGCAAATTTTTGGCAGTAGATGGGGCCCTTACTGTAATAAAATTCCATTGAGTTGGGAAGTCTCTTGGAGGTGGTGCCCAGATGCAGTATGTTGGAGCTGACTCCTGGAACATCATCCCTGACCTAACTCAGGCTCTTTGTTGTCTCCATGTAACTTCTCATGAGAAAAAAACCAAAAGGTGGGAAAGGGGAAACAATGTTCTTATACCTCTGTGCCCCAACTTTTCACTGCACTCTGTCCTAGTGCTTTCTTTTAGTGTCTTTCTTTCCAAAAAGCTGCAAACCCACAGACAGGCTCCCTGTTCCTGCTGACCACACTCAGGAAGAGCACTCAGCCTGAGCTCAAGGAGGAGCAGGAAGGGGAACACACTCCTGGAACAGGATGGGGCAGAGCCAGAGCCTCACCTTCTGCCACGACACTGGGAATTCAACATTTCACTCAAGCAAACCCACATTTCCTGGCAGTGCTGGGCTGGCCTGGAATCCAGACCTGCTCTGCTCAAGGTAGAGCCATTATCCTAAAGTGCTTTTATTGATCTGTTGACTTTCTGTCTCCCTCCTTCTCATCCTCTCTTCACCCTGCCAGCCTCTTAGAGACTCATCTCTTGTCTCATACAACCAAGGTATTTTAAGGGGTGAACAATGATTTTGAAGTCACATTAGACAAACTATATCTGACCAGTAAAACCAGCTCTCCCCTGAATGATATCTAAAGAAGGATCTGTCTCCATTTACAAACCAGTCCCTCTTTCTCTTCCCCTCTTATTTTTTCTCCCTCTATCTGTGTCCTGGTGTTCTTCAAACAATCAATTTCCAGGCCTCATCCATCTCCTTTGCAGCAGCCTATCCCCCAAAGTGGCAATGCCATATTGTCATGCTTTATTTTCAGTTGCTTAAAGAGACCTATGGTAGTAAATCTATAGCTGTGCTGTGATATCCAGCAGCATTAAAGGCTGAGATTTAAAGACAGGCCTGAAAGACTTAGCAGTTGATGCCTGTAGAAAGCCAAGAAGAGCTGTGTGCCTTACTGGAAATTTCAGGTACAACATGTTAGAGTGCAATGTATTACAGTGACCTGAGCTGCAAATCCTTCTGAGATGGAGATAAAGGGAGAAAGAATAATACTGGAGATAATGTTAACAGCTGTGTGTTACCAAATACTAAGAAAAGGCTGGAAGTTGGTTGATCTCTTTCTTATTTCTTATTATTTCTTATTTCAGTGTTCATAATTTCTCGGGTTTGTGGAAAATAGCAATTCCTTCCTAATGGTATTGCTCATTAACTAATTGGATAAAGTGTGGGCATTTAGTCAAGAGTCTGCAAAATACACAATAAATAAAAAAGGTAAATAGAGAACAGCTAAAAAAAGGCTAAATTGGATTATAGAAGTACATTAATTTTTTAAAAATGTGAAGTGCAATGTCTTTCATAGAGCTGAGTACATCATTGTTCATGAATGCAGTATTTGAAAAATAAAGTTAGTGATAGTTTATAGTCAGGTAAGCATAAATATGAACATATGCTTTATAATGCACTCTAATTTTTAATGTTGAAACAACATAAAAGCATATTTGAGTAAAAAATAGAAATTCACATTGAACTCTTTTGATAGCCTGGATAGTACTACAGTGAAAATAGTGTGAGTGTTTTCACTGGGAAATATTAATGAGATCAAGGACAAAAACTTCTATAGTCACATCCCTTTTCCACTTTATTCATATCAGCATTACGTTTCTTTTCATGGAAATTCACAGAAAAGAAGATTAATTTGCTCTAGCCAATAGTTCCCTGTAAATTATTGAAATTCTCCTTCCAAGTGTAGCTACAGCCCTTGCAAGCCAGGAACAGAACAGCCCTGCATGTCTCAGGTGAGCAGTTGTGCAGGACCTGTCCTGGATCATGCCTGGTGCTGTGGTCAATAATCAAAGTCAAGGGTTTGGAAGCAACCTGCTGGCTGAAATATGTTCATGTAAAGAATTTATCTAAAAAAATCTGAATCTAGTGAAATGTGGAGGGGAAAAAAATAAAACCTGTTTCCATATTAATGAGGAAATGAAAAAAAAAGTTGGTGATAACCTTCTCAGACCATGGGATGGCCATTTATGGACATAGGGGAGTGAAGCTTGATTAATTTTAGGATTTGTGTGATGAGAGGCAGTTCACAGTTCAGCACATTGCAGATAACTTAGCTAATTGTAACACTGTGTTTGTAACAGCAAACTTTCCTCCTGAAATCACAGACAAGGAAAAGGGAATGGGAGTCCTGGGGGGAGAGAATGCCTTGGCAAGCACCCTAAGTCATTTACCTTTTTGGAGAAACTGCAGCAGGACCTGCATTTCTGGAGAGTGAACAGCAAATGCTTTGTGTCCTGCACTGAGCTGGAGGTGAGAGCCAGAGTTGTCCTTCCTTCCAGACAATAGCTTGCATGAGGCTGCTGATGCAGAAAACATAACCCAGTGTATTCTGAGCTAGGCACAAATCTGCATTTCCCTACCAAAACTTACAGATTTTGAAGCAATATGTTTTTGAGGAGATATGTTTGCCCAGTTCTATAGAAATCTTGATCAAAAAAGCATTGGCTCAGCCTGTGAGATGCTCCTGACTACTGCTATATGTAGACTGTGAAGTTTGTTTCTGTGTTTCAAAACCTAATTGCTCAGTGAAACTACCTGAGTAAACTGGTTTCAGAGCCAGAAAAGGCTCATAACCATTCTTGTCTGGTAAGAGATCATGCAAAGATAAAGCTGATGTTCACTCTAAAAGGTAAATTTGTCTTTTTACAGAGCAAGGTGAGTTTGTGGACTTTCCTCCTGGGAGATGCTATCAGGACAAGCTGTGAAGTTGGATGTCTGAAACAGATCAAGACGATTTTCTAAACACCAGTACACAAGTAAGTGCTGTAAGTAATTTGCAAGCTAGAGAAAGTGAGCCAAAACTCACTCCTTGAGACATACACGAGTGAGCAGAATTATGTGAAACTCTGCCTCTTCTGACAGCAACCCTGAATATGGACAAGTGCATTTGTGATGTGGCACTGCTGAGCATGAGGCTGCTGGGATGCAGGAGCTCAGGCAGGTGAGCTGCTCTGCTGGGGAAATCCTTTACCCACAGCACTGCTGTCCTTGTGGCCTCTGCATAAAGGAACTGTCCTGTGTATTAGAATGCAGCATTTGTGTGTTGAATTAGAAAGGGTGGAAGGCAGTCCCAGGGAAGAGGATTATGAACTGGGAGCTGCCTGGCTGTCTCCAGTGAGTGTCTGCCAGCCAGGGGAGGCAGGCAGATGCACACCTGTGTGCAGGACAGCAGAAAAAGGCAAGAGGAAGAAGGAAGGGAAATATTCTCTGGTAATTCAGAGGGAGGAGAGAGGCAGAAGGAGCCCCATGCACCTTTCAGCGGAGCAGTTGTGAGCTGTAGGTGTGAATCCCACAGAAACCCGTTGTCATTAAGCATCCTGAAAGGTGAGGAGGGGGTGAGCACTGCAATAAGCTCATCAGCAGCATCTGCACCGACTCTTGGCCCCCTCTGGATACCCTTTGGAAATCTTCAGCGTGTTTTGTGTTTGTTTAGGAGCCAGAAACAAATGCTGGCAGATGCAAAGGTGTGAAATGTTGGCCAACCCATCCCATCGTGCCTTACAAGGCACTGGAGGGAGGATTGCTCTAAGTGGATGATGAGCTCAGTTCAGAGGCTGTTAAGTTAAAGCTTATTACCCTCATTAAGAGAAGTGTGTAATGTGGTTTTGGGCTTCTGATATGGTAAAACCAACATTTTCCAAATGTTTTGTTGTCCTGTCTGTTATGCTTGGAGGGGAATTCAGTTTCTGTTTTGCACTGGGTCAAATTCAGTCCAGAGCTAAGATTTCTCCATGGAGTTTGGAATTTGGGATTGCCTCTGTGAAAGCAGAGGCTGTCTGGGGCAATGTGCTTTGTCAGAGCCAGGAGGGAGCAGAGGCAAAGAAGGAGCAGGGTGCAGAGAGGTGGGTGCCTTTGCTGAGAAAAGGCCAAGCCATGCAGGTGTCCCTGGCTGTGCTCCCTGGAGCTCTGCATGGCAGGAGATCAGCCTGTACTGCTCCCAGCAGGGTATAAATGAAGAAGGATGGCTCAGGTTGAGCTTTCCCTGCCATTTAATAAGCTCTGCAGGATGAGGAGCAGCCAGGTGAGGTGGAGTAGGATCAGGAAGCAGTTGAGATTCACCAGGTATCGTTAGCTTGAGCTCAGGACTGACCCTGCAGGACTGAGCTGGTTTGCACGAGAAGATTTCAATGTCTCTGCCATGTGCTCCTCATCATTTCCATTATCTGTGTCTTTCCTTTATCTGGGGTACCACAGCTCCTCCCTATGATGGAGCATTGGCTCTCCAAGCAGCTTTAATCTCTGGCTGTCTTGGGAGGGTCAGGTTGGGAGAGATTTGAGGTCCTCAGCCCTGCAGTGAAGCCCTCCCTGCTTCAGACAGGCCTGCAATTGAAACCAGCTGATCCCAAGTCCTTTGCAAACATTTCCATTTCAAACCACTGAAGTTTTATGTCTTTCTAATAAAGTTTTTTTCCTTGAGCCTCATAAATCTCATAAAGATCTTGAACAGCTAGTAAATTTGGCCATTCAGATACAAGTTTTCCAGTAAAGAGGATAATGGTTGCTGTTCCTGATGCCACCTCCCCTCCCCACCCCTTCAGCTGTAGGAATTCACCTCTTGCCTGTGGGCTGCTTGGGCCATGCTAAGAAAGGCAACATGTACTCATTTGCAGGAAGGATCAGGGCATTGCTGGGCCTCTGCTAGCTTGGCCACTGCCCCTACTTGTGACCTGAGCAGAGACATTTGTTCTCCTCACATCTCAGATCAGAAGAAATAGGTTGATGTGCCCCTACTCAGGGGGTTGGGAATCTGGCTCTGTTCAGGCTGGACAGAAAATGTTCTTCTAGGTTTGGATTTTCAGGTGGGCTTGGAAGGACATGAATCCAAGGACAACATAAACCCAACACTCCTCAGAGTCCGTTTGGAAACACCAGGCAAAAGCGCTGAAGTTATTTAGGAAAACATGCTAGAGAAATAGAAAATTGCAAGCATATTTTCCTCTTCATTTGTTGTCTCCCAAATTCAAACAAGCTTATTTCCTTTCCTGCAATGCTGTTTTTGATAATCTTGTGCCAAAGGCACTGAATCTGTTCTTATTGCTGTCAATAGCAAGATGCCTGTTGCTTTTAATGGTTCAGCTATTAAAACACCACATCCCAGTTGTCTGGCTGTGAGCAATCCCAAGCTATCGCAGTGACAATATGGAACCTTTTTCCTCTCTGAATGTTTCTCTGCAAAGTTTGACCATTTTGGCTAGGGTAAAACATGTGTCTATCTGGGATTCTTTCCAAGGATGAGATTTTGACAGCTGTGCTCATGTTGGCAAAAATCCTGACATCTTGTGCTTCGTTGAAATAGCAGATTCTTAGTGGAGAGGGGTGGGAATCCGATTTCATAGATGAACACTTATGAATTGAGGACTGTGAGCCTGGCTGAGCTCTTTTCACATGGGGGAAAAGGTTGAAGGCATCCTTTGGGAACAGGGTGGAGCCTGCCTTTCTTCCCATCCCCACCTGTGGGCACAGATGGCCGATGGGCAGTGGGGTGCATGGAGCTGTGCGTGCTGCTGCCAGCTTTGTGCAGCAGTTTGGGACATGCCTTGGACTGCACCCATGGAAGTGGGAGTCAGCCTGCTTGCAGCCTATGCCTAATGATTTTCATTTACATATTGGATGTTTTGGGCACGACTGGTGGGCGGCGTTGGTGCGCTCTCAATGAAAATCCACCTTTGCAACCCTGGTCAAAACTTGGCCTGATATTTCTGCCAGAGAGCTGGTGAAAAACAAAGCCTGGCTATATTCTGAAATAGCCTGCTTTGGGTGTTTTATTTTCACTATTGTGATAAAGTTGATGGAGTGGTTTTTGTTTGTTTTTTTTCACTGGAATCTCCATCTTGAACTGGAGAAATATTTCCCACAAACACTGTAATTATTCAAAGCTGATATATTTTTGCAGTAACCTTCAATCTGATGAACTGTCGCTTTTCTGATGAAGAATCACTTATTTGGAGACTAGAATTCCTATTATCTCAACAAATAGGGAGTGGTGGCACAGAAAATTGTGTCAGGAGGTCACCCAAGAATTCCACATCAGAGGCAAGGATAAACGGGAATGGGTCTGGTGGAAGGTCATCAAAATTTTTTTCAGAAGGTATTTTGCAAATATTATATTTGCAAAATATCAAACTTTCCAGTGGCCAGAGAGTTCCTTTATATTTTACCAAGAAAAATAAATTAAAGAAAAAAGTCATGAGGTTTTAAAACCATGTCAACAATCATTTGCCATGTGTGGTATTTCACTGGAAATCAAGGAAAAATACTTTTTAAAACACAAACAAGACAGTAGTGAAACAACAAAAGCCCAAACAATACATGCCTCCTGTTAAAAACAATTCAAACAGTTTTGCTCAGGAAAGGTTTTAGCTTAGGGTTAGACACACAGAGTCAGACATTCCTGCTTGCATCCATGGCAAATGTGAGGTCTTTCATGTAACAGTTAAAGGAAAAGCAGCCAATCTGTCTCACAACTTGCACATCCTTGCTGTGCATTAAGTGATGTATACAGATATTTATTATCCATCAGAAAGCACTTGGGCAGCTTTTTCATGCATTTAATCCCTCAAGCCTTTTCCAAGGATTTGGGAAGCTGCTGAAGGACACATGAATCAGATTTGGAATGGTAAAATTTGGGACATTGCCAGAACAAGAAAACGTGGATGTTTGGGGTGGCTGCTCATGCCTGTGATGGCAGGCAGGCGAGCTGAAGGTGAGCTCTGGATTATTCATCTTAACACAGCCTGGCCTTGTCAACTGAGTGGCCAAAAATGGGAGCAGGATACAAAATTAAATGGGAAAAACTGCACTTCCTATACTTTGTTTATGGGAGAAGGGGTTGAGGAGGACAACAAAGGACTCTGTTATTGCAGGGGAGGCTTGGTCAGCGGGGACTGACCGATGGCCTTAGAGGCCCTTTCCAAGCCATGCCTTAATGACAAGCTCTTCCCTGCCTCTCCCACTTGTTTTTTGAAAACTAGGGCAAATATTAGCACAACTGTGAGTGCTGGGCTGCTGTGCTGGAGTGCTTCTAACCTGTGTTAGCTTGATTAAAGCTAACAGCACCGTTTCTACGCTGAGAAATTCCAGTGGCATGTCTACCATAAATTATACTGAAATTTCAACTTCAAGTTGTCTTCTAGTTCTGCAGCAGATCTGTTTACTCAGAAATAGCATAAGGCAGATGTCTTCATCTTTGCTGATTCTTAACAGGTCACAGGCATTGACTTTAAATAGCTAAAAGCCTTTAAAATAATTTTAAAACAGGCTTCCCCCTCCTCTACCTTAACCTTTAGTTGCCCTTAACTAGAAATGCCTGGAATAACATGATCCTAAAACAGGCTATATAAACCAAGGAGCAGCTTTAAATATATAACATGATCATTACCTGAAACCAGCAAAGAGGTTGGAATAATCATTGCTCATGTTTACACTTCACCATTTCAGTGGGTTGTGTTCAGTCCTTTAATGATGGTGATTAAAAACATACAGGAAACACATAGTAATTAAAGAGAGCACTTAACCGTGATTCTGAAAGCACAGAGGCAGCTTTGAAGTGGAACTGGACACAGTGTGTGTTGCCAAAACATGGCAGGAATTGGAGCACCAGGTAGCTGGTAATTGCAGGTACCACACCACATCTGTTTTGGCACCTGCAGCATCCGCCTCCAGCAGCAACCTCAGAATCACTTCTTGCACGTCACTGAGACTCCTGCAGCCCCAGAAAGAGCTGATTGATGGGGGCTGAGGGAGCAGGCAAATACTCTGCTTTGTAATTTACATAGAGCCAAAGTTGAATTTGGGCTTGTTTCTCCACGGGGGACTTTTTGAGGGTGAGGCAATGTTTAGGAAGAGGGGAGGAGGAGGAAATTTGGGATGACAGCAGAGAGTGGGCACTGGTTCAGGTGATTTGCCCTGCCAAGGCTTCAGTGTGGGTACTGACATGAAAGGGAGTTCTCAAGCCACAAACTCCAAACTTTATGTTTTAGGAGTGTTTCTGTCGGTGAAGGAGAGGGATATGTTTTGTGGAATGGATTCCTTTGTTTGTTTTCCCCATTGAAAACAGCAAAAATACTCTTATTATAATAAGTGCAGAAGGATGAGTGATGAGGCTTGTGCTGTAAAATCATGTTTGCTGGAGAAGTCATCCTGTTTTCCATTGCTTTATTTCATCTGAAAAGGGAGGGCATGGAGGCTGGGGAGAGCACTGCTACTTTCTTGGAAGTGCTTTTCCAAGCACTAGAGATGGGCCTTCCCAGGAGGGAGCAGTTTAGCTCTGTGTAAGGAGAACAGAGTTCAGAACAGGTCCTAATGTTTCTTTGGGGCTGAAAGGGATTCACTTTTGGTCATTGTCCCTTAATTTTCTAGTCCATATCTTTTGACAATTTTCTCTGCAACCCCAAATTCAGGTTCTGCCCCTGTGCTGATGCCACAGAGACCACCTGCTTACACCATGTGAGTCCCACTTCTGTGGTGTTCCTGTCCCCCCAATGTCTCCTTGAAGAAGACCAGCTATCAGGTAATGCTCAACATGCCTCAAACAAGACTTTTTCCCCTATATCTCTCAAGCAACATGGATAATATTATGGTCCTGCCAGTCACTCAGACCTGTGGGTGTTATCTTTGACTCCTGTCTCTAGGTTCATACCTGCAGGTAGTGTCAAACTCTGGCCATTTGTTTCTGTGTAGCCTCTCTAAATATTGCCATTTCTGTCCCCCATCCTGGCTCACATGCTTGTCCAGGCTGTCACTACTGTGCTCCTCAATCACTGGTACCACATTGCTAATTGTGGCCCTGGCAAATCCAATCTCTCCCTGTTCACATATGTTTTTTATGCTCCAAAAAGAAATCACTTCCCTCTCCTGCCCGTCACCCCTCTCGCAGCATCTCCTTGCAAACGTCTGCTCTTGGTCATACCAAACATAATCTATTTGGGTTTTCCCCCCAAAAAGGGGACCTTTTTCCACCCAATACAGTATTTTTGTTTTGGTTAAGATGCCAGTTTTGGCCTCTGATCAACCCACTGTGCCACTCTGTGGTCCCCAGCTGTTAAAATCCGAAGGCACCCCCACACGTTTCCTGTGCTCTCAAGGCAGCTGCATCACTCTCTTCCCAGTTTCTCCTCAAAACCTCTTTTTCTTAGCTGGCTGTAAACCCTTCAGAGCAGTGGGGCTGGTGGCTGTGTGAGCAGAGGTGGTGTCCCTGGTCTGTAACAACAGCTGCCAGGTTATGGCTTGGTGTGAAGGCTCCCTGGTTCAGAACCATCCATTTGTGCTGGCTCTGCATGGTGTCACTGTGGGTCACTGCCCCACAAAGGGAGCCTGTGGTAATATGAAATAATAATAATAATAATAATTTTAAAAGAGAGTATTAATAGCACTGTGTTTGTTGTTGCCCCTGCAACACTGAGCAAGCATTGGTCCTGGAGGAAGTTGGTGGTTTTATATTCTTGGGAAAAAAGTGTGGTGGGGAGAATTCCCACCCCTACTCCACATCTCCTTCACAAGCCCTTTTCATTGCTCCATCAATGAAATGAAGGGAAAGGATTAAAAAGGATTCTAAGTGGTAGGACCAGCACTGTGCAATTCTACTTCTGGGTCCTCTGTCCACTCTGTTCAGCAATCATTGCTGGGGACTTTCAGAAAGTGAGTTGGAGTTTGTTTGTGAGAAGAGACAGGGGAATGTCATTGATCCCTATCTGATTCCATTCCTTTTATCCTGTTGGGCTGTTCCATGGAGAAGCCTGGCATTGTACATGCAGGGCCCAGCACCTTGGGCTGTGTGGGACAGGAACAAATTAAAATTAAGCTGAAATTTCAACTTCAAGTTGTCTTCTAGTTCTGCAGCAGATCTGTTTACTCAGAAATAGCATAAGGCAGATGTCTTCATCTTTGCTGATGTCTTCATCTCTGCTACTGCATTGCAGCTCAGAATCTCCTGAAGCTGCCAGCCACGTGAAACCAGAACAAACAATGGTTTTGCCCGTGAAAAAAAAAAAAAAAAAAAAAAAAAATCAGATGCCAAAATGTCAGGCTGCAAAACCCAGACTGTGGAGCAGTTCTTCCTGTGAGAAGGGAGAACTCTGGTGAAAACAAAAAAAAAAAAATTTTTTTTTTTTATTTAATCCCGTCCCTGTGTCAGGAACAAAGGTCACTGCCTCTGCAGCAGCCAAGTGTGTAGCCCAAGGCCAGGCAACATCTTGAGCCTTCTGTGTGGCTTTGGGACCTTTCACAAAAGCTGGGCACTCTTCCAGCCCTGAGCTGTAGGAAGGACAGTTGACCCATGTTGCACCTGGGGTACCTCAGCCTTATTTCATTTTCACATAAAGCTTTGTCTAGGTTTATTTTATTTAATGGGCTGCCTTATTTTTTTTTTTCCTGGTTATACTGTCACAGGAAATTCTCACTGTTCTATTACCTTTTTCCTGTTGGAACTAGCCTTAAAATAAAATGAATAAATAAATACATATACATACATATAAAAATATGCAGACAGGAAAGCCATTCAGATCTGCAGAGGCCTTGATAACGCTGCTGATGAGGTTGCCAGCTTTCCCCATGTCTGAGCTGAACAATTCCCCACCACCCCCTCAACCCCTGGGAACTTAAGGGGAGGTAGTTGTGAAGTTTCTAATTCTGACTACAGGTGTCTGGTTTGAAAGACACCACATGCCATGCTGTAACCTCATTTAGGAAAAGGGTAATTAAATAAAAATACAGATGTGTTCCAGTCACAGTTCCTGAACATCTGAAGTGCCCATTGGTTTTAAAAAAGTAAAGGATAAATCTCTCTAGAGGAGCACTATCCTCTCATCTGGTGTAATATTATTCAGTATTAGTAGTTTAAATAAGAAAAAAATGGTTTTGAATGTCAACATCTGCTCTTAACCCTCTCTTTAAAGCAGGAACATTGTGTTTGAAAACAAACAAGACTGGAATGCCTAAACTCCCCTCCTTCTTCTGCTCTGTGTATCCAAAGATTCCTGCCAGTGTTTACTTGTTGCACATTCTGCTCCATCATTTGGTGTTTTTAAGGTGCTACAGATTCTCAAAACCTGAGGAGTTATTAGACCTGCTCAGCTTTGTCATAACAAATCAGGTAGGCACTGATCTCACCCTTTTGGATCATTAGCTTGAGAAGTGTAAATGCCACTCTACTCTGGAGAAATTGCTTGAAAAGATTATTTTGAAAAAGATTAGCCAGCTTTAAGATGAACTGTTCCCTGCTTAGTAGTCATGATCATGGTAGTAATGATAACAATAAACTAACTGCAGAATTCAGCTGGTCTCCATCCAGTAAAATATTTAACCCCAAGCTTAACTTTCCAAGCATGTTTATTTGAGTTGGGCTGTTACTGGTTTTGGCTGTGGAATAAACCTTTGGGAGTAGCAAATACTGAAGAATTGCTAATATAATAATTATCCAGCATAATTCAGGGGGTTGCCACACCAGCTGAGTGGTGCTACTGCCCTGATTGTTTAGTGCATATTTTACAAAGTTGTTGGTCTCTCCTTGGCACTGCTTAAGCCCCTTTGCTCTTGTGCTGCCTGAGGGAAGGAGATCCACAGCTGTGAGTGGAGACTTGACCTTGGAGGAAGAGTATGGAGGCACCAAGCCTGGTGGCATTACTGTGAGTCTCTCACTGTGAACCTTTCCAGAAATGCAGGAGGGGGGTTCTAAAGCCTGAGCAGTTGTAGTTTTGCTATTTCTTTGAACTCTCACTTTTATTGTACCAAAAATACACCCCAGTACATTGCTTTTCTAGAGAGGTGCCAACCCACATGTTTCTGGTCTTCATGGTGTAGTGGAAGAAAGCTTAAAACACAATGTGGTTATTATGTCCTAGGCTCCAAAATTGAAAAACACATAAAAAATCTTCTGTATTTCTTAATAATTTTTCAGGATTTTCAAGCCAATTTCAAGCCTTTCTGGGATCTGACAGGTTTTGAGCACTTAGTGTTTGGCAATTCCTTGAGCCCCTGAAGCCTAGCTTATGGGGGATCAGATTTCTATAGAACTTTACAGAAAATTCATCCTTCCTTGCTGTGCTGAGCATTATAGAAACACCACAGGAGAATGGGTAAGGGCTTCAAAGTCTTTGCTATTAAAATGACATCCAAAGAGTAGGAGCCACAGTTGCAACAGGTTTTATCAGCTCAGACCCCACTTTGCAGCAGTTGTGTAAGAGCAGAGCCCTAATGCAGCACCCAGCTCCTCACATGCACAGCTCAGAGATGCTGCCACCGAGTTCAGGCTGCTGGGGGATTTCTCCAGGCTCCATCCTTCTACCCCTCTGTCTTTGCAGCCATCTCAGAGCAGCAGCAAGCAGAGGGGAGCAGAGATCCCCAGCAGGCCCCTGAGGGTCCTGCCTTTCCAACTGCACTCCCTGGGTTATCCTGAAACACCTCCAAACACACCAGGATCCTGCCTTTGTCTCAACTGCTCTTTGAATCAGGAGCTCTTAAACAGAGGATATGCCATTCTTCCTTTGTTCCACAACCCCATAATGCTCTTAAAAGAAAAGGAAGGCAAAAAAAAAAAAGAAAAAACCCAAGTAAAAACCAAACTTAAGATGTGCTGTCAGCTTTACCCCAACAGCCAGAGGTGGAAGGGATGGTTAGCCAAGATTAGAGTCCTAAGCTTTGTGATTTCTCCCTGTGAGTTATGGCTGCATGTCAGTAGCTGTAAGTGAAGCAAAATGCAGTAGCTAGACTGGTGTTCTGTTCAATTGCCTGGGGCCCCAGCTGAAATTTAATAAGCAAATGTAAGATTTTAGTGCTTTGGAATGGAAAGTTTATGGTAAGTTCTTTCTGCAGCCCCTGTTTAAGTGATGTATCACATGTATGGCTTGTGCAGTGCACCTTGGATGAATGCAGCTCTGCTGTTGTGCTGTTCCTCTCCCAGGCTGCAGCCAGGTAAACCTTCAGGTCACAGAGCAAGCTGGATCTGAATACAGTTATGGCTGGGATAGCTTCCCTGCAGCTCCATTCACATGGATTAGGAGAATCCTAATGGCTGTGGCAGGTGAGACAATCTGTACTGATTTTTTTGAAGTCAAGTCATGTTCAGGGGTGTCTTATGGAGCATGGATACTTTGGGGCATTCTTCAGATTTGAAAATACAAAAGTCTTCTTTGGGATTCTCTTAAATTATTCATCTTTTTTTAAATTATTTTTTGCGACAATTTTTTTTGCTCACGTTCAACTCACTATTGAGGATGGAGAACCCTCTCATGGGAAAATGAGAAAAGCTCCTTATTTTAAATATCCATCCCTTCAGTTCCCTGCTCAGGAATGGGTGAGGAGTGCATGCTTTCCTCTGCTGCCAGCTCCTGTTTTGCTGTATCTGTTATTTTACAGTTTCTTCATTATGATGGCTCACAGAGACTTGTCAGCTGTTCCTCATCTCCCTCCAAGCATGAAAATCTAGTCTTGAGGGGTGTGTTTAGAATCAGATCATATCAGGAGCTGTTGGCAGGAATGCACTGGGATGGCAAAGGGAGCTTTACCCTTTTCCCAGCTCCCTGCTACTGTTTCCCATTACTACCAGCTGGCACAGCCCATTTGTCAGGGATTTTCTGCATGTTACTCAATACCTCCAATATCCATGGCTGTCTTTAGGAGATGGGGAGGCTGAACAACTCTCAAGAAGTGGTGAATTCAGCCTAACCATGTAAAAATAAAAGGATCCTCTTTACCTCACACAGTTGCCTCCCAGCTTTGCCCTTCCAGCACGTGCAGATGATGTGGAAAGGGCCAGAAAAACATGGAGACCTCTCCCTAGGGAAACACATCAAAACTAGCCATGATCTTTGTGCTCCTTGGTACCTCTTGCATGGTTTTACTGGGACAGGGCTCAAGTTGAGGTTGTCTCACTGTGCATATACAGCCACTGAGGACAGAAGTTACATAAACTCTTTCAAAAACCAAGTCTCTGTTTCAGCAAAGTCTTTCAAGTTCAGTCACTGAAAGGTCCCCCACGATAATAAACCCCTGTTCATTCCTTTTGCCTTCTCATGCGTGTGTTTATTTCTGTTTGCTCCTTTCTTTTTCACAGATGGCAGATAAATCTTGTCAGTGCTTTTTTGGCTTTGCAGCCTTTTCTCAATCATCTTTCCTTTTGTATCTCCAGCAATGTGCAAATCTGGTGGTTTGCTATTTCTGCTAAGCGTATTTCTTTTCCATGCTGTCTCATTGTCTCAGTCTTGTGCTTTTTTGCTGGGTGAAAGAAGAGACAAATTTCCAGTAGGCAAAAAATAAACCAGCCCCAGCTCATGAAAAAAAATGAACCCTTTTTAATCACTGCTATAAAATGTAATGGTTTGATGCAAGTTCCTTGTCAAGGTTGGAAGACTGACCAATAGGTCCCAGAGAAACATCTTTTGATCTGTCTCCTGGATCAATTGGAATTTTATTGCACATGAGGAGAACAATACTGCACGAGCCCTTGAAGTGGAGCGAACACAGATGACATTTTTATTCATTCTCAGCCAGATTGCCTGGTATTGTGTCCCTTCTGTGAAAAATGACACTCTGGCAACAGGCCACTGACTGCAAAGCATCTTGGCATGGGCCTCCTGTTTGTCTCAGCCTGAACTGAGCATCACCAGAGATGCCAGACTGCTGGCCACGAGCTGAGGGTGTTAAAGCACCATCTTTATCAGCATCTCACTGCCATTTTTTGGTAGGAAATACTCGAGGGAGGAGGGGTAGTTCCTGACTGTTTAGATATTTGGTAGCATCAGCAGGGGTAGCCAGCTCTCCCCTTGGGAAGAGAAGCAGCTCTCCTGGCTGACAGTGACCAGCACGTTTGTCACAGTCCTGCCAACCCTAAAAAAAATTGGTCCTCAGAGCTTCTGAGTCTGTGCTTCCCATCCTCTTTTTCTTTTCCGCTGTCTCAAAGGGAATGTTTAAAAGTCTTCAGGTGATTAGGAAGACAAATCTGATTGACTTCCAGTTTTGTCTGAGCCATCATAGTTGCTGCAGCACAGGCAAAGCCTCATGAATTTCTCTCAGACTTTTCCAAGGGCAATCCCTCATTCTGTCTGACAGGGAGGTGTACTGGAATGTCTGGGGACAGGTGACTCTGAGCTGGGGGTTCTATTGTAGCAGGACCCTTGGCTGTCAAAACTGGGTGTAATACTGAGGCATTTCCATGATTGTAGAATAGTCCATATCATAAATCCTTTTTCTGATGTCCCTGTTGAGTCTTTGTGTCTTCTGAGAAAAGAGTCCAAATGCAGAAAGTTGAGGAAGATTTTCTTCTTCCAAGCACAACAGTTCAACCCACCTGGGCCCATTCCTGTGCAGCCCACTCCAGGTTAGCCAGCCCTGGCATGGGCTGATCTCCAGAGCTCCCTTCACTATGCTGTGATTCTGAACTATTATTTTAGAGGGTGCCCAGATTTTTATTAAATTTAAATAGATTTTTATTCTATCCAAGCAGGAGTGTGGCAAGGTGTGCAACAGCCTCCGCTGCGCACTAGGAGACCCTGGACTGGAAGCTGGATGTGAATTTGTCCTGTCTGCTGGAACCAGGCTCCCTCTTTGCCAACTGCTGTGGAATGGGTATTTCCCTGACTAAATAGTTGCATTTTCCTGAAGGAAGGACAGTGTCTTTGCCTTCAGCTCTGATGCAGTGTGACATGTACCGTAGGACCTGTCATCATTCATGAAGTCAGTTCTGTTTCAATGTTAATAAGTCCTTAATCAAGTCATTTGTTTCATACAGGATGTCACATTTAGCAGGGAATTGTCAAATGCTTGAAAACTGGAATCACAGGAGCACTGTTTAATGCTAAGTGGTATCTGCATCATATCTGAAGCTGGAACGTGCCAGGAAAACATCCTTCACATTCTGCACTAATATTTCCAAGCTTTCAGGACCAATCATGGGTTGGCTGGGTATGTAAATTATTTCTCTCTGTTTATGTGTGGCATATTATTATATCCTATATTAAGTAACTCATTCTCACATTGCTTATCTGTTCTTTATATTTTTTTGGCTGGTTCTTTTTTTTGCTTTTTAAAATAACACTGTGCAGCATTGCACCAGTCACTTAAAACCAAGATCTCAGTCCAATAGAAAATAACTGAAATTTAATACTGGTGCTCCTCATTCTAGTGTGTTTGTGATATGTAAGGAAAAAGAAGAGGCTTGAGCCAAGCAGCTGCTGGTGGGATTAAGTGGGAAGCTGTCCAGAGAGACCAGGTTTATGATTATCATCTCCTGTTCTTGATGTTGTCTTCAAGAGGAGCAGAGCTAAAGGCTAAAATTGTATCTCTAATATCTAGTTCCTGTAAGTCCTTTCCATTTGAAAAGAAGAAAAGGAAGTTATAGTGAATTCATGGCAAATACTGTCCCAATGAATTTTCCTTCTTTTATGTAAATCACATTTAATAGTGTGCCTGTTTCTGTCTGCAGAGAGGTACATCACAGTGTCAGTGGTAATGGGAAAAACACCTGTATGTGCCCCATCTGCTGCTATAAAACAGTGTCATTATGTACAAAATATCTGCAAAGTGGAAGATTGAGAAGGTTTTTGGTTTTTTGTTTTTTTTTTCCTTAGGGAACCGTTTGTGTTTATATTTTAACTCGTCTGTAGTGTTGTGTCCTTCTCGTGAGCCAGACCCCTTGTGGTAGTTCTGTGAAGACACAGAAGGAGTCCTGGTTGTATCTGTGGGCAAAGCATTTTGGTTTGGGGTTTTCCCCAGTTTCTGTCCTGAAATACTCAGTAAAAATAGTTTTAAAAAAAGAGTTATAAAATACTACTGCAGATTATATTTTGTGTTCCCACAGTCGTTCCTGGTTCCAATCAGTTGATCAAAAATACTGGATGTATTAAGGGTCCATGTTTTCTTCAAAAAAATGTTGTGTTCTCCTAAAAGCTCTTTTTCCCTATTAAATTTTCTATTTGAATTTAGTCCAAGTCATAATGAGTGCTGGAGCAATTAAAGTATCAGCCACTATAAGGAGTCTTGGGAGCACAGGAGACAGATAGGATCAGGGTTTAAGCTACTTAAATACCTTTTATGAGAAATAAAGATTTCACAAACCTCAGTTTCAAACAAAATAGTTGACATATGCTAAGCTCAAAGCACTAAACTTCTTCTCCTGCCCTCTCCCACTAAACAAATAACGATCTATGAAATATTTAAACTTTATATCTGCAGGAAGAAAGAAAACACTTTATTTCTATTTAAAAATTTTTTTGGCAGGTGCTCAGATATTTATGATAATGGGATCATAAAGTGACATGGAAAGGTTAGTGGGAAGGTGTGGTGGGAATTTTGAGTGTGACTTTGTAAAATGTCACATTTGTTAAATCTTACTCAAATTGTAGCCAGGGTGTTTGTTCATTTGCATGGCCTAAGATAGTTATTGTGCATTAAGAAACTCTTAAATGAACAAAGTGTTTGTGTGGAGGGCTGGATCATGCCTTCACATGCTGCAATCAGTTAAATTCTTTAAGAAAGGAAAAGCCTTTTAAATATTTTTCATTAACACATACTATTAAGTGGGTAAGTGCTCTAAGTATATTTTAATTTAATTTAGATTTAGCAGCAACATTTTTCCCATACTAATTAAATGCCAGTTTGTTATTAAGAAAATATTTATTGAAGTTGAACTTGGTGATAGATACATATCTATCACATCACTGTTAAACCTCATTAAATAGTGTTTTAATTGCAATTTGTTTTTAATTACCATTCATTAAGCATATTATTAAATCTAAATTGCATGCTTATGAAAGACAGGGTTGCCAATACAAGTGGCTGAGGGCCTTAACTACTGCCTTGCTTTTAGGTTCCCATAATTTGAAGTGTGTAGGGTGAAAGTTTGATCTATTTATATTATTTCTATTATTATCTCCCTCGCTGCCTGTGTCTCCCATCTTTATTAACAGAATTAATAACATCTGAGGCAATCAACAGATATAAAAGGAAAATAGAGTATGAAAAGTGGTGACAAAACAGGTCTTGGGGCAAGGAAGCAGGGAGGAAGCAAAGAGGGAAGCAGGCAGGGAAAATAGCAGTTGAACAGGGCACTGAAACCCATTGTCTGAATTGGAGGATGGGCACTGGGAGCCTGAAGGATGCAGAGGGATGCTGCTCGTGATGTGAAGAGCTTTTTCTCCTTGGCTTGTCATGGGTAGTCTGGCCAGGGTCAGTCTGAGACAGCCCAGTGGCGTGTCAGAGAAAAGGTTTGCTGGTCCCAGCCTGGATCTGGCACAGCTCAGCCGGGAGGGCTCATCCTCAGGATGAGGACAGAGCATTCTGCTGGGGGCTGCACAGCAGCAGTTCACAGACAGCAGTTACAGAGAAAGCCCCTTCAAGCTTTCCAAACCTTTACCCACAGGCAGCACTGCCCCCCTTTAAAAATGCCACTCAAAGGAACAACCACATGGGATGTGTGAAGTTGCTTTTCTTAGACATGTTTACCAGATTTCTTAGTCCATGAATCTAAGATAAGCTGAAAAAAATCCTGAGGTAAGATCTTTCTTTTCTAAGGATATCAGTTCTTTCAGCAGAAAGACCCCACTGAGTTGGGTTTTTAAAGGCTGGGTGTTTTTTTTAAATCTTAAAAGAAAAGAGTCTTTTGGAGCCTTTCACCATGACACTTGATTTTTACCAACAGGGAGGAAAGGCTGGGAGGAAAGGTGTGAGGTGGTTGTTCTGCTGGAGACCAGCTCAACAAAACCAGCTAGCAGGCTGGAGAACCATTCCCAAAGGGAGAAGGACAGGTAGTGATTGACCAAAGGCATGGGGTGCACTGTTGGCATCCTCTATTGTGGCACTGTCTGACCCTATCAGAACACTCAGGGAGGAATTAATGGCAATGGGGGCTGCTGGGCAGTGCCATAGGGGTGAAATTACATTGGTTCATGCAAACAGCAGAGGCAACCTGATGTATTGCCAATGTTCCCATGGGCTGGATAAAGAAAGACAGTAAAACAGTAAAACTCTGCACGTTGATGCTCTCTGGCTCTGGTTCTGCTTGCATCGAGGATGGTTTTGTGCCAGGTTATCTCCATTGACTCCATTGGATTATCTCCAATTCACAGTGCAGTTTAAATCAGAGGCAGGACATCGTTTCTCCTCTTTCCAATTCATGAATCTCTTTCAAAACCTTCTGTACCAGATGTTACAACTGTAAGCAAATTATCCTGGCAAGCCAAAGTATCTCCTCATGAGTCTGTGTCACAGTAGGCCCTGGTGCCTCTATCTGCCTCTGGATCTTTTGCTCATAAACCATTAGTGATACGTTTTTTTTGGCAGATGGGTATCTTCCATGAAAAAGCCATTTCCATTCCAATGCAACAGTGCTTTTATATGGCCTGTTTCAGTCCCTGTTGCACAACCTTTCTGCACAATGATTCATTATTCTATCTTCTTGATATGCTGAATCATGGGATGACACTTTGCCAGCTGATTTGTATGCCAACAATAACTTGCTCGTGTTTCAAAGATAGAGAAGGCTGCACAAATCACTGCAGCACAGGGAGCCTGGACATTTGGCTGAGGGAAGTTCTCAGCAGGCACTAAACTCCTGGTGGATGGGGGAGTTACCTCTCAGCTCCTGCTCTCTTTGGATGGCTGCAGGGAGCTGCATATGGCCTTCACTTGTCTTTACAAAGCTGGAGAAGGATGAGGCTCCTGTTGCCTCTAAACTGATGGCAATCAGCCTCTCCTGCACTGTGGCCCCTTAACTGAGAGGACATAAATCAGGTCCACATCTCTTTGGAGCATCTGCACTCAAAGGCTTGACTTAGCAGAAACGTGGAATGGTGGAGATGACTTCAGAATTACCCACACAGGCACATCAGGTGCCTCTGTGGGATTTCCTGACACCATCCCCAACATGCTGATGTGAGGAGGCAGCTGAATTAATCCCTTTCCTTCTGCAGTAGCCTCAGGAGTGCACATTCCCCCACGTGTCCCTCCGTTGGCTCCTGGGCACAGGGGTGCTGGGTTACAGCACAGCTGCTCGCTTTCCATAATTCAAGGCTTGGGTAATGATTTTTAACTTCTATTTAAAAATTAATTTGCTTTTGTCAGTGATGCACAGGATCCTTGCAGAGGTAAATGATGCTTTCCCTTGGCCATTTTAAAGTTCTTTCTGATTTGTCTTTGCTAGGAGATTCTAACCGTAGCTATTTATCTGATCACAGAGAATTCGAGTCCGTTGGGTATAGTCACAGCTTTTCTGAGAAAAGAGGAAAGATTTTGGTCAGAAAGGAATATATTACACTTCTTGAAAGCAGGGGTTTTAAAGGAAATGCTCCAATGTTTTTAATATTTTTTTTTATTTGAACACTATATTGTAATTCTCAGTGTACTTCAGTTTGTAGCACAGCACAGTACTGTAGACCCTATGCACTTCAGACAGTCATTTGAAAGGCCCTTGGTTTTCTTTTGAAAACTGTAAACCAATGAAAAAGTCTAGATTAGCAAGGTGGTGTCCTAATAGATCTTGAGGGTACATTTGCCCATCTAATTTTTAAGTGTAATTGCTACAAAAATTTCCTATACAAAAGCACCCAGTATTTGTAGGTGTTATAACCTAAGATTTCTATAGGACATATTCCTCCCTCTGTGCTTATTGTATGTTCATATTCCATGAGAATCTGTCCATGTGCAGTTAGGCTTTGATGTGAGATACAATAAAGATCACATTTTAAGAGCAGTGTGTACATAATTGTCTGACACATGGCTGTATAGAAAAGATCAAGGGACTTAGTGTTTTTATTCAGGGTATGGGAAACATTTTTCTGATGGATACTATAGTATATATATACTATAGCTCTATAATACAAGATTTTTTTTTTTGCTTTGCTACTTCTAGTTCAGTATCTTCAGCCTCAACCAGTCTGAATTATTATTCCTTGTATTTTTGTGTTTATTTGCTTGTGCCTTTATTCCTTGTATGTCACCTCTCCTCTTTCTCACCCCCAAGTCGTTCTGCAGGGCTGCCCTGCCACAGAAATGGGTCAGCCCAGCTCCAGGAGCTGCAGAGTGCTTGGATGGGGATCCACCTAGCAACACCACCACACTAATGCCACATTGGGAAATTTGCCCTACAGGAGTTTGTCTTGATTAAAGGCTTCGGTCTGTCTTTGCAACACAAACATAGGAGCCCCCATGCTGCTCTCTGAAATTTACAGCGTATTTTCTTTTTACTCAAGCATATTGAAGCAGAACAGAAGAAAGGATCAAAGGTACCGTAATGTTTCTATAAACAAGTACTACTTAGTTTGGTTTTTTTTATCTTGGGTTTATTTTTTTCCAAACAAATCTTCTAGGCACATTAGGCTCAGATTACATTTTATTGCCAAATCACCAGCTGGCAACAAAATCGCATATGTCTGTGTAAATACAGTGGATGAGAAGCTGAACAGGAGATGTGAGATGATTCAAGCAGTCATATTGGCTTCTACACCTTAAAATTTGACTGTTTTATCTGTCTATTCAGCAATGTCCTGTACAGACCCCATTTCAGCATGAAATACTAAAATCTCAGCTTGGGGTAATTCTGTCTGTGGTTTTCCTCTCTTCCAGTGAATTTACAGGAAAACAGATAATTCTCTGGGACTATAACTCAGAAATTCATTTTTTGTTTGCTCACCAAGTGATGACTAATCCACTCCCTGTTACTCAAATATAGGTGTAACTCTTGTGATGACATTATTATGAAGCAGTTTTAATTTGAGGGCCAGATGATCCTTTGAAGGTAATGCAATTTTGCAATTTGCTTGAGGGCCCTACTGCTGCCTTTTGGATACATTTGGATTCACTTGGCAATGGAGCCTCAACATTGATTAATTTATCATTAAGGTCAATGTTGCTGTACAGCTCTTCTTTATTCGTAGTTAGGCATTGGTATGGTCACTTCAATTTGTAAATTCAGTTTTTTCATGCACCCCAGGGAAAAAAAGCCTGACCATTATTAGGCAAGCAAAACAAGTTGGTAATCATCACTGTGCTTCTAAAAGCAGATGAACTAGAGCATCTTTTCTGACCTGGGGTAGGATACAGAGTTTTTCCCATGCAGTCACGAACAATGGGTTTGCTTTGGCTAAAATTAGGCTCCTTTTGGGTCCCAGGTGAAAGAATATTTGTCTCATAAGGGAAGATATTCCTTGATAGAGCTGGGTAACAGGACTCCCTTTGTCAGAACAGTGGCACAGAAACACTCAGAAGCTCTCAAGGATCTGTTTGAAGGGGTAATCTTGCCCTCAGTCAATAAACTCTAAAAGAGCTTAATTAATGAGCAGGGAACAAGCTCCATTATCTGGGAGGTGGAGGACAGAAATTAAAGGGGTTAAAGAATAAACAGGGTTTGTTTCTTGCTAAAACTTTTTAAACTTTGTCTTTTTTTTAACATCCTTAGGAGATTTTGATCCTAACTGACTTCTGGAAGCTCTCAGCCTACTGTGAGTTGTGCTTTTTCTGTCATAGTCTGATCTTTTTTTCCCAGTATTTCCCTTTAGTTTGTAATACAGCCTGGGCTGTAATGTGGGGAGAGGGTCTCCAGTTTTGGAAATAACAGTGCATAACCACTGGCTGATGCTTTTCCCAAATTGACCAGGATAGAGAATACTTCCTGCCCCATTCAGAATCATCTGCATAGAAAGATAAAACGGGAGTTAACAAGGGTCAGGTTTATGACAGGGAAAGAAGGCTGCTAATGACCATTATCTATGCCACAGGTTTAACTTCATTACTTTTGCATTAAGTTCTTAATGCCCAAAGCAATAAGCAAACTGAGTCCTGTTGAACTGTAGTAACCTAATCTTCTCTCCAAATGAAATAGAGGGGAAAGCAGAGTCATTTGGCATGGCCTTTATTTTGTCTTCTCTTTCCCCATCCCCCAGTCACATATGAGGCCTGTTGTGAGTTTCCCTTCCTTCTCACAGCCTTTTTCTTTTATCTCTTTCCTTTCTTCCTGAGTTTTTTGGATTGTCCAAAAGTCCTGTTTGGTGCAGGATTTGATGAGAGGCTTTAGGCCTTCCATAAGTGGGTCTGGGGTTTGTCAGAGGGAGAAGTCTCTCTTGATAATATTTCGAAGAATTATGCAAACTATGTCCAGAATAAAAAGCTTTTAATTCACAGTGAACAAACTTGAGCTGGCAGTGACATTGTGGGTCCCAGTGAGTCAGATCTAGGAGAGAACATTTGCTGGGTGTTTTGAAGTATCATCACCCTTTTGCATCCCAAGGACAATAGTGGATGATTATATCCCAGTGTGACTGACTGGCACACACCAGCCTGGACTCCAAACATTAATTCATGTTCTGCCCATTCTCCAGTTACAACCCCTGATGATGATGATGAAGTGTTCAAGGCCAGGCTGGATGGAGCTCTGAGCAACTTGGTCTAGTGGAAGGTGTCCCTGCCCACAGAAGTGAGGCTGGAATTGGATGATATTTAAGGTCTTTTCCAATCCAAGCCGTTCTATGATTCCATGATTTATGGCTCTGAAGTTGCACCATCAAATGTGTCAACAGTTTAGTCTTAGTGAGCAAAGAACAAATACCAACAGAGAATTAAATGTAATTCATGATTTAGAGTAAGATCAGTCATTTCAGCTAATTTCCTACTCATCCTCAAATTTGACAAAAAATAATGAATTACCCTCTTCTGGTGTGGCCTGAAGACTTATGCTCTGTAGCTGGGAAAGGAAATGCACTGAGTAAGAAGAGGGAGCAAAACTGGATTTCTTCATATGTGAGATTTCCAGGCCAACAGCCTCAGCTTTTGGTAAGGGTGAAATCACCAGTGCATCTTTTTAGGGTTCCCCAGCAAAATGAGAGAGAACAAACCAGTGCTGGCAGGTAACTGGTGCATCTGTCCAGTGTGCAGGGAGTATATTACTGCTCCTAGAAGAAGGATCCCAAAGTGACAGATGCCTGAGAAACACACTAGAATAGATAGAAGAAAATAATATAAACTCTGGAGAGTTAAGCAATGGATGTGAACACCTCTGTAAAAACTCTTAGAGTTTTCACACCTGGAATCACCTTGATTCCAGGTGATCAAGGAATCCTCTGATTCCCTGATCAGGAATGCAAGATAGTACCTCACACTAATTCAGTATCATATGGTGACCTCTATATGAGAACCTTGCACTCTGAGGAATAAGTGCTGAAGGCTGAACATTTATCTTATGAGTTGTTCCCTGTTTAGAATGATCAGGGTTGCCAGATGCTTGGGATTCTGAGAAAACTGTCCCTCTGTAATCATGTTTCCCTGCCATGCAGTACAAAAGGGTTTCATTTCCTTGCCCCTTTCTGTCTTGGAAAGGACATATCAATGTGTTTTTTGTGTAGCTGGGAGCTGTGGCTACAGTAGGGTACATGGTATTACAGCTAGGCTTGATAGATTGGTCTGACAGGCATCATCTGTTTTAAGAAGTGGTATCTCCTCTCCAGACCTCTCTGCTTCCTGAATTCTTGGCTTGACTCTACAACTGCTTTTTTTGGCTTTTACTGGGTACAGGTTCTCTTTTAAATCAGCAGATTTATCACTGTTCTCCCAAATGAGGTATTTCTTGTCCTTTTAAAATGGGAGTCAAGCTACAAGGCATGCCAATTCAAGCTGCTGGGAATGCCAGAGGTGGGAAGGAGGGAATGGTGGATACCTCAGGTATGTGTAAATGGGAGCAAATGAAATGGTCTCTGTTGTGTCTTTGATACTGACTTGTGAAGCTTTGCCTCCCTTTGATGGGAGGGAAGGGAATTAACTTCATCCCTGCACTGGGATATCAAACTCCAATGTCTCCCACTTGGATCCAAGTTTTTCCTCTCCTGCTTCTCATTTTCTTTTTTTCTGATTGTGGTCTCCTTTTAGACATGGGAAACAACTTTGTTGGATGCCAAATTGTGTATTTAACTCACTAAAGACCTATTTTTGAACAAACAAGCTGCCATAATTCTGATGTTCAGGGTGAAGAGGGCCTAGGGAGAAGCAAAACTATTTCCTAGGCATGCAGAGCAGATCAAGAACCCCTGTGCTGTGAACTACATCTGATTCAACACAGCCCACAAAATTAAATCTTGTTTGTGCTTAAGCATTTAATTACTGCAGATGTTCAGGAGATACCCTGAGAAGCATCACCTACTGGGGCCCTTTGGACAGATGCTGTTTGCCTTGACTCTCCATCTGTCACTTTAAAATAATCACTGAAGCTTCAGCTGGCACAACCCTGCAGGGCTGGCATCAAGGCATGGCACAGAAGAGGTTAAAAATGAGGCCAAGGTCACAGCATGCCATGCCTGGTAGAAGGTCAGTGGGTGATGATTCCCTTCTTGTTCTCCATGATTTTCAGCAGAGACCACTGTCTCTGCAGCATTTCACAAGGAATTGGGTTTTGCTTTCTGGAGGATCTTTCAACACCAGTGCTATCATCCCCTTGGCTTTTTATATCCTTAAAATATATATCCAGAGTGTGCTTTGGAGATGAGCAAGATACGGCAGCAAAAAATGGGTATGGCCTAAATCAAATTAAAAACTTGGTTGTTTCATATCAACAAACAGAGATTTGGGATACCATTGGGACCTACCAACAGAGCATATTTATTAACTGGCCTCAGAGGAGCACAGTGCCTTTGGAAGGTTTATTAGATTTCTGCAATTTGTTAGTGTAGATCAGTTATTTGACCAGTACCATCTCTCCTCTTGGCTACTGGGTTCTGGCATGTGGAGCTTTCAGCTCCAAATCCTAGTCAGGTTTGGTCAGTGAGATGTTTTCACTCACCTGAATTGCCTGTAACAGTGTCAGAAAGCTGAGAGCTTTGCAGGGCACCAAGTTTACATCATTACAAGTTTAGATCATTTGGTACTGCTGCCTGTAACAAGATTGGCTCATAATTAATTGTATTATGGTTGTTGCATTGTTGTCAAGACGATGTTGGTAGAGGTTTTCCTCAGCCACCTCACCACATTTACAGCAGGGATATTTAGCAGTTCTAAAAGGGTTTAGAAATGACCTCTCAGGAGGGAGACCTTGAGGTTAGATTGTCTTTTCATTCTACACCTCACAAATAAACAGGTTTTGTATTAATCACCCTGGTTTCCAGCAGGATGGGAGGATAACAGCTAATTTGCCATCTTGTTGCTTTATCCAGGTTATCAAGTAGGAAATATTCAGGACAGCTTTTTTTATTAATTGTCCATGACTTGGTTATAGGTAAATACATCTTTTCCACTCCTCATTTTCTTCTAAGATCTAGGCACTATCTAAGTAGATTATAAACATTGATTTAAACATTCAGTCATGCAAATCTTTCTATGAGGTTCAGTAATAGCAGCTAGGTCAAATTAGTGCTCATAAATGACTAATTCTATTTCCCCTTGTTTATTACCCAGGCCTTTGGCATTGTTGTATAGTTAATTAAATAATTTCTTCTTCTCATCCTCTCTTTGCATTCAGCACCTTCCCGACCATGGTCTCCAAGGAAATCCATCAAGGGCTGGGTTTACTGGTGCAGCAGTTTTTAGATGGTGGTTGGGGGCCCTCCTCACCTCCCTGGGGTCCTTCTGAGTGACACCTGAGCACTGCAGCACCAGGAGCTGTTGCCACCTCTGCAATTCCCCTCCTGCATCCAAACTGAGAGCTGAGGGATGGAGGTCAAGGGCTCCCTTTTTGTCCTGTAACATAGAATCCTGTCTCTGTCTCTCCTCTGTTCTCCAGAATTGACAGATTATTGTTCTTTGTCATTTTTTGGTCCTTACCCCTGATTGAAAGGGATGTCTGACTTCAAGGGATGTGCTTTGTGTCAGGAGATCAATTAGGTTTGTTCGGTGTCCCTTCAGAAGCTTCTTTTTTTTAGTATCCCTTTTTATGCTCCCAGGTCTGATTTCTGTTACTGCTTATCCTTTATATAGATTTTGTTCCCTTCTTCATCTGAAGGAGAATGTTTTTTCCTATTAAGTGGCAGCTGCTGCTGCTCCTCATCCCAGGATTTAAGTAACTAGCATTTCTCCCTGTTCTGCCAGCACTAAATTCACACAATATAACAGAAAACCAAGCCCATGCACTGTCAAACAGAGACACTCCCACAGCGTGGTGACCCTCTTTCTGTCACCTGCCACATTTTTCATGCTCAACCTACAGCTGTGAAACTGTTTTTCCCCGTTCCCTTTGAACAACAAAGTCCAAAGAACACTCCTCAGTTTGATGCCTGTCACAATTTGCAGAACATCCTCGGACAGGGATGATACTGCTAATAGTGAGGGAAGAGTTGTTCTGAAAGCAGCAGCAGCAGCTTTTCATTGCCTGCTCTTCCAGTGGGTCTGAGCTAATAAGAGGCACGCTGCAAACTTTATTTAATTTGTATGGGCCTGGTCCAGAGCCTTCCTCTTGACTTCAGGGCCATTGGATCAGGCTGCATGGTAGCTACAGCTTTGCTTTATGACTCAGTATCACTGTCTTGGAACAGTCTCTGCCAAATCAGTCAGTTTTTCCATTAAAACCTTCTCCAAGGAGAAAAATGAGTGTTCAGCTAACTGTCTGCTAACAGAAAAGTCTGATTTTTCACTTGTGTGTTTTTCCTAAATAACTTTCTCCTCCTCCATGAGAAACTTCTGGGCTTCAGGTGGACAGTTCTGAGTGTCTCACACACACAGATCTGAGAATATCTGCCTGAATCTTTACCAGCTTGTTTGAATGTTCCTTTCTGCTTTCAATACATTTCCATGTTGTTACCTGAGAGGAAACTAATTTTTATGAGTAAAATGTGCAGACCATATTTCCAATTAATCTTCTGTGACAGCAGTTGCTGTTGCGTGACTTAACTGACCTGTGACTAAATAACTACAACAGTAAAATAATTTTAGTCTAACACTGTAAAAAACAAAACTAAAACTCTAACTCTGTAAAATGGTATTTTTTATGAGCTGAGCATGTACTCCATTAGGGAAAATGAGACTGTTTGCATTACCCAGCTTCACCATATACCTGCCTCTTTCCATATATGTGAATTCCAAGGATGGCTGGTTTAGGCTTGTATTCCTGAGGGAGAACTAGACCTGAGCTTTGCAGTTGGATTTGTGTTTTATTTCATTTATTTTGTTGCTGGAAATGATGAAGAGTATGAAGATAATCTGCCCAATAACACACCTACTACCACTCTGAATTGACTGAATTCTTTCCCTGCTTTGGACATTTACTTGCTGCTCCATCCATACTCCACTCAAGGCAGCTCAGGCCCAGGAAGGAAGGGAATTAATTTCTCTCTATGCAGATGAGTATGTTACAATTTCTTTCCAGCCTCTTGCTTTTTAACAAACAGGGGCATGTGCAGACCTTTAGGAGGACTTCAGCCAGCTGGAGAAAATGGTTATGGATGTCAGAGCAGTGACTGAAGTTACATAAATGCACAGAGAAGTTGTAGGAGATAACTGCTCCTAGAAATTCTTGAGTCATCTGAAATCCATCTGACTATCTTGCCCCTTAATGACAGGGACAGGTAAACACAGGGAATTAAATAAATGGACATATCTTCATTGTCTTCATGGCAATCAGGAAGCCCCCTAAGAAAGCAAAGTTTCACTTCCAAAATGGAGTTGGGTTTGAACTGAGAAAAGTTGGGATGGATGGATCAAAGTCCCAGAGCAAACCACAGTACACTATGTGGAAGTCAGGACACGACTAGAACAAATTTCCCATAGCACCATGCTCAGAAAAAGAGAAAAGAAGTAAACAAAAAACTATTGGCAGTTTACAATTTTGCTGCTGTCTGTTCCTTGTGTTGGTTTTCTTCGTCTCTGTTCTAGGAATTCTTTAGTAGTGCTATGAAGAATAATCAATTAATGCTTAGAAAGCAATTCTAATGATTCCCAGTTTACACATGAATAAACAAAATGCAGCTTAGGTGACTGAGTCACAATCATTTTTGGAGTCTGATAGGGCACAGGCAGCAACAAAGAGCCAGCTCAGCACTTGTGTTCTAATTGCTATTTTGCCAGAAAAGTTGGGGCTGGAGATCAAACAGACAGAAATGAGTTGTAAAGCTCCCTGAATGTAAATGGTTGAGCATTGTTTAAAAAAAATACTTGAAAAAAAAAAAAAATCACTGCACACTGTAATGATTTCATAACTGCTACATAGCTAAGACAAGACTTGCCTGAGGTCTCACAGGATGACCATGGGTCATACCAAGGACAGGATCCAGATGTGATTCTACTGCTGTGTTAAGCACAAGGCCATCTTTTCCTCTTCTAAAAATTTGATATTTGGTTATAGAGTCCCTTCCCATGTGATGCTCTCTCATGTGTTCAGCCAGAAAGATGGCTAATACAGAAATATCCTTTTTCTGTGCACCATAGCTCCTGGTGTCTTGCTTTTGTTGGCAGGGTCACAGCTTCAGCTGAGACGTGTGGCCTGGTGCAGGGATTGCTCACTGATGTTCCTCACAGCTCTGTGTGTGCATTGAGCAAGTGCCTGTGGTACTGTGTGTTCAGACAGCTCAGGAGATATTATGAGGATCACTCTTTTCTCTTCCAGGCATGAAGGTGTTACCATGATGTAAAACCAGGTCATGGTGAAGTTCCCCTTCACATCTGGGGACGTGTTTTGTTACTTGAAAACCCACAGAGCCCATACAACTGCAGAAGAACAAGCACAAGCTTTGCTATCCTACTTCATACACTATCAGCCAAACGAGCAAGCCAGCTTTGAGTCCTCCAGGGTCATTTTATTTTTAGGGCTGTTGCCTCAAGCAGGAAGAAAACAGCTTGATCTGTAGGCTCTGCTTTGAGCTTCCAGTGCTGGCAGCACAAAGCAAGTTCTTTTGACGTGCAGGCTGAGCTGAACCAGTGGAACAATCTGTATGGGCCAGGGAGTCACTGTGTTTTGAGTGTTCCTGTTCTGAGGCACAGCACATCTCCTTGTCTGTCACAGAGCTGATTTACTTTTGATCCCTTCAGCCTATGGTGGACATTCCAGCTGTTTTGCTGTCTCTTTATTTAATGGCGGGCTTTTTCTCCCTATGCTTTTTCAGGTTTTTCATTTTTCCTTGTTTGTCTGCAATCCATCTTGGAGACACTTGTTGCCCTGTTCTCTGATCTGTTTTGAGCCTCTGCCAGCTGCTGCTTCTGCTGCCAGTGGATAAAACAACTGAGTCACCACTTTGTGAATTTTGCATTTGCTTGTGGGGTGGCAGAGCCAAGGCCATCATGAACATATCAAGGAACCACAACAAAGGCCCAAAACACAAACACTGGGACTTAACCTCAAAGCTTGTGCTGGAGCCTGTTGAGGTGACAGGCAGCAAGATTCATACCCAGGGACCTCAAAGCCTCACCAACCTCAGCCTGACTCTAACCACATCAGAGGCATGCACCTCACACGGCTCTGGGTCAGGGGAGAGGGTGTAAGGGAAAGGTAGAAGTGACAAAAGGACTGTTTTCCTCTTTCCACAGTGGATTTATCACAGCAGATGTAAAAAACAGAAAAGTATGCTCAGGGTTATCAAACTCAGCAAAGCTGCATTGGAAGAGAGCAGCACTGAGTGCACAAGGGAAGGCAGAATGGCTGCTTTCCTACATCATCTTGTGTGTATTTGAGCCAAAATGCCTGTTTTGCTTTGTTTCAGCAGGTCAGGAGGGTTGGCAGCTCCTTCCCCACACCAGCACTATTTCCCTGTGGCCATGGCAGTGTCACCAGGGCACTGCTGCTGCCTTGGCTGTGACCTGTGCCTGCTCTCATGGAGTTGTCCCAGCACTGACCTGATTGCCCTGTTTCTCATGCCTTCTAAACATCCTGCTTTTTGGCCTAAGAAACTTTCTATCAGGGAGAAAACCTGTCTCTGGCTGACCAGAAGGACCATGGTGTTTTGGCTTTTCACAGCTTTGTTTTTGGGACAGCTTGCCAAAAGGTCATTTATAGCCAGTGTGGTGATTAGCTAAACACCAGGTGATCACCAGCATGGGGATGCTGATGCTGGTGGAAGTTTTGCTTAATTTTAGCTTGATCAGGGTCATCCCTATGCTGCCAGCAAAGGCATGGGGACATTTAATATAGCTTGGGCATGAGGGCTCTGTGGATACATCAGGTTTGTTTGGCTACCTCCAGGTTTGTTCACTTTGGCTGATGGCATGAGGTTGTTTTTAGGGATAGACAGCAGAAAGGCTGAAATGCACTGATCCAATCTTCAAGCAGAGGACAGGACTGTATCAGTGTCTCTTTTAAAATATCCTGGCCTGCGTGGCTTGTAATAGCCTTGGAGTAAAAAGATTTTTCATTCTTGGCCCTGATGCAAAAGGGAAATGGGTTCCTATTTGCATTGTCCCCACAGTGTTTGTGTAATTAATGTATGTGGGGGTTCTCCCTCCCCCACCCTCTCCCAAGGTAAAAAATGACCTTGTCAAAACTTAGATTACAAAATCTTAGTTACTAAGCAATGGGTAGGGCCCCACTGGGATGGCATCCCGGCTCCTGAAATGGTATGTATAGTAAAAACTAATAAAAATGGTGTCAGAGGCTCTCAGGCTTCCAAGTCCCCTGCTGTGTGACCCCCTGATCCCAATTTATTAGCTGAACCCAGGGAAGCAGACAAACCTTTCTGGCTCCAGACTGTAGGCTCCAAGAAATCAAATAATGTGAGCTCCAGAGCAGTGGCTCCAGAGCAGGAGGGAAGGAAATCCTCATGGAAAACAGGGGCCTGAGAGCAGGGCTGAAGGGAGCTGCTGACAAGAGCCATCTGAGCAGGATGGGAAAGGGAAACTCGCTCTGTGATATCTCAGTACCTCGATGCTCAGATGCTTTAAACATGTCAGGGAGCAGGAGCAGGAAGGGGGTGGGGAGAGCAGGGTTTTTAAGGAGGCAACCAGCCAAAATTGTTTCCTTTCATATGTTAGCAGTGCCTTTGCTCCGAGATCACCTTGTGCTGGTGACAGAGGATTTAGCAGCTGGGGGTGGCAGATGGAGAGGCAAAGAATGTGCCCTGTGGGTCACAGGGGGATGCACCTTCCCCCTTCCTGCTCCCCAACTGCAGGAATTTTCTCTTGGAAGCAATAAAGGTGGTGCAGCTCATCGTGTTGCTGCTGCCCCCCTGGATTCCCTCGTCCGTGTGTGATACACATAGCAATTAAAGCATGTTGCACAGGGGGAGTGAGATTTTTTTTTTCCTTTTTTTTTCCATCCTGAAGAGCTGCCAAAGCAAAGTGATATTGATGAGGATGGCTTGCTTCGATTAGCAAGCCATCCTCCAGCCTGTTTCTCTCCCCTCTTCTGCCTTGGACAGGGAACTTCAGTGTTTTCTCTGCTTTCAGCAATTGTCTGTCTGTTCTGCACCTCCAATCTGTGCCCAAATCGAGCTTAACTAGGGGTAAGAAGTGTAACAATAACTCTCCTTTTAATGCCAGCCAATGCATTTGGAGTGCTTTGGCTTCCCAATATGTTAGCAGGAGAAAGCACTGCACCTTGTGAAAAGGCATGATTATGCAGCAAAACAGCTGAGGATGGACATGAAGAGATGAAGCCCATATGGCAGGTGAGCTATGGCAGTAGAGCAGGCCTGTCCCATTTGCCAGCTCTTTATTCAGGTGTCATTTGTTGTTTGGAAATGTATTCTGGGGGTTTCTGAGCAGAGACTGGCCCACAGTTTCTCCTGCTCAGTGACCTAAATGTTTGTGTCCAAGAGCAGGCAAAAAGACAGGCCCGTAGCTTTATCTGCCTTCATGACTTTTGGCTTGCTTGAAAAGGGGTTGTGGTTTTATTCCTGCTTACCTGAAGAAATCTTTGAGAAATACTTTCTGATGTGAGACCAGGACAGATAACAAATTTGGGGGCTGGAAAAACATGTGCATACAGGCAGGTTTTCTGCTTCATGCTAGGAGGAAACAAGGCTGCAGCTCTATAAATCTGGGCTTTCCTGGCTCTGTGTAGTTCCTTTTTAAATCACTGCCAGGGTGATCAGTTTAAACACCCACATCATTTGCGTTTTCCATAGTCAAACACAGGAATTTTTGGAGCGTTGTCTAAAGGGAAAAAATACAACATGCCCTTCCTCTCTCACTCCTTAGCTGTGATCAGAGAGATGAGAGTCTGAGAGCAAGCAGAGGTCCTTGGTAGAGGATCAAGAATTGCTTTTTCCCCTGGATACACAATACAGCCTAAAGCTGTCCCTGGGCTTGGCTCAGCTTTTGCAGTTGATACATAAAGGAACCTGCAGTACCCTTGGGGATCTGGAGCTTGGTGTTTGCCTCTCTGCTGGGCAGTGGAATAGGTGGGATTGTATTGAGGGAAAGATGGGTGTGAAGGGGCTGCTTCCCCAGGAGCAGAGCCTGGGCTGGAAATGATGCTGCACTTCCTAGGGCTGAGGGTTTCCATCCTTACAGTGAGGCTGTGGCACTTAGGGACATGTGGCACTTAGGGACATGGTTTAATGGTGTAATTGGCAGTGCTAGATTAACAGTTAGGCCCTGCATGCTGTGGTTCCTACACCCACGTGCCTGAGGATGGAGGAGAAGCACAATCCCAAACAGGCTGGCTTCCCTCCTGCACAGGCTGCAGTGAGAAGCAGCCTCAACCCTGAACCAGTAAGAGCCACCTGCTGTAGGGTTTGTGTTGGTGATGGGGAGAGGCCTCATCTGGCTGCTGGTCTGGGGGCAGTTGCACAGCACAGCCGTGTCCTGCAAGTGCTTCCTGAGCTCTGGGAAGGGACAGGTACCTGCTTTGGATGAGTGCTGTTGTGCAGTTTGGCTCACAGACAGTAGAACTGTGATTAGAGCTAAGCAGCAGCCATGAGATTGGTCAGCTGAAAAATGATTTAAAAAGTAGAGAAGCAAAGACAAATAGAACAATGGTCTGTGTATTAACACGTGTCTAGAATAACTCCCTAAGCTACAGAAAAGTTTATCCAGCAAGATATTAGGAAGGTTGAAGCTTAATAATGGAGCTCTGTGCACTGTGCTTTAAGGCTCACAAGCAGGTATTGTATTTGAAATAAGCAAGCATTGTTTTAACCAAAGGTACCTGTGCTTATGGTGGTTGGATAGAACAACTGTCAATATGCTTTTGCTTGGTGGGATTGGTCAAAAAACTTATAAAGTGAGTTGTAACATTAAGTTCTTTGTCTGCTGCCTGGGATGTGAGCTGGTGGCATCTTCCCATTGTCATAACCATGTAATGAGAGTGATGCTGGAAAATAAAACAGCTCAAGGCACATTCCCAGCAGTCCCATCCCATTTGAGAATTGTACCTAGCCCCCAGCTGGTGATACTATTGTGCAGTTTGGTGTGTGGGTACTCCATCCACAATTTAGGGCAGCTGACCTTTCTCCTGACTTGTGTGCTGAATCAGCCCAGGGGGGGAGAGGCTGAGTTCTCCATAATGTGGATCCCCCATAACCTTGGATAAGTTGCTTTCACTGCACAGCCCTCACCATTTGTGGCTGAGCTATCACTTTTCTCAAGATAAGCTGGAATTGTGTGTGTTGTTGGATGACTTTTATCTTGCCATCACAGCCAGTGTGCACTTTCAGTGTCAAAGGAACTGCTTGGCTTTATAACTTGCATGTGAGGAGGGATTATTTTGCAAGAGGTCATGGGAGAGTGAGAGAAGGTATGATCAAGTTGTGCCCTCTGGAATATGCTGTGGGATGAAGATTTGGAGAGTGATATTTTCACTTTTCTTCCTTTCCCTTTTTTGATGTTGATTCAGAGCAGAAATGACCTTGGTCATTTTATGTCAGCAAAGATGCTGAGCAGATCTGAAACAAAAGGAGAAAAGCCAGTCAGTGTTTCAAGTGCATTTGTGGTTCAGTTGAATGAAAGCCCAGTGTTGCCAACTCATGATTTGATCATCAGTGCTGCAATGCACAGTCCTTTCCTATAGCTCCAGGTCTTGAGTTACAGAAGGTCTTAAAATACACTCTACACACCACCACTCCCCCTTTCCCTGTAGGTTTCATGATTTCAAAGAAAATATAGGAAACATGACCTCAGTGCACCCTCAGGACTGAGGTGGTGGAAGGCAATGGATTAAAAACTGGCTCAGACTGTGAAGTGAAGAGATGGTGATATACAGTTCATATAAAAAGATTAAAAAAAAAAAAAAGTGATTTCACTATTGGCAGGTCAAACTTTGAGCAATACAAGAGAACTTCCTGGATTTGGGATCTGAAAGGGAGCTTCAGGTCACCCATTTGTAGCTCCATGGATTGTGCTAAGTGGGTGGGAGCTGAGCTTGCAGGAGTGTCATGGGATCTGCAAGGCAGATGTGAAGGCAGAAGAGCAGCTTTTGGGAATTTCTACCAGCACTGTGGTCTTGGCCACATTTGTAAAAATCCAGAGGAATACAGTTGTCTTGTGTAAACCAATGATTTCTTACTATTACCAAATCAAAACATTTGAAAAAAGATCTTGTGTCTGCCTCTAACTTTAAATGACAACAAGATTTTTGTGTTTTCTCTCATTTTTTCCTAATTTCTTATTGATTAAGCAGGGTGGAAACCTTTAAATCTCTGTGCATAGTGGGACACTGAATTGTCCTTGCTGGCACCAAATTTGTTCTATGCATAAATGTAGGGAATACTTTGCTGATGCCATCAATGCTGCTGGATATTTGTGAGCAGGATGAGCATCCCCACACAGAAAATGTGTTAATTGATGCATCAGTTACTACTGTAAGAGATCTGAAAGTTGCACATGGATTTGGAACTACAGTAAATGCTGTAGTCAGTCCTGCAAAGCCAGTGAACAAACTAATGCCCCAGTGGGAATGAAAAATCTCCTGCTCCCATTCCTGACCTTGAGAAGAGGTTTGGGAGCAGGAAAGGTGTTTTGTCTCTTCCTGCTAAGTCAGTTAGTCCAGTAAAGAGGTTTCCTTGGGAAGGAAAAAGACAAATTCTGTAGTCAGTAAGTTATGGGCTGGTTTCTGGAGGGCAGTGAAGGGCAAGGTTGGGTTAGACTCTATCAGGGAGACTTGCCAGGCTACATTTGCTGACAGTGATGGGAGCTGTCAATGAGAGTGACACTGGGGAGCGTCCACCAGCATGTTTAAAACATGCTCTGTGCATTCAGATGTGAAGGAGGCCAGAGAAGATATAAAAGATGTGGAAGGGACATGGGAGCTCCTCCCTAAGGTGAGATTTTGGATGCAATGACCTGTTTCTGTCAGGCTGTGTTAAAGTAAATAGGTTAATAACTGGTTTTGGTTTTACCATTAATCCTGCCTTTGATTAGCACTTATGTTTATTCTTCAGTTTCACTTAGACCCATGTTTACCAAAGGACTGGTCAGAGGTGAATTTAGCAAAGAAAAATAATAATTCAATGAATCCACCCTAATTTCAGTGTAACCTGACAGATTTTGCAGGAATGTTGTTGCCACTGCAGAGCCAAGGTAGGGTTGATCCCTCCTTCATTGTGTCAGTGATTTGGGGTATGGAACAACCAGGTGTGGTGCTGCTGGGATGGGACTGGCTCAGCACTGGGAGCACTGCAGAGCTTTGTGGATGCCAAATACCCTCCTTTGCTTTGGGATGGAAGGGCTAAAAGGTCAAAGGGCTCTACCCTGTGCTGGAGAGTTTGTTTCTGCTGAGTTTTTAGTTTTAAAAATAAATTTATCTGTTGTAAGAGAGAACAATTGTCTTGGTTTAGTTGGCCAGGTTCTCTTATGTTTAGCCTAATTTATGAGAAGATTAGGAATCCCTGGCCTATGCAGTTCCCTCTAGTGCAAACATGAGGGATAAAGCCAAAAGGCAAAGCTGAGCTTGGGGAAGACAGAAAAGCAGTTTCAATGCCATCATGTTATCTCCACAAACCCTGCACTTCATAGTCCCAGGCAGAACCCAGCACCTTCCTAAAGGGAGAGTGTCTGAGGGGCAGAAAAACCAAACCAGGGCAAGAATAAATACTGGTCATTCAAAGCCTGAAGAGGATGGAGCATGTGGTGATTGGATTATCAAGCCTTGGATCTGTAAATAAAGGTGCCATGTTTATTCCCTTTGGGGCCCCATTGTCAAACTTTCCCCCCTTGTCAACCAGAGATAGCCGTGGTTTATCTGGGAACAAAGAATGTGCCCCTTTCCCAGGGCCTGACACAGCTGTGGGGATGTGGGTAGGACAGGGAAAGGTGCACTTCAAATGGACCTTTTCAGGAGGTGAACTCATTGTCACTTCAAAGAATCAGATGATTTACTGTGTCTGTTTATGGGCAGAAAGTAACATCTTTATCTTTCTGTGGTGTGCTTAGGAGAGACATAACAGCCTGGTCATGTGCTGGAAAGAAATGACTCATTTCATATTGGGTCTGAGTGAAACGAATGTATTACTCATTTTTATGCAACTCTAGTAAATTGTACTTATTAAAAAGGAGGGGGAGGGTGGAGGAGGGACTATTACCTAAAGTCTAACCAAGATGTACTAGAAAATTAATTTAGAGATATGGTTGACCTCAGCTTCCTCGTAATGAAAATCTGCTGACAAATCTTGTGATTTTGTTACTCTTTTTAAAGCAGCCCTTGGGACTGCTGGTAGTTCAGGTGTCAGGACCAGTTACTCATTCAGATCCTGGCTGGATGATTTTTCCATTGTTCTTCCAAAGAAAAACTTCATATTCAGTCATGCTTTGGGCTTTCTGCACGGCCTGTTGCTCCGAGTTCAGCCCCATTGCTGAGGGCTGCTGGTGGGGTGTGAAGGAGCTCTGCAGGCTGCTGAGCTGTGAGCAGGGCTCCAGCAGCTCTGGGCATGGTGGCTGCTGCCCTGATGGTGCTGAAATCCTCTGGTGAGTCTGTGTGCCAGGTTAGGCTGATCTCTGCCTCACAGCCCCTCGTGGGTTTTTTGCTGACTGTCCTCTGCTTAGAGCAAATAAAACCCATTCTCCTTCCCAGCACTATTTATCATTGAATTCTGATTAACTGCAGTACCATATTCAGAGGAGGCAGGAAAATGGCAGCACTTTTCAATTAGAGCATCCAGAACAACCTTGCCACCTCTTTCACAATCATTGCTTTTATTTGCAGAGGTTAAGATCATTTTTAGCAGCACTGAGAGCTCTTTTCCTCCAGTGCATATGCACAGAAGCCCCTCACACTGCTAAGCTGAGACTCAGATCACCAAGGGTTCTCTGTTCTCTGGTGTCCTGTTCTTCCATCAGTGATTTCCATCTGTATCTCTGAGCTCTCAGAATAACAGGTCTGTGCTGCCTGGCCAGAGCTCACTGCTGGGCATTTTAACCTCCTCCTCTCTCTCTGTGAGGTTTATGGAGTTGGGATGGAGCTGGTGGCTTGGTCACAGGGCATTGAAATAAGCTGGCATCTGTTCTGCTCTCAGCAGATACACCACAACGTTGCTGTTCTGGGAGCAACCAGACATTATCTGATGTGGGTTTTGGTGAGAATTGAACTTGTGAAGGGACTAAGAAGAGTGGATATGATATTTCATATTAGGGAATTGGTTTTATCTGTGCTTTTTTTTTTTTAATGGGGTTTGTGTGTTTATATTCTAAATCACTCTTTTCACAGTTGAAAAGAAAGGAGCCTGGGAGCAAGCAGAGCTGCTAAAGAATTTCAGTGATTCTGGCTGGTTTAAGGAGCGAGCAGACACTTTTCTGCAACTGAAGAGATCTAACCCTTGTCCTTCAGTCAGGTAGGCTGTAAAAAGCACTTGTGCTTCAGGACTGAAAGCAAACCTCAGCAGAGCCCACAGAGCCCTGCAGCTCAAGGGGTTGCAATAGATTTGTCTTAGTGGCTGTGTAAGAGAGACTGGTTAGGAAGCACCTGGAAACTTATCTAATTTTCCCAGCTATTCCGGTTCATCTAATGAAAGATCTCATTTCTGCCTACACACACTGTTGTGCCTCAGTCCTTAGACCCTTGGTGTTGAAGAAAAGCAGTGCAAGAAAAATATTTACAAGACAAAATGGAAATGTGGTTTCCTCCTGTTGTCAGTCCCAACTTTACCCCAGTTCTCAGAGGACTAGGAAATGTTGTGCTTTATTAATGCCTAAGTAATGATGGAAAAAAAAAGGTTATTTTCATTTTTTAGGATTTTGTATTCACTTTACACTTTGTCAGTTAAAAAAAATGGCTGAGGTTTGCTAGCAGAGAAACTCTGGTGTGTTTTCAAAGGCCTTGGTGTGTAGCATAGTGCTTCTGATATATATTTAAAAATTGTAAAGATTTTCATTGTTGCATTTCTAATTAAAAGCTCAGTGAAATGTAGGAGGTTTTACGGCAGAAAATTGAAGTTAGAAAAGGATTATAACCATAGACAGAAGCTCTGGAGACCTAAGCAAAGTGAAACCAGGGTTCAACAAATTCCCTGCATCTTTATGAAAATCACATCTATGAGTCAGCAAAACAAGCTCCTCTCTCATCTAAAAATGTTCATCCTGGCCATGCTCACAGCTGTGGTGCTTCCAGGGCCGAGCAAGGCGGGGCTGGGGCGGGCACAGGGCTGGGCTCCCTCCCACCTTGGGCTTTGGGGCTGAGCCCCCGGCTCCTCTGGAGGCTTGCAGGTGTGCTGGCCATGGCCAAGGGGCTGTGCATGGAGCTCCCTCTGCCTCCATGCCTGGTGATCAGTCAGGAGCTGCTCTGGGGCTGCAGCTCACCCAAACCCTTGGCACAGACCGTGCCCAGCCCCTTGCTCGCCCCCTTGGTCGTACACACAAACAGGGGCAGCTCTGGCAGTAGGAGCTGTGGGTGGCTGGTGTCCACATCAGTGGGATTTTGCATTCTGGTTGTGGCTAGGATTGCACTAGCCCTTTGTAAATTTATTTATTTATTTTTATTTTTTTTTTACACCATTGTGGAATTACTCCAGGCATCTGACTTCTTCTGTCAGCCTTTCCTTGGCAGAGCAGCCTCACCTCCCCAGCAGCGTGACTCAGGATGCTTGTCTTGCTGGCTCAGGCTTTCTCTCCCTTACTCCATGTCACCATTCACCCTTTCCCTCCCTCCTAGCTCCTGGTCTCTGGCATGTTCAGCAGCAGAGCTCGTTGAAAAACACAACCATCTCCTTTGGTGTTGCTCTGCCTTTGACATTCCCACCTGCTCCTCTGAGCCGCCCTTCCCTGAGCAGAATCCCAAACGAGCTCCTTTGCCTGCTAATGCAGCCTTAAGACCAAATCCCTGCGATCTCTCCTTCCTCACAGAGGTTAAAGAGAATCGTTTGTGAAAACTTGAGCTTTCTGCCAAGTTAAAAGGGAGGAGATCAATGGGATCTGGGCAGCCCTGACACTGCCCCGCAGGTCACGAGCCCTTCCAGTGCTGCCTGAATCACAGAGCTGCTTCGGTTGGAAAGGAACTCTAAAACCATAGAGCCCAACTGTTAATCTAGCACTGCCAATTACACCATTAAACCATGTCCCTAAGTGCCACATGTCCCATCTGGAAAGATTCAGGGAAAACTGAATGTGGGTGGGAAATGCAGGGCTGCCTCAGGTAGGAGGATTTGCAGGATTTTTTTTTTTTTTTTTTTGCAAGGAAGCTGCTGGTCCAGGATGGCTGTCTGGCTGAATTCCAGAGCCAATGCCATCTGAAGGTAACCAGGCATGGATTTCTTTTCCTTTTCCATTCTTATTAGCAGCCTGGAAGTGGGCATGGAGGAGAGCACTGGGGTCCTGCTGGTGGGGGCTCTGAACTGTGGGCAGGTGCTCAGTGTGAGCCTGGCCAAGGGCTCATCCAGCAGCTCAGCTGCAGGCAGGGGCTGGCAGGGACTCACTCAGCCTGCCTGCTGCTCCCTGGGGCTCCCATGGCTCTCTGCCACCTCCAGTGAAACCTTCAGCCCATTTTCTCCCCAGAACAGCACCTGGGTGATGTCCCAGAAGAGCAGGGTCTGGATATCAGCAGTGACCTTCAGTGGGGAAACCCTTGGGAATGAGGCCATGGAGAGTGAGGGTGCAGCCTGGGAGATGAGGAGCTCAGGTGCTGCTTTCTGGTTTTTTTAAAGGCGATCTGTGCTAACTACAAATAGGTTGTGCAAAAACAAGACAAATAATAGACTAAATGTGGTTTAAGTTAGGCAATGGTAGCAAAAATAGGAGGATTCATTGAAATAGGGATTTCTTGAAACTGGACTTAAAAGTCCATATTAATCTGGTGCCTGTGCTCCATTAATGTGGTTCTCTGGTCATCATTTTCAGGCCTGCTGACCCCTGAGCATGCAGAGGCTTATGCAGATCTGGAGATGTATTTCCACCATGTCTGTGCAGGCATTCCTGTTAAAACCAGGGTTGAACTCATTAGGAAAAGGGAGTGAAAGGGAATAAGGAGGCCCACCAGGTCTGTTTGGAGTAATTCATGTGCTCTCTGGGTGGGGCTGTGCACACCTTTCCAGTCCTGTCTTTTCTGCTTAGCAGTGGAGGCTAAGGCAGGGGTCTTGAAAGGCAAAAATCTGGTTTCTGTTTCAGGCTGTGCCACTGTAACATGCTTTTTAAGAGGGCTGGTGGAATATGCTTTTCCCACAAGCAAAGGGAAATGCACTCAGAAGGGAGAGTTAAGAGGCAGCCAAGGGGAAGAGGAAAGGGGTGATGTGATCTCATAGCCGCTGACCTCTCTTGTGCAGCCATATCTCCCCTTCTCCTGGGTACCCTGAGAAACACCCAGCCCTCCACAGAACGGATGTTCTCTGACTATTCTCCCCCACACCCTTTTTTCCCCTTCCTTTAGCCCTTGATCTGTTTAGAAATTCCCACTTGTTTGCCTCTCTGGTTTCCATAACCTCACTGACACTGAGGCACTGAGGAGAACCCAGGGTTAGTGGCTTGGCCATGCAAGTTCAGCTCAGTCCAGCTCTGGGCAGCTCAGTGTTCGCCCTTCCTTTGTTTTTTGGTTTGGGATTTTATTTTTTTTTTTCCACTACCATGTCCATTGCTGCAGAAGCAGCTGATACTTGAGTCACAAGGCCAGAGTCACAGATCTACCAAAGCTCTTAATACCCAGTTGTATGTTTGAGTGTGCATTTTTTTTTTTCCAGGGTAAGTACATCTTTTAGGGATGGAATAACAGTTTGTCCAAGAATCAACAGTCTTCAGGGAGCCAAATAGCCTTGCAGCCAAGGTTTGTGCTCTTTCCTTGAGGTTTTGGGGATGAGTTGCTTCCCTGTCCTCTTACATAAAAGAGGAGCAAATTGTCAGAATAAACACATTTTTAAATATACAACACCATCAGTCAGAGCTTAAGAGGAACTCATTGGCTGGAAAAGAGATCAAGGCAACCGGGAATTTGGATGGCCTGACCGAGGAGTTTGGACTAAAAGGTTCTTTTTCATTCACTGGAGCTTGTAATTTTTTTCTCTCTATTTTTTTTTTTTCCCCTTAGGTAATCAGCCAGGAAAGGAAAAAATAAAAATCCTCCCCCTTCCTGAAGGCAGTGAGTCTGGACTCAGAATCCTATTTTGCTGTTTTATAATTTCTTTTTTTTTTTCTTTTTTTTTTTTTCCCCCACAAAAACAGATTGCTACTGGATATGAGTCCTTGCCTTGGAGCTCACCAGAGAAGCAGCCAGCATGCAGCTCTGCTGTCTGGAGTGGTTCTTTACTCTCTGATTCACAAGTCAGTGACTAATTCAGGTTTAAGGATGGTCATCTGAAGATCAGACCCTCAGGGTTAGGTCAGCTTTAATCAGCCCTGCCTGGGGAGGGAGCTCTGGTAGGAATTGGACTGCACAGAAAATCCTGGGGTACTGATTTTTGGTGAGCTGCAGGGCATTTCTGTATTCTGTATTCTGTATTGTGTTCTTCCAGCTGGTTGCCCTTGTAGGGAGGAGGGATCCTTGCAGCTGTTCTTTCTCAAGGTGCCATCAGGACTCTTCCAGGACAAATCCCTGCTTCCTGGGCATAGCTAGGTTTGCAGGTTTCCCTGTGATTACAGCAGGACAGGGGGAGAGGCAAGGTGGGAGCAGCTTTCCTGTGTTTGCTCAGAGCAGCAGGGCACTGTCTGCCCCACCAACACAAAGCAGTTGTCTGTGAAATTTCATTAAATTTACAGGCAGCAATTGTTATTCCAGAGCAAGGAGAGGAGGTGGAAAGAGGCTGAGGTCCAGCTAGGAGTTGGCTAGCCTAGTTCTTGGATTGTTTTCCACACTGTGGTTATCCTTATCTGCATCTGGAAACTGGAGTGTGTTGTATGTGTTTGTAAGAGCAAGCGGATGTGTGAAGTGTTCTGGCAAAGTCAGAGACCTCATTTTCCCCTCAGTATAATGCAGCCTGATTAGATTGTTATTGACATGATGAGAACCTGCTAGGCTTGTTACATCTCTGTGGAAAGGCATCTGCCTGTTCCTTTTCTCCCTTCTGCCTGGAAGGGTTGCAGAGCTGGAAATGGGAAGGACCTTTCAGATGGCAAATCCAGCTGGGAAAAAGCACGGTGTGCCCACCAGCTGATCAGCAGTTTGACATTGTACGTGGAGCTGCAAGCCAATTAATATCACTTTGGAACTATTAGGAATTCCCTAATGGGCAAAAAAGTAAAAGAAAAAAAAAAGTGAAAAGAAATAACCCACAATAAACCCCTCAAAACTGCTGTATTTTGGTAGATGTTTTTCATCCTCTAGATCATTGCTAACCTGACTTACTGGCAGTGTTTGGGTGATCAGATTTGTCTGATCATGTCAGAAATGTGCAGTGCTCCACGAGCTTCTACAGCTTTAACTGTTCAGGCTAAAGAAGAGAGGTGTGTGCAGAGCCCAGAGGGGGCTCTGGATGTCCAGAGGGGGCTGTGGATGTCCAGAGGAGGCTGTGGATGTCCAGAGGAGGCTGTGGATGCCCAGAGGAGGCTGTGGATGTCCAGAGTGGGCTGTGCATGTCCAGAGGAGGCTGTGGATGTCCAGAGGGGGCTGTGGCTGTCCAGAGGAGGCTGTGCATGTCCAGAGGAGGCTGTGGATGTCCAGAGAGGGCTGTGGATATCCAGAGAAGGATGTGGATGCCCAGAGGAGTTTGTGCATGTCCAGAGTGGGCTGAGGCTGTCCAGAGGAGGCTGTGGATGTCCAGAGGGGAATGTGGATGTCCAGAGGAGGCTGTGGATGTCCAGAGGGGAATGTGGATGTCCAGAGGAGGCTGTGGATGTCCAGAGGAGGCTGTGCATGTCCAGAGGAGGCTGTGGATATCCAGAGAAGGCTGTGCATGTCCAGAGGAGTTTGTGCATGTCCAGAGGAGGCTGTGCATGTCCAGAGAAGGCTGTGCATGTCCAGAGGAGGCTGTGCATGTCCACAGGAGGCTGTGGATGTCCAGAGGAGGCTGTGCATGTCCACAGGAGGCTGTGGATGTCCAGAGGAGGCTGTGCATGTCCACAGGAGTTTGTGCATGTCCACAGGAGGCTGTGCATGTCCAGAGGAGTTTGTGCATGTCCAGAGGAGGCTTTGGCTGTCCACAGGAGGCTGTGCATGTCCACAGGAGGCTGTGCATGTCCACAGGAGGCTGTACAGCCCTGTACCTGCCCGAGCTGCTCCCCTGCAGTGTGTGCTGGTGGGGATCTCCCCCTGATGGCTCTGGGCAGCTGAGTGTGTCTGTGCTGCTCTCTCCACTCCAGCTGCTTCCTGCTGGATTAGCTCAGGTATTTCTACCTAGTGCTGCACATTGACTTCTAAATAAGAGCAAGAGAGGCTGTGGACTAAGTGCATTAAAACCATTCTCCTTCCCAAAAATGGCTCTTGTGAGCTTTGCACCCTGAGATGGTCAGACAATGGCAATTCTCACATTCAGGATTTGCCATTGCAGGATGAGGACAGACTCAGTTTAATATCTGTGATGTTGCTCCCTTTGATCACAGCTGACGCAACCTCAAAAATCCTCATCCTGAAAGCTCTCTGAAGACAGATTTGTCTCCAAGAATGATTTTGGGTTCAGCAAAATTGCATGTTTCAGTGAAATGATATTTCTTTTCGCCAGCTTATTTATATTCATCATAATTGTCTCACTGTGATGCCTCCTATTCATTTGCTGGATCCACTTGTCTTGCATCTTGTTCTGACTCTGAGTGCTTTTTAGGGTAAGCCTGCCTTTTGAGAATATGCATGATTGGTACCATTGGAATAGTTTTCATGTGCTTGCAAGAAGTGCATTGCTAAGCAAAGCAAGCAGAGGAGCTGGGAGAGATGAGTGGAAAATGACTACGTGAAGAAAAGGGAAGAATTAAAATAGATGGCAAGGAGTTAATCAAATAAACAAAGGTTCATTTTTTAAAAAACCCTCTTGCTCTTTTTTTTTGTTTTTCTTTCTTTGAATAATCTCAATCTGATAATGATTGCACTGGCCAACCCTTGATACCTTTCTGTCTGATTACAGCTGGGTTGTAGAGGTAGTGATGAGTTACCACAACAATCTATTACTGGCAGTATTAATTAATGCCCCTCATTAAATTAAAAAGGGCAGAGATGGGAGTATTTTCAGGCTGTTCCTCACTTATAATTATTTATTTTAATTTTTTTTTAATTTACCAGAATGTTCTCCTGAAAAGGAAAGCTCTTTAGTCTTGATGTTCTCTGGGTTTTTTTCCCTTCTATAAATTCATGCTTTGAGGAGAGTTAATTTACCACACAAAGAACTTTTGAAGGTCATTTTCAGTGCCTCTAACACTGTAGAGAGGATCTTTGAGAACAGCTGTTTGTCTGTGCAGGTATTGGTGTTGTTCTGTATTGCTCTATGAATCAGATGTCATTTACCTACCAAAAGAGTGGGCACCTTTCTGGCCACTGTGTGCAGATACCAGAGATGAAATCACTGTATATCAAAACCCAAAAAGCAGGAAGGACCTGTCACTTTGCCCAGTCCTGGCTTGCAAAGCTTTAAGGGAAGGCATTTAGATGTGGATGGAGAAGGATCCTCCAGAAAGGCTGGATCTGTGAAGGAATTACTGCTTGTGTGAGTTTAGCAGAAATATGTTCTGCTGCACTGGCTTTGTCTGTCATTCTGCAAGAGTTGAGGGGGAATTTTAGGTGTTTCTGCATTTACTGTAGAGGATGAGTTTTCTCAAGGACACAGACCTGTAATTTGGCAGAGCTGTTCAATGATGGGGAAAAATAGTTTGCTTACACCTAATGCAGGAGTAAAAAGACCTTTAAGGGCTCTGAAAAGTTTCTCACAGGATAAGAGCTCTTGTTCTGGAGTTGCTTGAGGCCTTTTAGTGCTGTGGAACTTCCCCTCCATGACCACAGACCCTGTAAATTGCACAGGGGAACAACATAAAAATCTGGTGTTCTTCACAGGAGAAAAGCTGTTGGGAATACCCTGAGGACAGCTCCAGTCCCCTACATTTTTGGCTATTATATATAATGTGGTTAAACCAGAAAATTTTCAGATTATCTATAAGCATGGGATGCAGACAACAGAAGGTGCCAAGTACTCCCCCACACCCTTGAAAGGTGATGTAAAGAAGAAAAAGCAGGCTAGAGTTACTTTTGGGCACTGTATGAGTAACAGAGTGGGATATAAGAACATCTAGTTTCTCTTTTAAGTCTTCTCTGAATGCACTTTGTGTCAAGTGCAGGTTTTCCTCTCCCATCAGACAACCTGCCACATGTGCTGCACATTGATGAATACCAGCTCTGCCACATGTTTCCTGGAAAACAGCACATTATGTTACTCCTCGTTGTAACTTTCCTTAAAATCAAGTACAAACTATGTTTCAGTCATCACAAATAAATAGAAAAAGCTCTGAGACTGGGATCATCTGTGTGCTGTAGAGGGGAAAGATACTCTCCCAGTGTATCCTACAGCTGCCCGTGCTCCTTTCCTTTTACAACCCATATTTATTTATGAGTATGGCTGACCAGAGGAATAATCTGGTGACATGCTTTCCTTTAATCAGTCCTTTGACTGGGATAAGTGAGTTTTAGAACTTTTTTCTAGCACTTGACTGACTCCCACCATATTAATCTGTGATTTCATTTAGATGGTCAAAGTCCCAGCACAGGCAGGCTAAGGCAGAGGGTCAGTGTGCACCTTATTTATCCAGTACACAGTGAGATCCTGGCAATATTTCTCCATCAGATCCCAAACCCTGGAACTCACAGATCTCACAGAATTTCAGAGCTGTTCCTTTCATGAGGTTTATTTGTGTGGCACTCATGTGATCCCCATTTCAGGCTTTGGTACCTGCTTACAGTTCATCTGCTCCATTCCTGCAGCTTTTTCTTGCTCCTCAGACATGGAGTTGCCATCCAGCTTGTGGCTGTCTTCACCTGGCCCAAAGCATGTGTGAGACATTCCTGCCCCTGATGTGAGACCACAGCTCTGACCATCCCCTGGCAATCTGCTGTGGTGGAGCTCACAGAATGTAGAAGGAGGAGGTAGATATGGAAATTGCTCCTTCATAGCAAGCATTGCTCTGGGAGCTTGCACTGCTGTTTTTCAGTCTGTGACTTGTGTGAGGGAGCACAAAGGCTGACATTCAGTGGAGCTGGTTGGTGGTTTGGTACTGATCACCAACCACTGGGCCTTTTTCAAGTATAAAGTGCTGCAAATGCTCCATCTGCAGAAGCCATAAAGTGATTGCTGGGCTTCAATGCTCTGAAGACATTGAGTGGAGCCAGATGAGTGTAACCTGAGATCCTCACTCTGAGCCTTTGGATTCAGAACCACATTTGATCCAAGTTTACACTTGAAGTGTAGTGGAAATAGGTTTGAAGGGAATGCCACGACTCTCTTCAGACTGTGCTGGTCAGCTGCTGGCATCAGGATGTGTGGCTGAGACTTGCAGTCTTCTTGCATCAGCTCTGCTGCCTCTGAATGAGCTGAAGGAGAAGTCCATGGAGAGCCTCTCTTGGTGCTGTGCTGAACAAGGCACTCAGAATTACAAATATTCTTGACTCTTCCTGGTGTTTCACATCAAAGTGTCACAAGGTGCAGATATGACAGCTGGCAGTCTGCTGGTGGGGGGAAGAATCCCACTTCTGCTTGGCATTTTGTTGGATGTAGGAGCAGTTGTGTGCTTGTAGTCTCAGTAGCTTTACTATTGATTTTAGCAACAAAAATAAAATATCTACAGGAGCACACAAGACTTACAGCAACTCAGAAGCTGAAACAACTGTTTTGTTTCTTAGTAGTGGTAGAGAGTGGGGCAATACCTGGAAAAGAAGTCATTAGAGCTTATTTCCTTTGGGAAATACATTCTTCTGCCTCAGAAATGTCTGTGTTTCCAACTGCTTTTCTGTCTGTTAAATAATGTGGGCGTATGATTTGAGTCCTGAGACATAAGGGATGTAAGCATGTACCTGAAATTAGGCATGTGTGTGCTTTCTGCTGAGTAAGTGTGTCCTAGTCAGGTATTTAAATTTTAAATGCACTGGGGCCCTCACTCATAAAGTAAGTAAATTTCAGCCTAGACAGCAGTGGGAGGAATAAACATTGAGCTCAAAACAAACTGTTATCAAAGTAGCTCTTCAGACTATGTAGAATTACACTTTAAGATGGGCAGAGCATCTTTAAAGCCCTTTTGCAGTAGCTAAGAGCTTACACATTAGCTTTCATGAGAGGCATTAGAGATGTCTGTGAATATTATATAAACACCAGCCTGTTTGCAACAGTTTATAAACTTAAATATTTTATAAGAAAATACTGAACATTTAACTTGCCTTGTATTTTTTATACAGCAATAAAAACACCATTTTTATCAAAAGTTGCTGGGAAGGCTGACTAATAATGTAACACTTCATTATAAACTAGGAGGAAAGTTCACTGGTCTAGAATTAATAAGGTGTATAATCTGTACAGGAATTTTTACAGTACAGGGGGAAGCAGCTAACTTTGGCTTTGCTTCTGCATAAAGATGCATGTAATTTGTGAGAATGTTCTCTGATGCATCTTTATGTCTCTGTGGCTAAAGAGGCTTCTGTGGTTTGCAGCTGGACATTGCTTGGAAAAGGAAAATACCACGTCCTCACATGAGATAGATGCATGGATCTGGATGTCTTTGCTAAGTAACCTCCCTGCAAGAGACAGGAAATACCAAGTTTTAGACCTGAGCATCTTCTCCCAGCATTTTCTCCCAGTTATAAGTGTCAATGGGAGCTGCATTCCCAAAATGTGGAAAAGTGTAAAGCAATGAGGGAGCAAGGTTTGGGACATAACCCTTGTTTTCCACAATTTGCCTTAACATTTCCAGCAGGAAGGCAACAGCTTTGCCCCCTCCAAACAGGGCAGTTCTGTACTGCAAGTGAAGCACCATGCAGGCTTCTGGGGACTTTAAATACAGTCTGCCAGGCACTCCTGAGTTTCACAGCTATCAGGCTTAAGCAGCAGCTGAATGCAAGTTTGAAAATCACAGCTCAAAGGAATACTTAAGAGGAGGAAAAGCTTCAACTTCTAATTCCTTTTAAATCCATATTTTGTTGTAAGTTCAATTTTAATTTTTTATGTGTTTGCTGATTATTGCCATTGCTCTGATTTTACTGATTGATTTGGTAATTTTCATTGGTTTTTTTTGCCCAAATATCTTTATCAAGATTGACCTTTCATGCAAACATTCACTTGGCTTTCAGCAGAAATTCAACTTCTAATTTTGTAGGTATTTAGGTGGTTGCTTCTTTTCTATACTCTATACTAACAGTTGCCCCAAGGGTGTTGTTCCCTTGACATCTATTCCTCAAGAAAACTCCTTCTCCAGCAAGTGCTATAGGCCAAGCTGGGATGACACAGTAGTAGAAATTCTTGGTCCTCTCTAATTGCCACTATTGATGAAGTGAATATGTGTAACAGCAGGAGAAAACTCTCCATGATTCTTAAATTTTTATCCTTTGTTTTCTCCAGAACACAGCAACCCATCTAGGATGTAATTCCATCTGCAAGCCTGAATGCATATTTTTTACTCTAAAATTTGCATAGCACTTGGTCAGTTAGAGCAGAAGAATAAACAGCATCTGAGATTTTGAATTATTTAGGAAAGTACCTTTACCCATGGAGTGATAAGACTGTCCCTAAATGACCCACCAGAACTAGGTGTGAAAGAATTAACTTATTGTCCCTTAAAAGGAGACCAAAGCATTAACTGCAAGGTTCCAGAGTTACAGGGTATTTGTACCTCTTAATTCTTCCAGGAATCATGGAACTGGCTTTGCTTAATGGAAGATCATGTGTGTTGAAAGGGAAATTCCTTTCAGATCTACACAGACTTCAGGTCAAAAATTTGTACTGGCCAAAATTGTTATTCCAGTTGACTAAGGTAGGCTGAAAAATGGTGGCCAGGAAAATGCATGCTCTGGAATAAATGATAGTGCTGATGTGGCCAGATGTCACACATATGTATGTCAGGATTCATTCCTACAGTTATTTCCACTTTCCATTGGCATAAACATTGTAGAAAATAAGGTTAGCACTTGTGCCATCTACAGAGCAAATGCCAGTGCCAGCCAGAGCTGTGCAATGTTTTGTGTGTTTTTCCTATAGCTTGAACAGGAGTGTGGCTTCCTTAGAGCATGGAAATGTTGGAAGATCTATAGCCAGGCTTGTCTCCACAGCTTGAAGTGTTCTGCAGGCAGTTCTTTTCTACAATTGTGTATCTGTGTTTTTATTTGGAATAATTCAGCAAGCCATCCAGTCTCCTTTGTTTAATGATTTTATCAAGCCACCTTTAAGCTGTGAGGATGCAGTGGGTGAGAGATGGTCCTTCATCCCTACAAGTTTTCTTATTTTTTAGCAAGGTTTATGAGCTCCATTTGAGTCGTTGGAAGCTGAGGCACTGGATGACTTGGCCAAGGTCATACAGGAAATTTGGGATGGAGAACCAAACATATGATTGCTGCTGGTTTCCAAGCCAGCGCTCAAACCACTGGGCATCCTTCTTAATTTCCAGCCTTTTCTGGCATTGCTACCAACTTTCTGGTCCAATTGCTCAACCACGTTGTGCCTCTCCTTCGCTCCTGTTGCGCGTAAATCCAACCTCTCAAGGTAACATATCGAAGCAATCAATAGGTACCCAGCAATTTCCTCAGCCAGTTTCACTTTTTCGCTTCATGACTTGCCCACCAACAAATTTATTTCTTGCTTGGAGCATTTCACTGAACTGTTTCTATTCAAAAGTATCTGTTAGCACTTTGCTAAGCCTCAGACTGAACATCTTTGATCCACCCATTTCAAGATTAGATGGATGACAGAACCCAAACTCTAGCTCCAAAAACATCCATGTTTTGGAGGTATATTCAAAGCCCAAGCTTGGATTTGGCTCTCAGTGTGGTTACTTTGATCTGTCTTCAGATCTGGATGCCTTGTCCTGTGACATCTCTGTTCCTAGCACAGAATCTCGTGTTCCTATCTGTGTGAGAGCTCTGAGACACGACGGGCGCTCCGTGCACCCCGTGTGGGAAACGGCGCCCATGGATCCTCTCAAATTCCATTCAGGTTGTGTTTGTGTGCAGTGGGGTTTTCTCATACTTGTTGTTTTGTTACTCACCTGGAGGCACAGGGAATTTGGCCCTTTGACAGAAGCAAAAGTGCAAGAAATGCCACTGTTGCGTGGCGCTCTCAATGCGCTCTCCCTCTTGCCTGTTTTCCATGCAGCTGCTTCCCCCTTCCTAGAAATCACATCCCACTGCTCCTCCCCCTTTATCTCCTGTCCCCACACCATGAGAACGTGGTCTGGTTTTTTCCCCCATGGATGGGAAAGCCAGGGCAAGCTTGGTACTGTGGTCTTTTGCACTAACAGAATTTCGGTGCAATTCACTCTTTCCAGGGAATTACTTTAGATTTATTCACCACAAAGCATCCAACCATAACAACTCAGTAATTTTAAGGCCTAAGGAAAAAATGTAACAAGATGTTCAAAAATTTTGGTTTGGGATAATTGGGAGTTGTTTATATCCTTGTGCTGCTGATTATGTTGTCATATACCACCATTACTGGTGTCCTCAGGAACAGGATTATCTTTGCTTGGAAACAAAACCTCCATTTTAACCACTTAAATGCTGGTTAATGTAGCTGATAAACGGGAAGAAAAATACACCCATGCTGTTACTGGATATATGAGACACTCAAAAATCATAGTGATGAGGGTTGAATAAACAGATAGATGGACAAGTGAAACATAATCACTGTAATTTTTCTGATAAAATTACCAGGGCACCACAATTTCTCTTTAGAGTATTTAGGGCAGGGTCTCCCACTGCTCGGTAGAATCAGGTCTTGCTCTTCCTTGGTTTGAAAATAACTTTCTGTGCATTCAGATCATACCAAGCTTTCCAAGCTGTATCTTCCTGGGGTTTTGTACCCTCCAATTATTTCTGCATGCATCTGGAATTCACATCTCTGGGTCATGGTTATTCCCCTGGCTCACTGGAATGCCAGCCTTACCCATGAAGTCCAATGAATAATTCTAGTAATGGGAATGTGTTGTAGGAGGTATGGGGCTTGTCAGTCCTGCTTCTCCTCAGCTTTTCTGGGACAGCTGGAACTGGTATTTCCTACTCTTCCACTGGAAAGAATTGTACTGAATGGACTGGGGATAAATATTCTTTGCAGTACTTTGAGAGTTAAAAAGAAGTTTAAATATAAATTACGTTTGCAGTCATGAGAGTTTTTAGATTCCCAGAGTGGCATATGTAAGCTTTCTTGTGTTTTTTAAAAAATTATTATTTTGTTGGGTGTTTTCTATTTGTGTGCTTTAAGGTGCTATTAATAATGTGTACAGTAAATTCTAAAGTTTTGTACCAATTTTCAGCAAATATGAGGTTTTCAGCAGTCATTTTCCTCTGATTTCATGTGATCTGGGACCTGGAATGCAGCAACCTAGATGTACTTTGTCAAGAGAAAGCATTGTCTGCACCCAGAGTTTTCATAACATCTAATTTAAAATGCATCTAGGATTTTTTGAGGAAAAAAAAGTCTCAGAGACTGTAGTGAGGAAAATGAGCCATTTCCTTAGCTTGAACCTGCATGAATTAGTGGTAAAGTGTTGATCTCTAAACTTGCAGTTTCTGAACCATAAAATCTGTTTATTTCACCCTATAAAAGAACATTTTAACTTATATGGCTATTTAAGTTTAAAAGCTATTAGAGAAGTGGGTGGGGAGAGGCAAAGAAGCAGCTTGAATCAGTAATTCAAGCTTGCAATACAATCTTCATCTGCTGCATAGCTTGCATAGAAATCCCCTTCAATGTGGATTTTCTGTGCTTGTAGCAGTCCCACCATACAGGAAATATACAGTATACATTTCCAACATTATCCATAATTGTAGTAAAGCTTATAAAGCAACCCATTCCTTGTGTGTTCCTGGTGATCTGCAATAACTGGGTATTCTCAAGTATGCATTTAAAGGAGAGAAAAACATAGCAAGAGCTGGCAGAAGTCATCTGCAGTGATTTTCCAAAGGGAGTTTGGGGAAGGAATTATTAACCTGCTCCCATGCAGAAACAGCAGTGGCTTTGATTGAAAACCTCCATACCTGTGCTTTCTTTTGCATCTGAATTCCAGGGAGGTTTTATTTCCCTATAGACTGAAAATGCTGGGGCTAAAACCACGTGGATGCAGCACCTCCTCGGTTGGGCAGGACAAGGCCCCAGCACCTGGGAAGAGATGGGACTGACGAGGAGGGGCTGCTCCTGCTGTAGGCAAGGCAGGGATGGAGGGAGCCTGGATCCTGCACCACCCTGAGCCTTGGAGAATCCTGAAGAAAGCAGAGAGGGGTTTGTGCTGATTGGAATGCAAGGTGAGTGTGTGTCCTTTGTCCCAGGGAGGGAAGGCTTTGCACAGCCTCTGATGCTCATTCACAAGCACACAGAGCAGCCCTGCTACAGCAGTCACCTTCAGTAAAAGGGAAGAGAGGTTTTGATTCTCTCCCTGCAAATTTGGTAGAAAATTGTCAATGCTTTTGCTTGAGCTGTGCAGGCCTTTTCCATCCAGCTATCCCTGAACTTGCAGAACCTTTCCAAAAATAGTTCAAAGTGTTAACCGTGAGTTCCCTGAACTGTGATCCTACCACTTCTGTATTATTTGGTTCACCATTCCTTTGAAAGTATTCATCCTTCCCCTCATAAAACTTAAATCAGCTTGTTCTTTGGTCCAAGAGTTGACATCATTATGATGCTACATCCTATGTAATGGTGTGAGAGCTGGAAAAGCATTCACAGCAAAACCACGCGGTGAATTGAATTTGCAGCCCTCAGCCCTTGCAGTCTGAGCTCCCTCCTGCCCTTCTCATTTACTTGTACTTTTAAAACCTGTGCAGGTCCTTGGAAATACCCCACGATAACAGCAGCACTGCCCTGAGTATTTATCAAGGGTCTTTTTAATGTTCCTACTTTTCTTTCCATGACCCCACTTGTTTTACAATGTTTGGGAGAGCAAAAGTGATTGTTTTACCAAATTAAGCTAGATTTCTTGCCAGGAACAGTGGATAGAATCTTGTTGACAGATTTGGAAAAGATTATTCTTTCAGTACCTTTTGAATTATTTTTTCAAGTGTGTCTGCCATGCACTGTTTCCAAAATCAGCCCACATTTAACTGTTTAATATTATACGGCGACAGGGACAAATTAGCACCTTTCATTTTCCTATCAAAATTAACACATCCCAAGAAGACATTTCAAGAGCTACACATCTCTTATTTAGAAATAAATGTAGGAATCTACTTAAATGTGTTCACCTCAAAATCTAGCACAAATAAATTTTGAGGGATTTGTTATTGATTTCAAACACCTCAGAATTTTGTCTATTTTCATAGAATCATAGAAAACCTTTGGTTGGAATGGACCTTAAAGTTCATCCAGTTCCAACCCCCTGCCATTTTGCTTGCATGTGTTTGGAGCTACCTTTTTCCTCTCCTGTGTTTTTCATATGATGATTTTTTCCTTTTTGGTGGAAAGCCCTTTTTAGAGTCTGAAACACATCTCACGCCTTTGCTCGAGGGCTTCCTCACAGGCATGAGGTGATGTCTTGTTTTGTTTTTTCCTCCTTTTTTTCATGCCTAACTTGCCCTCTGGGTTTGTTTGTTCTTCCCTCCTCCTCTGGAGCATCTGGAATGGGCCACAGCTGACACTGGGCTGATGGGCAGGGTGCAGAGATGCTTCTGGTGATAGAAGGAAGCTCCTGGCTGGTGTGTATTTCCCCTGGTCACATTGGCAGGGATTGCTGCCATTTGCTTTATTGCTGTGCCTCTCTCCAGCAAAGGACACAGCTCCCACCCCAGGCACTGCTGGTATTCAAGGCTTTTTGTCTTTTGTGTTAAAAGTCTGAAGTTTGTTAGAAAGTATTAGATCTTCCTGGGTGGCTTGTGTTTAGGTGGATGTTGGAGTTCTGACTTTAGCACCAAGATTTAGCAGGGGGAAAGTGAAGTAGATGGTGTTTTGTATTGTGTGGTGTTGGGGGATGTGATGCTAAAAATAAAGGAAATACACAATATTAAAGTGTTCAGGAAATGTTTAGATGCATACTCCAGGACATGATTTAGTGGTGGACCTGACAGTGCTTGGTTAATGGTTGCACTCCGTGATCTTGGAGGTCTTTTCCAACCTTTATAATTCCACAGGGCTGATTTAGCTGTCATGGGAAGTGACTCTGTAGATCATTTGTGCTCACTGAAGCTGCTATGCACTGTAGGTACAGATTCATATTCTTTCTGCCACTTTTGGTCCGTGCAGATACCTTGGGTTAACAGAACAGAGCACACGAATCCAAGTCAATATGTCTGTGTATTTCACTTTTCTGTTTGAGAATATTAAGGCCAGATTCTCATTTATACTAAGCCCACTAGCAATATTCTGGCAACAGAAAGACGCCTTAGCAGGAATGTAAATTAAAGCCTCTTTATACTTTTAATAGTGTTTGTAGTTTCACTTGGCTGTGGTACAGCAATGACACATGTCTATTCAAATGGCATTTGCCATCCTGTTGATGGTTGCTGATATTCTTTGTGCTTCTACCCCCTAACTAACTAGACCATGAGTCTGCTGCAGTCAGAGCTTTCCAATTTCCTTAAAAGGTGCTTTTTTTTTCCTTGAAACATCTAAACCAGGATTTAAGATTAAAGCAATTTTTCTGTCCTTCCTTCACTATATGGTGATCCTGTTTATGCCTTCATGAATCTCTACTAAATGTCCAGTTCTGCAGTGGCCAGACAGATTATTCTTGCCATGTCTGTTGCTTAAATTGAGGAGAGGGTTCTTCATCTCACTATGCCTTGTACGATGCCAAACACATCTTTATTTGCTGGATTAAGAAAAATAAAACTTGTATTAGGAATAAAACCTATATTTTCATCCATTGGAGCAAGAACCTCAAGTATTTTACATTAAATCATCCCAGTTTATACATGCTCAGGTCCACTTTCATTTCCATCCCTTTATATCCTGCCTACAAGTACCTCAACTTTCAAGTGGGAAATCATCCTCCAAAAAGCCCAAGAGTTTAAGGAACAAAGTGAGACCTTAAGTACAAGGCTTGTAGAGAAGCTACATGTGAGCCATACAGACTTAGGAAAAAATGTCAATATCAGCATCTACTTAATATATTTCAGTAAAATACTGCTTTTGCAATGTCTGAAAACACAATGTAAGTATTTTATTAGATCTACAACTGTAGATCTGACTGTAAGGTCTTGTGCTAAATGACCACACATTCAACAATGCTGGCTCCAGAGAGCTTTGGAAAAAAGCCTCTAACACAAATCCAAAATTAGTCTTTGCTTGTTTGGAATTTTTGCTTTTTTTAAAATAATTTTTTAAGGGATCACTGAAACACCCATTGCCTTGAGATTGGCATAGAAAAGAATTATAATGCTTTTCTCTCTCATGGAAATCTGGACCTCTCCAGTGATTTAAGTTTCCCATTCCTTCCTTTTAACTTCATAAGGACTTAGTCCAAAACTTGTCTGCAGCCTGACTACTGCCTTGTCAGAGTCTCAGTCCCTATTGATATTGAATTGAGAAAATTGTGCACAAAGTAAATAGAAAGGAAAGATATGTCTCCATCAAACTAAAATACAGCATTTGGAGCTGCTAAGGAGTCAGATCTTAGAATAATTTATGTTGGTGAGAAAGCTTAAGGGTCTCAGTGCACATAAATTGGCTCAAGGCTTAAGAAACGCAAATATTTATAAGATTCTCTAATTTAGTAAATGGATTCTTAAAAACTAAGAGCTGAGTAGCCTCCCCATGTATATAAAACATGTGACAGCACTATGCAGACCTCCACAGATCATAACATGTAGTGCAAAGCATTTCTGCAGAAAGCTCTTATCTCCTTGATGCTCTTAAGTCCTCCCCAGATCTTCCCTGGGATGTTGTGAGTCTTTGCCCCACAATGCTTTCTATCCAGACAAGCTGTTCCCTCCATTTCTCCTTCACCTGAAAGTATATTTTTCTGCATTTCTAGATTAAATTTTCTTCTTATGTTGATGAGTGACTGCCAAGATAAAGATGCCCCTTTTTTGGAGCAGCTTGCACGAGGAGCACTGTACAGCTGAACAGGGGTGCTAGAATTTAATGTCTGCTCGTGTCACCAAGGCTCAGCTGTCACCAGTTTTTCATTTATCACGCTGCATTGCTATTTTCTGAAGGATAAAATATTCCAAACCCAAACAAAGTCATCACTTAAGGAGCAAGAAGGCCTCTTGCTCCTTAAATGATGACTTTGTTTGGGTTTGGAATATTTTGGAGCGTCTGTGCGGAGTCTCTCTGGAGGTGGAGGCTTCTCCCAGCCCTCCTTACTCGGTGCTGGCTGGCAGGGCAGGGGCTGCTGGGCTGGAGTGCTGACAGGGAGGTGATGGAGTGTCTGCTGGAGCCGTGGCTGAGGGTCAGTGCCCGAAATGTGAGAACAAAACAGGCCCGGGTGCTAATGGCTGGCAGGTGTGCGCCAGGGCAGCGCAGGGGAGTGAGCACAGGAGTGAGCACAGGGGAATGAGCACAGGAGTGAGCACAGGGGAATGAGCACAGGGAAGTGAGCACAGGGGAGTGAGCACAGGGGAATGAGCACAGGGGAATGAGCACAGGGGAGTGAGCACAGGGCTCCCCCTGCCAAGGGAAACACAACTGGGGCCTCGTGTGAATAAACAAGGGCTGAGGGAGCTTTTCCTCACGCTGGTTGTGCACGGAGCCCATGCCCACGTGTCCCATCGCTTGCACGCACGGCTCCTCCAGGGCAGAGCTCCCAGTGCTGTTCCCATTTCCCAGCCAAGGGACAAAGCCCTCTCCTTGCAGGGGCTGCTAAATCCCCTGGAACACCTCTTTCCTCTGCTTCCTTGCCCGTGCAGGCGTGTGGAAACCCAGGGCACAGGGAATATTTCTGTTTCTGCTCTGGGGTGCCCTGACCCCCAGGGCAGCACTGACTTTGACCTTCGTTCATGGAGAAAGTTTCCCAGACTTCAAGATAGACTGGAATCCACAAAAATGTGAAATAGATTATAGAAAGTAGTGTAGATGTATCACTTGGTGAGAAATTTAGGGTTTTGGGATTTTTAGTATGTTGTGGATGGAAGCAAGATGGAGGGCACAGGGTGTGGTCCTGGGTTTCTTCTTCATGCTTCCTCTTCCTTCTTTTTCTTGGGTTTGGGTGGCATTTTGTAATTGGGCAGAAAAATCTGCATTGTGGGCTCTGTGGGTTCAGTTATTGGGTTAAAAGGGAAAATAATCCAGGTGTCAGTTCTTAATTGTAGTTTAGTCTTAAAAGACTTTGTACCAAGAGATTGTTGGCCATTTTGTGCCTTCTAATGAAAAGCTGCTGAACTCACAGCAGTGAGAATGTTTTACTGATAAGAAATAATAAACACCTGAGCCCCAACATGAACTACTGTCTCAAGTGCCTTCAATCCAGACCCAGAGAAACCCACAACTGGTACCCCCCACACCTGTGTTCACCTTGTAGGGTGTCACCTTCCTTACCTCAGAAATCCTCCTCCTGATCTCCCCTTTCAGCCATCACCTCTCCTTTTCTATTCCCGGCCCTCGCTGATACACACCAAGATCACATTTCTGCTTTGGCCTGGGTTGTGTTTTCCAGGCCAATATATTATGCCACTTTCACACTCCCCTCCCTGCCCCATCTGGCTTCCATCCTACCCCCATAAAGATTATTAATATCGCCTGTTTCCAAGCGATTTATTAGCAGGGGCCTAACTGGTGCCATTTCCCATTTTAGTAGAGCACTGAAAATAATCCTGAGGAGTGTGCCCAGCTATAAAAATGTACTTATACTGTCATATTTGCAGTTTCAAACATGCACCACTTGATAGTCTCAAAAGTGCTGTTTAATTGGGGTTTATGGGTTCTAATTAATTATACTATATAAAAAAATTACTTGTCCCATTACAGCTCTCTGTGGTTTACTCTGAAGAGCAATGTAATTTAGAGATAAATTGTCCTTCTCTATCCCCCTGCTCCCCCTCTTCCCAGCAAGTTCCAGAACTGTTTAATTCTCCTCTAACCCAGGAATGAAGCTGAGAAAAAGCTACATTTTGATCAAGGGACACAACTTTTCCCCATACCCATAAACAGCTTTAAATGTGACTCAAAATGGTTCCACACTCTTTCTGCTGAATCAGACTGGTGAAATTATGAATAATCCTGGGGCTTTGCACAGCTCAGGTCTGGAGGGGCTGGGATTTTGCAAATATTTTGAGCGTGATGGCTGCTTTGTGCACTGTGGATTATTTCCTCTGATTTTACAGAGGTACCAGTGAAGGAAGGTGAGAATGAGCTCAGGATTTTTGGCTGGATGAAGGTCTACATTGAGATTTCTCTCCATGAACCTGTGGGAAAACAGGTAAAGGATCTGCCTGCCTTTGTGGCATTTTGGTGTGACAAGCAGCAGAGGAAATATCTCAAGTTAACTTTCTGTTCTCTCTTGCAGAATCACGAAACCTGGATTACTCAAACAAATTTTGGGGCAGTCTTCTGACTCTTAAATGCTTCCTAGAAAGACTTTGTGAAAAATGAGCAGCCAAGCAGGTACACTTGTGGTTGTTTGAAATATACTATTAAATTACATCCCTCACTGTAATAAATTTGGTCTCATGAGGCAAAACATGAAATATAGTAGAGCTGAAGTGGAAAAGATTGTATCCTATGGCAAGAGGGGATGGCTTTACACTGAAAGAGAGCAAGTTTAGATTGGATATTAGGAACAAATTCTTCACTCTGAGGGTGATGAGGCCCTGGAACAGGGTGCCCAGAGAATCTGTGGCTGCCCCTGGATCCCTGGAAGTGTCCAAGGCCAGGCTGGACAGGGCTGGGAGCAGCCTGGGACAGTGGAAGGTGGCAGGGGGTTGAAATGAGATGATCTTTCAGGTCCCTTCCACCCCAAACCATTCTGTGATTCCATTACTTTATCTGGAAGTTAGGGAGTGAGAATGTTAATTAAGGAAAAAAGACAGGGCAAAGAAACCTCTTTAATTTAACTTTGACAGGGAAATTCTACTTATTTTAAGAATTTCATGTCATTCAAACTTTTGTGTGTGGCAGATACCTCCAAAATTATACCCCCAGGCCTAGGAAGGCAACGTGGTGGCCTCTCCACATCCCTGCTGTTATTCTCAGTACTAAAAGGTTATGATTCCTAATGTCACTGCACAAATGAACATTCACTGGATCAAAAAAGTTTGTTAGTCATGCTTCACTAATTTGCTTATTTTATAAATTTAATAACCAGCATGTCAGTTGCTGGAAACTTGGATCATCCTGGGTGTCCGGATCAGTCTGCTTCATGTGCTGGAGCACAAGCTGTGAGAACTGCCAAATAAAGGGAAAAAAAAAAAAAGAAAAAAGAAACACTACAGTCACACACATTACTCATCAATCTGAAAAGTAACAAGATTTGTACTAAGAATTGTTTTTATTAAAGTACTCCTTTTGTGCAGTAAAATTAGTTAAGGGAATTTTAGTGCATATATCTAGTTGGTTACATTAAGACTAACTACAACCTGCAATGTTTTATGGAATGAGCTAAAACAGAACCCAAATCTGAAAAAAACTTGACAATCTCTGGGCAGTGTTTGGATAAGTCCAAACAAACCTGAATATCTTGGTGTTTGTACAGTGTTTATGTTTGCTTTTACATGGCTTTTACTGCCTCAGAAAGCCATTTATGGAGAGGAAACAATGTGAAACCTGCTCTTCTCATGTGATTTTCATCATCCAGAGATTTAAATAAGTGGGATCTGCTCTTTTCGTGCTATTCTGTCCCCATAAATTACTCCTGGAGGCATTAAAAGGGCTTGTGAAAAGCACAGTAATAAATAGCCAGAGGACAAATACAAATGTTGCAAACTGCTCATGCTGCTGTGGCAGCAGCTCTGCTGCGAATTTATTGAGCAAAACTGATGAGGGATCTCCATACCTGTGTCAGCTCTGCTCTGTGTGGAGCCTCATTTTACACCGCTAAAACCGATGCTAAAAATCCCCTTTTTTATGGGATGGCTTTTACAACAGTATTGTGATTGCTCAGGGGCTGACTGGGTTACTCTGGTTATTCCAGAGGAGCAGAAGGGTTAAGGAAAATGAAGAGAGAAAGGAAATGTCAGCTGCAAAAGGATTTTGTAGCCCGTGCCACCTGCAGCAGCTCCCGGCCCTGGGTGGAGCGTGGCTCTGGGCAGGGACAGCGGGGTTGTGTAACAGAGGAGAGCTCTGCCAGGTCCTTTCTCCTGACACATCCCAGACCACAAGCATGGCCCTAGATCTGAGGGAGAGGAGCAGCAGGGGCACGTGTGAGTCATGGCCCTCATGACAGGGGAATTCCTCGCTGGCTGCTGGCAGCGGCCGCACTGCGCGGTTTCCAGTGCCCGAGCATTACGGAAAGAGCCCTGCTCAGCTGAGAGCTGAGCTCTGACTGCTCACCTCCCTTCAAAATAGAAGATCCTGACATAGGGGGTTTTGGTTTCTTTTGGTTTTTTTTTGTTTCTTTTTTTTTTTATTATTATTATTGTACGGTTCTCATGACTGTTCCTTTGAGAGCTGGGAGAAGCCCAGGTTCACACAAGCCCCAGCGCATCCTTCAGAGGTGGATGAGTCAAATTGCCTGTCTTATCCCCTTGATAAGAAAACAATGAGCAAAATATTAATCAGTGAAACTGCCAGGCTAGCTTTCTATGGCATTTAATTAACCCAAACCCCAGGTTCATCTCTTAAATGAACCCCAAGGTTCATCCCCTTGATCTAGCCACGAGTGTGTGCTCTGTGCTGGGAGCTGAGGTGGGCCAGCTCTGCCCTCAGTCCATTGCTGGATGGCAACTCAGACCTGCTGCTCCTTCTTACACAAGTTGGTGGTGGATCCTTTAGGTTAAAAATGTTCAGATTTGGGTCTTTTTTCATGAGTCTATGAAATGAGACAGACCTGTGTGTGTCTGTCTAAATGGGACTCACTCTGTTCTAAATGGGAGAGACAGTAAAAGTACCTGGAAAATGAGGATCTATTCCTGGCTGTCACTGTATTGAAAATAACACATAGCACATTTAATAAGTTTTTTATTACAAAATGTAGATGCTACTGCAATGGTATTTTAGAAATAGCTGGTGTTGTGCTTGTAACAAGGATTGCTTGAAACTTTCCAGGCTTCTTTATTTCCTTGTAACTCTGTCAAGCTCCAAATATTCACATTAAAATTTCCAGTGCTGGTATCAGCTCTGGTTGATTTATTTAAAACAATTCAAACCCAACACAAATAAAATTTTAAGGGAATTTGGAAGTTTGAGGAAGGGGAGGCATAGGTGTTCCCATGATTCAAAATGAAATGAAATTATGAAATAACTGAATTTCCTGAATACTGGAAATTTGGAGTTCTGCTTCTACATACTGCTTCAGCAGGGAATGCTATAAAATACAAGTGGTTCTGATTTACCCAGGCACATGTATCCTGATTTCCTCAAACAGAAAGACACAGTCAGAAGGCTGAACTGAAACCTATTGAGCAGATTTTGTTCGCCTTTAATTTTAAACAGAAAACTTGAATCATTTGGGCATAATATACCATACCAGGTACATTTTCCAGTCTTTGGAAAATTTTGACTGATTATGAATCAGGATCAAGAGTATAAGTATACATAAGTTTATATTATTACACATATATAATAACATTTTATCACATTTTATATATTTATCATATGTAAAATACATTTCTATTTTAGCTTAAAATTACATTTGTATATAAAATTTATATTTTATATATATACACATGTGTAAGGGAGACTGTTCTCCTTGAAAAGCTTATTATTTAGAAATGGGTATCGGGAAATCATGAAATTAGGGTTTCCTGCAAAGTGTTTATTTGGCTTCCTTTTGTACCTGTGCTTGGTCTAGTCTTTAATTACTTGACCATGTGCTATATTTAGCAGAGCACCCTGGTCTCATTCAGTTCAGAAGGTGGAGCAGCTCAGGACATGAGTCAGAGCTGGGGACAGGAGGAGGCAGATGCCTGATGGACTTTGCCTGGCTTTGCTGTGGAAGCAGGGAGAGCACAGTAAAAGGCAGAGAGCTGAAAAGAAAATGTGAAATCTCATGGTTCAAGCATCTGAATCCTGCAAAACTTTCATCCAGTCTCAGAGAAGTCGATTTGCACTAAATTCTTCCCAACTGGCTATTAATTTTATTTTGCTTTCCATGTTTCCATTTGCAGAGTAGACTGCCAGTGCTTTCTCCTGACATATGATGCTGTACAATGTTAAACATTCTGAGAAATCAATTCCCAGACATCTCAGTTTGGGGACTCAACTCTAGCAGAATGTTTTGACCTGAATCTCTTTGTGTTTCAGTTTGCCATCTGTTAAACAAGAATAATAATATCCTCTCGTCTTACAGGGTGTTGTTAGGAGAAACGAGGGCTGTGAAACACTCATATGCCATACTGATAAGAGCCCTAGAAAAACTCACAAAAAATCAGCAATTGTGTCTTCCAAGCAGGTTTGGAGTAGTGTATGGTAAATGAGGCCCCAAGCCACACACTGAATAATGGCACTGTAGCAAAATATTGAATATCTGCTTATTAAGTGAACACTGTCCATCCTGAGGTAGAATCTGGTAAAAATACAGAAGGGGTTTGCAGATCTGAGGATGTCTGTGAGGACAAATAAGGCTTAAGACCCTAAGAAACCTGTTTCTGGTTTCAGATCTGGCATTTCTTGTTGCTAAAAGCAGTCCTCACAAGGTTGACATTTCTTTTCTCCACACAGGAGAAATTGGCTTCTGGAGGGATGAAAGAATGAATCCAATCTCATGAACTTCATTCATGAGGACTCATGAGCAGAGCAAGGAATCAGAAAAGCATCTTTCCAAATGAGACAGGTCCTAGTTATGAAAGAGTGAAGGGCTCTGCTTCCTTCTGCCCCTCTACAAACCCTTCCCTGCTTTCTGAAGGATGGAGAGCCCCCATGGGAGAGGGGTCCAGCACGATGCAGTGGGGATGCTGTCTGTACCCCAGTGGTTGCTCTCCTCTTCCTTATTCTCTGCAAAGTAGGGCTGAGTTGGCTCCTCTGATAAAGGATCCTTCCCAGACACAAAGAAGAGAGGAACAATCCCCGTCACTTTGCAAGTCACTGGGAACAAAACACAGCTGCCCCTGCACTTTGTGAGGGGTGTAAAGCGTGTCTGATTGCTTAGCCTTCAGCAGGAGGCAGCTCAGGGTGAACCCTTCCTGCTGCTTTGCCACTATTAAGATCCAGCAGTACCTTGATGTTTCCTCACTGGCAATAATTTGCAGGATTAAATACTTCAAGCCACTCTAAAATTAGTTCCAGGAGGCATTTTTTGCTTTCATTTCAGAGCTCTCGCGAGCCTTTCCTACCCTGTAAATCTGCTGCAGCTAATTACCTGATGGTTACTGTGCTCTAGAAGATTTCGAGTATCTGTCTTTTCCACTGCTCTAAAGACCCAGGTGGGGTTGCAGCACAGAACTTGTACCAGGAGTGTTTGCCAACAGCTGTAATGAGCTCAGACAGCTTCATGAGATGGGCAAATAAACCACTGCAAACAAAATTGCTTTTGTCCACTGTGTCCATTCAAGATTCAAAGCAAACCTATTTTTGAGCCTTTTAAAAACATCTCAGAGAGCCATTGAAAGTAATTATTTTATGTCTTGAGCTCTCTCCATCTCTCTAACCCACTGGAGAGCCTTCAGAATCACAGCACACATTTTCAGCTTCCAGTGCTGTGGTTTAAGAGTTTGCAAGGAATACTTGGTATTTTGTTTTGAGAACACCTGAAGTGCATGTTGCTGCTGTTTGTTTCTATGCAGGCATGTCACTATCAGAGTCAGAGGTAGGATAACCTTTGGAGAATTGAGAAATCTTATCACAGCAGCAAAAGGAAAAGCACCCCTGGACAAAAGCCCTCTGCACAAATCCTCTGGTAGCAGAAGGTACAGATTTCTGCTTGGTGTTTCTGGTCACTCTTTTTGGTCCATGCTGACTAAGGCCATGCCATGATCCTTTCTATTTTCTTCCCACCCTTCCCTGGCCCCCTTGAGATGATTCAGTCTCTGAATATATACATGTGTCATGTACAAAAATCTTACTCTCCTGACCACAGCAGAAATCTGTGGGGTTTGTTTCTTCACTTGTGATTTCAAAGGCTGATTTTTTTTTCCACTTGGCACCATGCCCAAGAGAAATTGTCTTCCACTCTTACTTCTCCTGGTCATTAGACTGTTAGGATCTTTTAAACCTGTTTGCTCATTGCTTCCTGAGGCACAGGCCCAGCTTTATCCACCAGTTCCCAGTCTTAATTTTTAAGTTTGGTGCTCATGCTGTTAAACCCACGGTAATTCAAAACCCATTTCATGCAGCCAGTAACAGGACAGATATTTTCATTCTTTGAGCCATCACTGAAAAAAACTGAAGTTGTTCCTTCATTTACTCTGAATAAAAACTGTTCATCACCTTCAGAGAGACATTTGGTGAAGCTGCCCACCACAATAACTCAGTATTTCTCTCATCAGCCATTTCTGGGAATCTCAGGCACAGCATCTCACTACCTGCAGTCACCTTTTTTGACCATAGTGGCCTAATGTGAAACAAACTGTAAAAGCCAAGGCCCAGCAGCAGGGCTTGGCTGCTTCTGTATGATTGTCAGTGTTTACACTTGGAAATGATGTTTGAAATCCATGTTCTGAGAGAGAGACCCAGCTCCCTTTGAAGTCAACAGAAGTTTCAGCCTCCACTTCCACAGCCCAGGGGTTGGGCCCTTTGTTCTTTTGTCTGGTGCAATTTGTGAGTAATTCCTACGATCCAAGTGATGGGCTGGATTTTCTAATGTGTTTCCAAACTGTGCTCCTTCTGACACCAGATTCCTGTACTGCCTCTCCCAAAATAAAATGCTGAAGGAGCATGGATGGAGGAAATCCGTTCAAACTGAGTAAACAGCTCGTGAGGGTAGGCCAGCAGGATTCATTCATGCTCCTTCAGCCCAGGCTGGTTTGATTCCAGTTGGAGCACTCTCTTCATTACAGGCCCCCTGGGGAATGTTAATCTGTACAGTATAAACATTTATAAACATCTACTAAATCATTACACTTCAGCTGCCCCATAAACACTCCTGAATGCTTTCCTTAGGCAGCACTGGTTGGGTAACGTGTGGCTTTTTGGAATGAGTTTACGGGAGTTTGGCGCTGGTAGAAATACGGGCAGAGGGCACAGGAGGTTAAATAACATTGTTTAAGCTCCATGACTTTTTTAGGATAAAGACAGAAGCTGTTTGTGAGGAATTAAAGTGAGCCTAGCTGGTAGATGCTGAGGACAAGCCCAGCTTGTAGAGGAGCTAAGACAGCCTTTCAGCTTTGCACACTGGATTTTAGTGATGCTGCTGCCAGGACCATCCCAAAATGCACTTCTCACTAGTCCACTTGAGGTTTCTGGACCAGGCAATGCATCATTATTCATCTGTGGCTGAAACACAAAGTGCCTCTGAAAGAACTGCCTTATGCAAGGGAAAACTGTAGATATAACTTCAGAAAAAAAACTGAGCCAGAACTAACTTAACCCCCAGAGCTAAATAAGCTGGGCTGCAGGCCCAGGGCTCACTTGTATGTGTTTACAGGACACATAAGTGTGTGTGTATATATATATATATATATATATATATATAAAAACTGGCAAAAATAAGTATGCTTATATATATATATATATATATATATATATGTATTTGTGAAGTGAATAGGAATCACTTTCAAATGCACATATAGCAAAGCAAGCCTTGAACTCTGTAAAGCTGAACTTTTCAATTCTTGTTTGTGATCTATTCCCTAACCTGAAGGTGCTGGCGTGGCTGAGATTCCCAGGACTTGGGTCACAGTGACTTTCCCCCCACTTGTAGAAGTTGTATTTAATATAGAAACAGTGAGTAGAAAAAACCAAACTTACCAAGCCCTCCCATTCTCAAATGGGTAAAGGAAAATTCCCTCAATTATTATTTTTGTTTGTTTGCAGAGGTCTGGAAAAGCTGGGAACTGATAGAGCTGTCATTAATTACCATGAGGATTGTGTTCAAGTAATGTAACCTGAGCAGAAGTTAAACATGTTGTGTGTGAGAGAGTTGTGTTTACTGACAGCCTGATGAATAAGTAACAACTTGATTTCTAAAAAGCATCTTAGGGAAAATGATTTAATTGGCTATAATTATATCATATCCTACATTTGAGTGAATGTGCCTGTGTGCACAGACCTGGTTTATTGTACATCTCACAGGTACATGGCTGGACACAGTGCTCATCTTCTCAAGCTGCTAACAAGAGCCTCCTTTGCCATCTCCTCTCTCTTGCATTCAGAACACACAGCCACTGCCTTCCAGCTATGACCACACCTATTTGTGAAATGAGAGCCCAAAAAACAGATTTTTTTTTTCCTAAGTGGACCTAGATGCACAGTGCATCCTTTTCAGAGCCTCAGGGCCATGGGACAGTGGCTGTGACATCTCCAGACCATGGCCCACTCTGCCCTGACCTGCTTGGACAGCAGCATCAGGTCAAAAATATCTTGCAATGAAATGAGACAAGGAAACTTGTTTTACCATTCAAATTTACCAAAACTTCCCTAAAACATGAAATAAAACCATACCCATCATAGGCTAAAGGTGAATTTGCCATATCTGCACTTCCAGCTTGTAAATCTCCCTATTTGTGTGAGTGTGCATATATATATATACATATATATATGTATGTATGTATGTATGTATAAAATCAGTAGTACAGGGTGATTTTCCCACAGCTTTTCTGTGGCATGTAATGAGGTGAGTAATTTAAAATCTTCTGTGTATGGTCCAGGTTTGAGCTCACGGAAAGCATTACACATTATTAGTTTCAATTGGTCTTTTAACATCCATCTTAAAGGGTCAATAAATGAGATTGCCTAGAGGTAAAGCTGTTGTTATCATGTGTAGGGTTACAGTCACAGCTGGAGGGCACAGGCAGGGACAGGCTGTCTGTCTGCCTGTGTAGGAGACTTCAGTCACCAGCCAGGGTTCTATTAATTTTATAGTGCCTTAAATTCATATTGTAATTATGAAGCATAAGCAGAGAGAAAGAGAAATCTCCTTTTAATATGTTTTAAAAAATCTGGAGCCTATTACCCCACTTAATTCCAATTATATTACAGCTGAACTTTTATCTCAGTACACTGCAAATAAATTCAGGCCAAGGTAACTTGGATATGTGCTTCCTAACTTCAAAACAGGAACCTGTGGGCAGTAGACAGAAGAGAGTAAAGGAACCAGAGTGAAGCCTCAGGAGTGTCACATTATGAATTTAAATACCTGGGCTGAAATTTGGTGACCTAATTCAAAACCAAAAGTGAATTCACACAAGCCCCTAAGTGGAAATCATTTATCCACTGGGAAAGATCACCATATGTTTTACCATGATGACAAAGCAAGGCTTGGAATATCCTTAGCTCAGAGGACTGGGAGATGGAAGCTTTTAAAAGTGATGGGTGAAGTGATACAATACAGTAATTGCATGGATGTGGGGAAAAAAAAAAAGCTGAAAAAGTGAAAGAATTTGCATATTGGCTTGATGAATATTTACTGAAATGTTCTCCAAGTCTGAAACTGTGTTATATGTTACTTCAGCTCACAAGTAATGAAAGCTCACACAACATGCTTAGTATAGAGGCTTTTCCAGTGCATTAAATATATTTAGAAGAGAGGACTGCAAACATCACTTTATAGGAGAAGTCTTAAGATACCAGGAACTCAAGGTGTTTGGCAAGAACAAGGCTGGTGCTTCCTGCCAGTGCTGGTGCTGCCCAGTGACCAAGACTTTCTGTGGCAGAGTCCCTGGGTCTTTACAGGGAACATTTGGACGGTTAAGAGGACTGGTGTTGTGTAAACTCCATTAGAGCCTTTTAATATTGGCTGGGCACAATCTCCTGCAGCCTTTCCTGTATTTCCTCACAGCCCTGAGGGGTGGGACAGTGGTGGTGGGCACTGTTGGTTTAGACAACTGAGCAGCAGCTGCTTAAAAGCAGTTTGCATCAGACCCCTCTCAGTGAGGCTGTGAGAAGATGCTCTCTGTGAATCTCCCACTCTTTTCTTCCAGCTGTGAGGAAGAGGAGGGGCTGTGCTGCAGCACCATCAGTCTCAGTGCTGAGATGGGACACTTTCTGTTGGCTTAGCATGTCCTGAGAGCACAATCTCCAGGGAGAAATGTGTGCCCTACTGAGCCACTCCTGCCTCTGCTCCTCTCCCCAGATGTCTGGGTTTCCCTGGACTAGCCTTGTCCTTGGGAGCACACTTAAACCAGCACTTCCTTCTCTTTTTTCCTTAAATGTAAGTACCATTACATGCTTGCAGGAGGCACTGTTGTCATCCTGGGTGAGTATCTGTGAATAGGTAAGAATAATAAGAATAATAATAATAATGGGAACAACGTAAGAGTAGGTGATTCTTACGTTGTTCCCATCAAATTAAGGACCCAGAACATGAAATTTTTATCAAAAAAAAAAAAAAATCAGTTTTCTCTTTGTCAATCCTCTTGTCTCTAGTCATATCTGCAAAGTGAAGTCTGGCAGTGCCTTTCACAAAAGATATTGGCCAAATGACTTCCAATGGCAAATGGGCATGAGGGAAATTAAAGATGGTTCATGAACAGCCAGAAACTGGGAAAAGAGGCAAGGTCAGCTGAAGAGAGCCTTATAATTTAGTTCCTGCTGAGGAGATAGATAAGTTGTACATAGTCCTTAGGTTGACCTGGTGCATAAAAACAAATCCTGCAGCCAGCTTTAGAGATAAGCACAGCTTCAGAGTTCCCTGGACAGTGTTTTCCAACACTAATGTACAGTCCAACCCAGGGACTTCAAGCAAATGAACAAATTTGGCTGTGGGAACAGTTCAGCTTCCTCCTTTCCCTGCAGTGCAAGTTTGTGCAGAGGGAGAAGTTTGCTCCTAAAGGTTTAATGCTATTAGTGTGATTTTGCTCAGGTTTTGTGTCTGTATCTCAGATTTTAGCAAATACTATGTAGTAAAACATGAGCATGACACCTTGTCTAACTTTACCCCAGCTTTTTTATGCAAATGCTTTTAGAGGTGGTCAGACCTGTGTTTGGTGCTGTCATGTAAAAGGCACAAGCCTCTCAAAACCAGTCCTTCATAGGCTAAACTTGTCCCTATCACAAAATCTGTGCTGTGCTCAGCCTGAAGTGGGCAGAATACTCACAGCAGGGAAGGGAGTAGCTGCACAAACCTCTGCCTGCTAAAAGCTCCTTTCTCATGGCTGCCACGGATGTGTTTTGGAGAGAGGGACAAAGGGAAAGCACTGCAAACAATGCTTTTGCCAAAGTAATATAAGCTCTTCAACTTTTTCCAAAAGTGTCAATTCAGAGCCATTCCTTGAGAAGGAGTGAGTAAAGGGTTTGATCCAAAGGCCAGTTGTCAGTAGCAGTCCTGCCCATTGGCTGCACTGGGGTTTGGATTTGGTCCTAAGTCCAACAGCCATTAAAAATTAAGTAAAAAGCTTTGGCAAAGCATTCCAAGCACCATAAACAAACATGTTCCCAATATGAAGTGCATTTAATGGAGTTTTGCAGCATTGGTCTCCCGGGCAAGCTCTGTATGAGTCTCTGTTTTCCCTCCCTGTCCTAATGGCCACAGCCAGAGGGGTGCTGGTTTGAACTGTGAAGGAGGCTGGTTTTTATCCACATTGAGTGGAGAGGCATAAATTGGCATTCCATATCATCATAAAAAAAAAAAAAAAAAAAAACTTCCCAGCAATTATTAAAAGATTCTTATCTCTTGCTCCCTACATGGATAATGAGAACCCTCTCTGCTGGACTGAGACAGCCTGTCTCTCAGCTCACTTAATGAAATGGACCCAAGTTTGCAAATTAGCATAGCCCTGACTCCAAATGTAACCTCTTGTTGTCTAGTTGTACATCAAGGCCCCTGGCTTATGTCTTTTCTTATTAACACCCCGTAATCATGTCAACCCTCTTTAGTTTTCATTTCCTGTTTCCTTTTACAAATTCACTTTTGAGTTTGGAGCAAGATGTTGGATGCCTTTGGATGCACTGAGATTTTATTTTTGTCTCATTTTTAGCATTATTGCAGTATAAGTTTATCAGTGGGTCCTGGGGTGGATCAGGGAATCTGTGTTCTGTTCCATATTTTTGCTACTTGGTTGCTATGTGATCTTAAAGCAGCTCCTTTTGTATGTGTGTGCTCATTTCCCTTCCAGTTTTTAAGGTTTTTATTTTAGACTGTAAAATCTCAGTGACAGATATTTTGTCTTGGCCTATATTTGGTCGGTGCCTTTAGAGTGTTTTTTTGTTTCTGTGAGGTTGTCTGTGTAATAGACTATTAATAATCATAAAGAACAGCGATATTGGGCCCTAACAAACACAATATGCTAAAGGCTTTCTACGAAGTCAAGAAGGATGAACCCTTTGAAACTCTTTTTCTTTCTCTCTCCCCTGATGTGAAACTTCATTGTTGGACCTTGAGAGTAATAAATCAAAGCAGCTGAAAGAAGAGAATCATGATTTCTTTTGCCTATGTGTAGCTGACCCAATCTGCCTTTGATAAAGCAGTGGCCTTCCACTTTATCCACTACCCTACTAATTATCCTTCACTTTCATGAGCAGTAAAATCCAGTCACACATTAGAATAAAAAAAGAAACAGGGATGTGATTAGTTGTGTACAGATAAGAAGCAGCCCACAGCGTTAGCTGGGTAATAACATTTTCTAAGACTCCTTTTTTTTTTTTCCCCTGGAATTCATTTCCTCTCACTTACATCCATTGCAGTAAAAAGTACTTACATTTTGTAACACAAAAGATAACTCTTCAATGCAAAGCTTTAGTGTGTGTCTTTAAAAGATTTACTCCTTTATCAAGTATTAATTTAAGAAAGGGTGCCTTGTAGGTAAGGCAACGACATCAGTCATAGTCTTCAGGGCAGCAGATTTATTAATTTAATAGGTTTATCCATTTTACAGCTTGGATAATCATATTTCACCAAACTGGTACACAAGGAGTCCTCAGCCCATCTGACAGCTTTATTCTTGTGTAAGTTAACAAGCACATTTTGTACTCGTGACCTTGTGAATTGTACAAGTGCGAGGAGCTGGAGAGGAATGACAGACCAAATCCAAGGAACATGTCAGCATTTCAGTTTTCCTGAGAGAGATTTATAAAGGGAGCAGTGAAGAACCCCAGCTGAACAGGGAACTTAAACATTTGTTAATTTATTTGGTTTAGGAAAATATGCAGAATTAAAAAAAATAAAATTAGCGGAATGTTGATTTAAAAATTAAGGACCTAATATGTTTATCAAATATATCAATTTAACAGTGGAATTGTTCCTGACTATAGAGGAGTTGTTCTTGAGCTGGAACAACTGGAAAAGAATTGGGCTGGATTTGTCTAAGGTAAATTCCTTTGGTACATACTCGTGTTTACTCCTTGTGTTTATCTGTGCTTGCTGTGGCCAGTAAATTCCCTCTATAAGTGCCTAAAATTCTTGAAACTGGCTAGGAATTTGAAGATTAAGGCAAGAATGGAGCCAAGATTTTAAAAACACCTCGATAAAAGTAATTTTATAGTTAAAACCCACAGGGATATGTGTTGCTTGAAAGCAACACACACTTCTTTATTGCTTGGTATTTCTTTTCCTATTGAAACTGTTGGGAGAAAAAGAAAATATTTCCCTATTTGTTTAAAAGCTTCACTTAAAACTGCACTTTGTAAAACCTGTATTTCACTGTCTTAATGAAAATTTGACTTATTCAGGAAGGAAATATTTCCTGGGAAAAAATAACATTCAACTGGAAATTACCTTGTGTCAGAAAATGTAACATAAAAGTTGGGACTAATCCTACTCTGTCCTTTTAATAAAAGCAAAAGCTGAGCTACTTACACTGTACTAACTGCAAGCTCTTCAAATAAAAGAGCAAATACATAGCACCTCATCATAAAATGGTCCATTTGGCAGCAGGGAAAGAACAGAAAGAATTCTAGACCTCAGGGATTTATTTTCATTTATATTCAAACTCCTTTATGCCATTCTTGACACCTAAAGAGGAGTATTTTGTGCAAATCAGAATTAGGCCACGGAGACAGAAATTTCAAAAGCTTTCAGTATCAGTTGAACATGACAGGGCAGTGCTGAGATATATTGTGCCCTTAATTTACTCTCCTCTATATCTCTCACTTGCATTTCACTCATTTTTGACAGCAGGTGATGCCTTTTAAGCTCCTCTTTGCAGGTGTCAAGGTCTGTGTGCCCAATTTGAATACAGAGCAGTCAAACATTTGCTCTAAAAGTTTAGAAAACTTCATGTCCTCTTCCCATCACTCGCACTTTCTGGTTTGTACACAACCATAGAGTTTGGGTTGAGTGTGTTGTAGGAGGATATTTATGTTTGCTGGAGAATTCCTTTTAAAAGGGAATATTATTAATCATGTTGCATTTTGAGCTGTTGTATTTACAGCAATGTCTGAACTTTCACCATAAAGTACACAAACAAGTGTCACACAGGGAAAACATTTCTCTTGCTGCTAAAAATTTAGTGCTGCTGCCTGCTGTGCACTAGAAAGAAAGAGAAAAAAGATATTGTATGAACTTCTGCTTGGCCTTTTTTTTTTTTAATTTGTAGGGCCTAAAAATCTAATTGTGTCCTGCCTTTAGCCATGTTCCCTGCAGGTCTGGCAGGACTGCTCTGAGATTTTTTGGTTGTTTTTTTGGGATCCTGTGTTTATTTTCCCAGCTGGAAGTCTGCAAATTGAGGTGATATTTCCAAGGTATTGTCACACAATTGAACCTCCCTTTAGTTTCTGGCCATCTGAGGCACACAAAGAAGGTGGCCAGTTGTGCTAGGGGATGCCAAAGCCCATCTTGCCTAAAAATGGCAAAAAAGGAACTTCTTGTTGGACATGACACCATTGTCCCAGCAGGCTCTGGAGCTTTGGATCATTCCTTTTCTCCCTAGCTGGAGCCTGTTTTTTACAGGAACATGCTCAATCACAGGGTTGTGTTTTACTTGGCTGTGGATGTGTTACCGGTTGGGATCCCTAATTATTATCAATTTGCAGATTGCCTGGAATGTCTTATTAAAATTCCTGTGGAATGATTGATCATAATCAAAAAATTAATCACCAATCAGCCCTGGCAATTAACATTAGCAAGTCTATTTGCATATATCTGGTAATTTATGCTGCTGCTGGAAGAAGGGACTTTTCCTGAATGTTATTGATTAGGGGAGAAGAGCCAGATGCTTCTTTCACTGGGATATGAGCCTTTATTAATAGGGCTGGGAATGTGTAAGGAGTTGAAATCTGCTCTGACATGGGCATATTCAGGTGTCTGAAAAAATTTTATTACATATTAAAAGTGTTCTATTTTGCTTTAAAAAGGCTTTGACTTTTGGCTCTTGTTTAGAGTAGGTGCTTTAAGTCCATTAGGATAAAAACACACCATGATCTCAGCCCAGGCAATGAGATTTTCATTGCAAGAAAGTTATTTAATAGATGTAGTTATTTAATGGTATGAATAAGGAATTTGCAGGCTTACAATTAATTTGATGAATTGTGGTATTTAAGCTATGAAGAACTGCACAACAAAGTCCTAGTAGTGGTTGACAATAATCTGCTCTGTTCAATCAGGGGATTTTTTTAAAATAAATTTTTAATCTTTTTGCATTTTTTTTTCTTTTTAAACCTATATTTTTATTAATGTATTTGAGGTTTATTATCCAGTCATCAACACTGATTTTGTTTTTAAATTTGCTTGATATTGCTTATGGGATAATACATCTGCTTGAGATGTTCTGAGTCAGGTCCCAGTTTCTGGTATTTGTAATCTTTTTTGCAGTGTAACCCTTGGTTTTGCTTCAACAATTTTGTGTGTCTCTCATACCTGCTACTGTAACTACAACCACATGAAAATTCACAGTCTGCTATCATAAATTCAGATTAGTTTCTCATTTATAACTGCTTAAATATTAAGAACAAATTAATTTAAGCCAATAGGCAAAGTGATAACAGTTTATCCTCTGGCCATTGCAGCCCTATTAGTGATAGCAGAACTAAATCTATTCCAATAACCAAAGAAGGTCAACAATTTAAGTGACAAAATTATATTGAAAAGAAAGGCCAACAAAACCAGGATTCTTTTCCTTTAGTATCTGAATTTTAAAGTTTGAACAATGGAAAGAATGTTTAATTTAAAAAATTTGCATTCTTTTGAGAAATATTAATTCTTAGTTGTAGCTTTGTTGTAAGCTAGAAATCTTTGTAGTTCATAGAGGATTTTAGAAGAACCTCTTGTATTGAAACTCTAAAGCTCTGTGCTGATTTTAAAACTGAAAAGTGCTCTCTAAAATACATGAGCAAATAACGGGGAGCTCTATTCCTAACATAGCCAGATTGGTTTGTTCTCTGATGTCAGCTCTGTGCTTATCTCTGTCTTTCTTGAACAAAGATCTTTCTTCTTGTTTATCTGACTGTTTACACTAATCTGTTTTGCAAGCTTTGAATGCCAGTGTCCTTAATGCCATTCATATATTTCTCTGTGTCTCTTTACTGAATTTTTCTCCCATTATTGATTTGAAATGGGAACAAATCCGACTCCAGCTCTGATGAAACACTCAGCCCCACAGTGACTCCTTTACCTTTTGGAGAGCATGAAGTGATCTGGGAAGAGCCTGGTCAAACCCCCCTGTACCCTGAGATTAACCAGTTATCACACCTGGATTTTGCTGAAGTTAGTTGGTAACCATGAGATCTTGTCACTGCAAAGTTCAGGGGTTAATTGAAATCAGAGAGGCATAACCCATTCCATTGTCCCATAACCCATTCCATTGTCCCATAACCCATTCCATTGTCCCATTCCATTGTCCCATAACCCGTTCCATTGTCCCATAACCCATTCCATTGTCCCATTCCATTGTCCCATAACCCGTTCCATTGTCCCATTCCATTGTCCCATTCCATTGTCCCATAACCCATTCCATTGCCCCATTCCATTGTCCCATAACCCATTCCATTGTCCCATAGCCCATTCCATTGTCCCATTCCATTGTCCCATAACCCATTCTATTGTCCCATAACCCATTCCATTGTCCCATTCCATTGTCCCATAGCCCATTCCATTGTCCCGTTAATTACACCCTGGCTCCTGCAGCCCCCTGTCCCCAGCAGGCACAGGGGACAGCTGCAGCCACCAGTTCCTGTCACCCAGCTGGATGGCTGGGACAGAGCTGCAATGCCTGAGACACTGGAGACCGTAAAAAATGCCTGAGGGAGGGGAAAGGGGCATGTGCAGGAGGGGAGAGAGCTGGTGAATGCCATGCACCACCCCAGCCACAGGGTTACCAGCTGGTGCTGAGTGCTGGTAATGCTCTGGGGTTTATGGCAGGGGTGCTTTGCTCAGGGCACAGCTTTTCTTGGGGAAAATGGGCAGGCCTTGGTTGGCATCCTGGCAGACTGGCAGTGGTTTGCCAGGATGGTCTTTATGCTACAGAAGTTCATGTTGCATTGGATGAGTAACAATTTATGGTTAAAATATATAAATTTCCCTTCTTCTATCACCTAAGTTGATCTGAACAGTGGAATTTTTGCTGGTAACTATTAATTACCAAAGGTTGTGATGGTGACTTTCTCCAGGGTTTCTGCAGTCAGCAGTTATGCACTATTTACCTTACAGCAACCAGAGAAGCACGGCAGATTTCCAAAGGGACATTAAAATGTTAAAATAGATCTGAATCTTGTAAATCTAAACCTTGGGGGGTGAATCACTGCCTTCAGTGGGAGCTGGTGTGGGCATGGACAAACAGAAGTCTTCCCACTTGGAGTAGTTTTGAAGTTTTGAGCGTAAGGAAAACAGGTTTGAGGCAGATTGGTTAGAGGTGAGTGGAATACAGGTGTCCTAAAAACTGGGATACTCAGATAAAGAATCTAAAAATCTCACCTTGCATGTTTGTCCATATTTAGCAGATCTAACCCCCAATTTTAATGAATATTGAGCATAGGCCTGCAAGATCCTTCCTTCCCTTTTCTTCTCACAGCTGCCATTCCCAGCCCCAGCCCAGCTCTCCAGAGTGTCCCAGCCAGCCCAGAGCAGACCCTGCTCCAGTTCCTCATGATTTCTGTACAATTCCCAGTGCTGTGTCCTTGGGAAATGCAGTCTGCAATCAGGACCCAGCTTTCATGTGATGCACAAACCTGAGCCAAACGCTTCTCTTTGTTCCCTGATTTGAATCCCAATTTTTTTTTAATCTGGGTTCAGGTGACTGTTCTCAGTCCTAGGGGGTGGCAGTGTGAGTATTGCAGTCTGGAATTAGGCAGTGTTCCAATCACACTGAAGTGTTTAAATCACCAATATGAATCTTAGGAATAGCTCTCCAATCTCTTGTTACTCAGCCCCCAGAAATATGAATGTAACAGTGCTGGTAGAAATTTCCTTTCCTTTTTTTTTTTTTTTTTTCTGCAAACACATTAAAATGAAACATCTTTGTATCTTCTTTCAAAAAGGCAAAAGCAAACCCCAAACTGTTGCAATTTTTTAATGAAAACTGAAAACTTTTGAATTTCACAGCTCTTATTAGTTTTCAGAAAACAAACAAAAAGTCTCTTGTTTTTTATAAGCAGCAACAGCATTTTCTGGTTGTTTCTTTAACTAAAAAAAAATTAAAAATATCAAAGTTACTTGGTTCTACTTGATTTTAACAGACAAATATTACTTTGAATGTGACTTAGCTTCTGACAAGCAAATAAAAATTATCATTTCTATTCTGTATACACTTAGAGCTAATACTTCATAAAAGCTTCTCCTCTGATGGGGTGACAACATATATAGACTATACACAACCACAAAAGGTTTTTCCTCTGTAATTTATGTGCCCCAGCCACACACTGAGCCCATACACTGCTGAGGAGGAGAAGGTAAATCAATCAAGGGTGATTTCCAGTGAACAGCCATATCACATCTACCACCCATTTGCTCTTGGCTGGCTGAGAAATGAAGCAATTTAAACCTATTGGGTCACACTGAAATGGGGGCCAAAATCTTATCAATGTGCTGCACACAATGGAGCCTCATTTCATCTTCATTTCCAGAGGTCCATGGGTTTGCAGCATGTCCCTGCAGTCCATCAGTGTCTCTGGCACTGCAGCCAGCCCCTGGCTGCTCAGCTGGTGCCAGAGGTGGAAAAAAACAACTCTTTGGTATGAAAGGAGAGGGTCTAGGTTGGAACTTTTGTGATCAACACAAAAAAATATAGAGGGAAACAAAATTAGTGGTCAGTTATAATGCAGATATGAAGATAAGCCTGAGAAATCCAGTATTGGGGTGGGAAAAGAAATGTTCTCCATTCACTTGCTTAATGTTTCATATAATCTTGGAAGTGTTCCACTGCCTGACCCTCATGTTTTCAGATTATTTCCACATCTGTCTCAAAGCTGTGCCCTCCTCAAATGGACCAAGCAGCTAGTTTCTTAGTTAAAATAATAAAATGTAAGAGCACCCCAAGTGTGCTGAAGCTGCTCCCCACAGTTCCTGCTCTGTGCAGAGGAGAGCACCTGGAAAGGCTCAGAGCCCGTCCCAAGCCCCAGGCAGGAGCAACACCCGGCATGAGTTCGCCCCTGGCTTCTCCTGTTCCTTGTTGCTTCGTATTAAAAATGAAATTCCACACAGACTTTCCAATGGTTGCTTGGAAATTGGATGTCTGGCAGCCCGGAGGGAGGTGTTGGAATTCTGCACCTGATTGCATTTCTCCCTTCTCCCCCACAGGAGGAGTCAAAGGTTGTGGTCCAGAGGAGAAGGAGCTCGTGGGCAGCAGGTTCTCCTCAAGCTGAGAGGAAGCTTCTTCCCTTCAGTCCTGTGAGTATGCTCTGTGTGGATGTAAATGGATTTAGGAATCTGATCCAAAATAAACTGACATGAGCAAGAAAGCTGAGACTGACCCCAAAATAAATTGTTCTCATCCTAAACATTGACAAAAGGAGTAAAAGAAAGCAAGCAGAAATAAAGAGGCAGTTCAGAGCTAGGCACAAATCTTCATCAAAATCTCTTTTGGTTTTTTAACCTGCTTAAGGAAGAATAAAAGGGCTTCTCTGAACTATAACACTTCTAAACAGCTTTTTGAACACTTCAGAAATAAGAATATTTTAGTATCTCTTGCCATGTTGTTGTCTCCAGTGTGATGTTACCCTTCTCCCAAGGGACCTGGGCTGGTCTGTGCCAGGGTCACACAGGATGGTTCACAGCAAAATCCCTCACCTGAATCCTCCCAAATACTTCACAGTGCCCTGGGATGCTCGGCCTTGTGATGCCTGCAGGGATGTCAGCACAGGAATGGGCAGGGACAGCCAGAGTCAGCATCTGCTATTGAGCCTGGCCTGCTGGAGTGTGGCTCTGCACAGGATTGCAATAAATCTTCTCTCTCCAATTTAGTTAGGGAGACAGAAATCTGTCCTTGCACCTGGATGTTATGTGAAACAATGACAAGCAGTTAAGGGCAGTATTTGTAATTCCAACTATTTAGAAATCGTGAATCAGTTTTCCAAAACTTAAAAATAATGACATTTTTAAAAAAATAATATTTCGGGTTATGTCTAATTTCTGCCTTCTCAACTCTTTTGAATGCAGTTGGTTTACTTGTGAAGTATTTAAACAGAAATACATAGGATTGAAGTCTGCTTTTAAAAATGACACTCAGCTTCTGACATATTCCTGTCTTCTAGATCTGAGCTTTAACAGCAAGACCAAACATTCTTGGTATATTTATACGTGCTAATAAATGCAAACTCCTTGCCAAAACCATATCCCCCACAATATGCAGAGTGCATCAGAAGTGAAAAGTAAATTAAATCTGTGACTGTTTCCTAGTTCTGTACTAGAGGTTGCACAAATTTAAAGCAAGTATGGGTTATAGCCAAATTCTGTTGCATGGGTTTCATTTACAGTAACATTGCTGTTGTCAGCTAGCCAGTAACCTCTATTCTAGCCATCAAACATCATCATTAAAAGTTCAAGGTAGGTAAGAAATATTCTATATAATCATAATTTTTAACTGTCTTCTGTTTTTCTGTAGGGTTTACCTTACATTTTTCCCTCTTAGTTTTGTTTTCATTATTTATTCAAATAGTGACAGCTAAAACTTTGAAAATGAAAGTTGAGATTCATGACAATCACCTAATGGCTGAGGCCAAGGTGGTAATGAAAGCATCAGTCATCTTGAGACCTGTAATATATTCACAGGAATTAACAAAATCACTTGAGCTGGCAGTGAAGGAGAGTTTGTCTTGTCATCAGGTCGTTCTGCCTGTATGTAATTTTATTTTAAGACTGTTGCTGCATTCTTTGGGTGATTAAAGACTGATAGACTTTATATAGATTTTCTTTTAAAATGCACTCTTTGTAACATATAGGCAGGGTTGTTTGCAACCAGACAAGCCCAGTCCAGCTCTAACTTGGTGTTATTAAAACATGACCAGTCTTCATCTTGGGGCTGGTTCTCACCTGGCCCAAGGATTTCCCCAGCTGCCCTGTACTGCACCCTGGCACATCTGTGTCCCACTGCCCTCATGCAGACAGGGTTCAGTCCTCAGTGAAGCAGATTCCTCCAGCTCTGGTGATGGCAAAAATTAAATTCCCTTGACTTCAGCTGTAGTTGTAAAACTTTCCAGACACTGAAGACTTCACTGCATTTCTGTTCGTGAACTCCTCGGAGTTTGATGGCTCCAAGGAGCTGTGCCAGTGTTGATAGGAGGGGTTTTAAAAAAGAGTATATTCCAGTTGTTATCCTTAATTGACATAATATTGTAAAAGTCTGTGTAGCTTATTGGCTTGACAGAGCAAATTGGGAGATTTCCAAAAAACATTTTTTTTTGAAATCTCCCGATATGAAATATTCCAGCCCTTGTATATTCCTTGTACACAGAATACATGGAGAAAATAAGCAATAAAATACCAGATGGATTTCCTTTGAAATGTAATTACTATCCAGGTGCAGTCTCCACCTTTCATAGTCAAAGATTTCCATCATTTTCATAGTATTCTTTTAAGTTATAGTATCAGCATCTCCTGACCTGAGCTATCAGCCAGTGGGGAAAAAGAGAGGCTTCACCTCTCAGTTCTCTTTTATCCTTGGCTTTTTGTCCTGAGAATGGGAATTGAGATGCCAACTGGTGCCCACCTGGGCAGCTGCTTTCAGTGGGGACACACCAGGCCTGGGGAGCTGTACTGAAATTCATTTCTCTTCACAGAGAACCAAGCAAGAACATTTTTCCCCCACACTCCTTGCAAAGAAGCAGACCAATAAAATAATAATAACAATAAAAGGCATAACCAGTCTCCCCTCCCATTCTGACATGTTGAGTGCCAAAACTCAGATCAAGTCTGTAAGGCAAGGTGAGAATGCAGTGAAAACAGGGCCTTTATTTTAAGGGCAGAGCTGTGAAGTTTTTAACTCTCTCGGGGCTGCTGGCTGTGCCTCCTCACACTGCACACAGCTGCTGAAGGCTTCCAGGGACTCTGGGTGGTGGGTGAGGAAAGGGGAAGTGGGAGTTTAGCTATGCACAATATTTCCCATAAGAAATAAAGCAACAGAGTCTCACCTCACTGCCTGTTTTTCCACATGTATTGAGACGGGAATGTATTTATATAACCCTATTAAAAGGGAACACTCAGTAGCGAGCTGGGTCTTTAAATAGCTACTGTTCTGCATATTCCTGTCTCCAAACTCCTCAATTTCAACTCACACCCACTTACATTCTTTTGACATATTCCTCAGGTTTGGGTTTTTTTGTGACTTTGGGGTCAGATCCAAAACTTATTGAAAGCAGTGGAAAGACACTCAGTGAATTCAGTGGAATTTGGATAATACTCTTAGAGCTCAGATACCATGGTGATAAATGCAATAAATTACACAGACAAAGGTGGCCCATTTTGGGCTAGCTCTGCTTTGACAGAAACAAATTAAACTGTTGCTATTGACTGCCACAGGAATTGATTCTGCCCCTTCCTTGGTGGCATTTAAGCAGCTCTCAAAACATTTTGCAAACAAGGGGAATATCTTTATCTCCCATTTACAGAATGGAATAAACTGGGACGCAGAGCCACGGCTAAACCTGGAAGTAAGGCAGTGAAAAAGAGCTGGAATTAGACCCAGATACCAGTCCCTGACCACCCAGTGGAAGAAGAGTCTGTTAGATGCCAGCAGGCTGGCAGAGCCTCCTGGTGCTCCCAGATCCCAGTGGGTCCAGCAGGAGTGGAGAGGGCAACCAACACTGTCCCGTAAATCCTGGGTGTTAATGAACTGCCCAGCCCTGCAGAAGCCGTTTGTTTTTACCACCAAGATGCATTATTTCATCCTTCCCCCACCTCAATGTTCATATTTTCCCTTTGACTCCTGGTATTTTGGTTCCATTTAGCAAGTTCACTCTTGGGTTTTTTTTCCCCGTGTCCCTCTAGCTACCTTAGTTTGTCTTTTTTTCTCCTTCTTTCCCTTAAAATCTTTTTTTTTTTTTTCCTCATTCAGTGCACTAAGTGGATTTACGACCCATTTAGGCAGCTTACAGTGGCATTGCTTTTACAGTTCAGAGGCAGAAGGGCCATAAAAAGATTTACAGTTACAGCAAGAGTCTGTTGCATGGAAGTTCGAGATCCAAATTAGACAAAGGGTGCGGGGCTGTGTGAGTGGCCAGTAAAAGAAGCTTGGAAACAAAAACAAATTAAACTGTTGTTAGAGGAGGAGATTGGGGTGGGGGAAGAAAGAAGGAGGAGGAAAAGTTGCCTGTTAACTTCATGTTACTATTGCAACAGCTCTGTTAATTCTGTTACACAAAGCCCTTTTTCCTCCTTTTTTCCTCTCTCGATGTTGTTGTTGGACAGATTTCCTTTGCAAACACAAATCTCAAACTGAAGAGCAGCAGCTTCACACAGTAGTTGAGATTCCAAGGCAGATATTCCCAGGATGTTGGCAGCTGTTTTTGCTGCTGCTGGGACTCCAGAATCCAAACACCAGAGGACAAGCCAAGTGGCTGAAGGAACAGGGCTGGTCAGAGTGGAAGCCTTCAGGTTGCATTGCATGAGGATAGTCAGGAGAAGCTGGAGACAGAGAAATAGATTTGATTCTCTCTCACACCAGATTTTTCCTGCTGATTTCAAAAGAAACAGAAGACCAGGCTTGACCAGATCCATGTCAAGTTGAGGTAGAAGGGAGACTTTTGTCACTAAAGGAACAGGTCTGGGCACGGAGTGAGCCCATCACTGGAGTCTTCAGAAGGTCTTGGACCTTGTTTTTTGGTGTCTTGCCTATTTACTCACTGTGGGCTCATAGCCCTCCAGTAAAATTAGTGTTAGTGGTGCTGGAGGTGCCACTGGGATCCTCTGGATGAAAAAATACTCCATCAAGTCAGACCCATGTTCTTTGCTCCCACACATTCTCACATGGATGTTAACACTCAGTTTCTGGATTTCTGTAAGAGGAGAAAAGAAATCATAACACTTTCCATAAACCCTTCTAGATCTTGTTTCTCCTTTAGAAGAAAAACCTCCTCATAAGAAGAATGGCCATATTTTAGAGAGTTTTGGCTAGGATTTTTTTTCCCTAGAAGAAGAAGCACCAAGAGATAAACTTCAGCCCAAACCAGCAGCAACATATCACTCAGACCCCTATTAAACTCTAACAGCTAATTGGAATTGCCAGCTGGACATCTCCTCCTCCTTTTCCCCTGCCCAGCCCTGGGTTGATCAATCTATGTGTGCTCCTGGCCCCTCTCAAGGCTGCACCCATGGGGTGCCTGCTGCTGGTTTTGTTCCCTGCACGTTCCCAGTGCTGGGCCCAGCATCCCTGGGAGCTCTGCTGTGCTGCCAGGGGCTCCCTGCCCAGCTGCTGTCCGTCTGTCTGTCCGTCTGTCTGTCCGTGTGTCCCTAAATCCCAGCTGGCCAGGCACTCAGGACACTGATGGATTTCAGTGGCTCCTGCTGGAGATTTTGAGCAGGACACAGAACTGCTCCCAGTTCTGCTGTGTCAGGGCTGTTCTCTCTCCTCCTTTTTCAATCTCACTCGCTCTCACTTCTGCCTCATCCCCTTTTTTCTTCTTCAGTGAGAAGGGCCTTGAACTTCTGGCAGAGATTTGACATATGAGAGAAAGCACTGAAAAAGAGAGAAGACTGTATTTTACAAGTGATGGTTAAAATGTATTCTTGAAGTACAATTTTTTTTAAGCTGAGTATGGTCGGATTGACAATGCAGCAATTTCCATGAAAAATTCTTAGAGTAGCAAAAGGTTTCATTTTTCTGGGGAAAAAATATTTAAAATTAATATAGTCTTTTTACAGACCTACCATTTCTGTATTTCTTGTTGATTTTTCCTATTCCCTCTTTTTATTATTTTCATTTTTCTTTTGTATTTATACAAGACATATAACTCCCAGTTATAAAGTTTAAAAAACTCAACCAACCAGTAAACCAGCAACTTTCAGACTTTATTATGATTGTATAAATTTTAAAACCAAATCAGTATTTTCAGTTTGAATCAAGCTGGCAAAAACATGAAAGCCATTATGGATCTATTTTGAAAAAATCTACTGTTCTTTATAGAAATGGGTATGTATTTCTAGGGCAAGGCTGGTAGAGCAAACTTGTATTTTTGTAAGAAAATAGGAATTTAAATAGGAATTTGAAAGCTAAGTTGTAATGGCCATCGCTATCACAGGTCAAAACAGCCAGGATCCAACACTGGCTGGGTCTGAGATCATCAAAAAAGGCAAATTATTTTTTCCCCTGTTTAAATTGTTTTGACTCCTTCCCCTTTTGTTTTCCCTTCCGCTCACCACCTGTCTCAGAGCAGACAAAGGGCCAAGCAAGGGACGCCCCCACACCCTGTGTGTCCCTGCTGGATCCCCTGTGCCACCCCTGGGGGTTCTGCCATCCCCTGCAGCCCTGCACACACAGCCCCAGGGCAGATCCCACATCCCCAGCCCTGCTCAGGCTGCTGAGGGTCAGGAACAGCTTTTCCTTACCCAAGGAGGGGCCCCCACATCCCCTGTGAGCTGCTGTGGGCTCAGAGCGCGCAATGTGCTCCGTAAACAAATAACCCGTGTTTGTTTAACTGGGTCACTACGAGCCCAGTCCCACCTCGGGCACGGGACGTGGGGAGGAAGTGGTGGGACAGGAGCAGGAGGGGAGACAGCAGCAGCCTCAGACCCAGAGGACTGTGAGGAAGCAGAGTATGGATGGCTGCCAGAACAAATGCTGAGCCTTTTGGGAAACTGCTCTGAGGTCTGGGGGAAAAGCCAGAGAACAAAGAGGTGCAGGAAGGCACCAGGGATGCCAGACCTCCAGGAGAGCCCAGCCCTACTGGAGCAGGTAGCTCCAGTCTGTGATATCAGCTGGCACATCCCTGCCCTGCTATCACAGCTCTGACCAGGCTGTCTCTGGACACTGAGGCCAAGGCCTCTGGACTTCTGGAGTGCAGGAGCAGGAAGCATCACAAAAATGAATGGAAAAAAAAGGAAAAAGGAGCATGAAAATAGCAGCAATTCTCCAAGTCTCTGTATGTGGTCTGCCTTTTGGGGCTGGAATGAGTAGCCTTCAAAGCACTTAGGTGGCTGAAAGTCTGTGAGGCCTCATCAAAGCACAATGTTGTGTTAGAGAGAGCAGCATCTGGGGATATTCCTGGATGTGTTTCCTCCCAAGCTTATCTCCTTGAGTTTACAGCTCTCTGGCTTGTTTATTAAATTTTATTTTGGGGGTTTAAATCATCGTGAAGACTCATTGTGAGAATAAAATGCCCATCTCAGCTTCTGCTTACTCAAAACTGATTCAAAAAACCTCATTATTTTCAATCCTTGATTTCTCTAGAATTTTAATGCTACGAGTCCCCTTTTTATTCCCCGAGTGACTACATTCAGTGTGGGTTTGGAGCCTGAAGTCCCAAAGCCTGCAGGCGGCACCCAAGAGCATGGAATATGACTTCTCCAAGCTCTGTGTGTTCCTTGGCCAGATTCTGGTCTCTGTCACCTTACAAAACTTTCCTGGGGACCAGAGACAAGGATCTGATCCCACATTTTAGTAAAATGAGGCTTCACTGATTTCAAGCTGAAAAAAAAATTAATATCTGCCTCAGTTTCTTCCATCCCAGGGGTGATGACTTGATTTTGTTGTTCACTGGTCCATGGAAGGCTTTTGGGTGCTGGCTTTTGGAGCTGGTGTGGTAATAAGGAGTGGCCATAACGAGCTGGGGAGCTGCAGAGCCTCAGCTCATTGACAGGAGCAGAAATGACTCACAAACACACCAAAGCAAAATGGGCAGCTACAGGGATACAAGAGTGGCCCAGTAAAGAGGATATCCTGCCAAAATGCTGTCTAAGTGGCCATTAATGGACATCTGAGTTTTGCTAAATAATTAATGTGTCTGTTGTGTTTTTTCCCCTTATAGATCTTTCAAGGAATTTAGTTTCTGTTCCTTTGCATTTAGTTTCTGTTCCCTGAAATGTTGCTTTTGAACCTGTCTTCTCAAGCATTTATACATGGTCTGTGTCTAAGGCAGACTTCTAATAGCAGTTCCTGTCTGTTTTGGGCAGAAAACATTTGGCCCCAGGTGTGTAAGGAGGCAGATAGCTCTCTTTGTTCTCCTGGGGTAGTTTGGAAACTGAGGTGCAAGCAGCTGAAGTGGGATTGCCAAAGGCAAGCTATAGGTCTCTATAATGGGCAAGAACAAGTCTTGTCCTTTGACTAAGACAAAGAAAAACAGTAATGGAGCTCTAAAAACTACTAAAATGAGCTGTCTGAATCTTAGGCCTCCGGGGGTTCTAAATAATACTCTTTTGTCCATCTCTACCTGTAAAAAAATGTCTGTTTTGTTGTTGTCTGGACTGAAAATATCAGCGTGTTGCACTGGCTTTGCAATCTCACTTTGCTGACTCCCACAATGCAGAAATATCATAGAACCACAGAAAAGTTTGGGTTGGAAGGGACCTTAAAAATCATCTCTTTTCACCCCCTGCCATGGCAGGGACACCTTCCACTGACCTGGTTGCTCCCAGCCCTGTCCAGCCTGGCCTTGGACACGCAGGGATCCGGGGGCAGCCACAGCTGCTCTGGGCACCCTGTGCCAGGGCCTGCCCACCCTCACAGGGAGCAATTCCTTCTTTATATCTAATCTAAACCTACTGTCTTTTGGTTTAAAAACCATCCCCTTTTGTCCTGTCACTACAAATATCATATAAACTACAATGTCATGTAAGTAGTTGGGCAGAAATACTGGTAAGAACTGGTCTCCTCTGAAAATAAGTTTTTATGTCCTTTTTCAGATTTTCCTTTGTGTCTTTGTGGTTGGACTGGCTCCCCCAGAAGGCTGTAATAGGCTTTGTTTCTTGTTTATCACAACACCTGAATATCTGGGGAGTTTTGCCACCTTCATCCCAAGTCCTGGCTGTTGGTGTAGGAGATGTCAATGGTAACACAGCAACTTACTCTTTTTCTCACCAGCTGTTTTCCCTGAGTACCAATTGACCACTTGGGCTTCAGCTTGTAGTTCCTGAAGGGATGTAAACCAATATAATCAAACAGAGCCCAATGCTGGGGCAGGTTTTGGGTTGGTCCTTGCTGAAGATGGGGGGTGTTCACCAACATCCACTGCAGATGTGGATCCAGGGAGTTTTGAGGCAATTCAGTATTGATCACACCAGTCCTAAAAGGTGGACATGACACTGAGTGCTCTTTTCTGCTCTTAAAAATACCAGGTAAGTCACAAATGAAGGCATGAGCTTAGCTCCTAATGATGGTCAATTCCCTGAAACAACCCAAACCTTTCACCATATCCGCTTAGGACAAGGTGTTCTTCCTCTTCTGAAGCACAAAGGAAGGAAATGTATCTTCAGGAAATGTTTATTTTACCCATGGATTGTCTGGAGCAAGGTTTGACAATACCCGGAAAAAAAAAGTCCCCATAAAATTAATATAAAAATAGGTGGGGTTATTGACAAAATGCAGGATTTTTATGAGCTGGAGAGAAGAAAATGTGCTGCAATGCTCTGTGCCAGCAGCTAAAGTGCAGCTGATGTGTGACCCATGGACCCTCCTGACTGCAGCCAGGTGAGCCAGGGGACAGGTCCCTGTCCTTGTCCTCCCAGATGGGCCATGGGCACATCTCAGCACAGCCATTTGAAAGGAGAACCAGTGAGATACTTGATCATAAACATTGGAAGGAGTGATGCTTCTTAACTCCTAACCCTGAGGGGGAATTTAACCCTCCAATCTACAGGAAGCCTCTTTCTTCAGATACCAGGAGATGTGTTAGACATATTTCTGAACACAGAGGCTCAACTCCCCCTCCCTTTTTTTACTACATTTTTTTATCCTAGCTGTGGAGAGCTGTAGCAGAAATCTTGAAGGCTGCTGGTCTGCAATTGAAACCTGCGAGATTTAATGCCTTGAACTTAGAATGAAGGGGGAGAGGGAGAGGAGAGGAGAGGAGAGGAGAGGAGAGGAGAGGAGAGGAGAGGAGAGGAGAGGAGAGGAGAGGAGAGGAGAGGAGAGGAAAGGAAAGGAAAGGAAAGGAAAGGAAAGGAAAGGAAAGGAAAGGAAAGGAAAGGAAAGGAAAGGAATCTTTAATTTAATTCCCTACAACAGAGATCTGCCCAGTGTCCTCCTCCCAGCCTTCCCCTCGCTGCTGCCGTGTCCCTGCATCCACTGCAGACCTGTGACCTCCTGCTCCTCCAGGCTGGCTCCAGCGAGCCACGCTGGGGCTGAGCTGCCTGAAATAGGCTCAGAGAGAGCCTTCCACAGAAACCTCTAAATGGGTTTTAATGTCTCCCTGCCGTAGGATTCCCGGAATTAATTTGTGTCTGGCTTTTCAAATCAGGGATGTTGTGTTGAAGAAGATGGATGCTCCTAAGAAGTATTGGAAAGAATGAAGGGCTGACAGGGGTGGTTTATGCAGCGAGCCTGGCCATGGCAGAGTAGTAAATGTGGTTGGTTGATTGAGATCAGATTTTTATTTATTTTTTCCAGTGGCGACGCCCATGTCGTTTATTTATTTATTTTCCCCTTTCACATAACAACAACGCTGTATTTTATAAATCCCTGTGATTATAAATCTAGTAGGATGTCATTCTTGGTTTCCTCAGAGGCCAGGAGTCTATACCCACAAGAGACAGATGGGAGAAGTAGCCAGCAAACCTTCTATATTATTGCAGAGAATTGCAGGAACTGGTTTTGGTTTACACCGCATGGGGAGCACAGAGTCTGCACAGAGTATCTCCATTTACTGCTTCCTCTGTGAGCAGCCAAGGCAGGATTGCTGACACTCCCTCCACACAGTTCCTGGGCAGGGAATGATGCCCTGCAAAAGATGCAGAGCCACGGATTTGCATCAACCCTTTCTGTTATCCTGCTTTGAGGATACAGCCTAAAAAACTTTTAAAACACTTCATGCAACTGTGCAAATCTCATGTGAAAGTCCAGGTTGGTTCAGCTCCTTCTACCACTTCCACTCTGTGCCTTGTCCCAACAGAACTGCTCCAAGAACTGCATAAGAAAGCATCCTCTTGCTTTGTCTTGCAGGCAGCAGTGGCAGATGAGACTTTGAGTTCCACAAGGTGTGGGTAGCAAAAAGAGATTGTTGCTGCAGTGTTAGGAAGTGTTTCTTTCCACAGTTTAGAAGATGACTTTTAAAAGTAGGGGATTTAGTTTACATTTTTTTTCATGAGGTACAAGGTCAGTTGTGGAGTGAGAGCTGGATTTAGATTCAGAGTCATCTCTCAGCTTTGAAGAAAGAAAAAACAACAACAGGCATGTTTGATTTTGGTGCTTTTCTTCATTTCCTTGCTGCCTTGGCCCTGGGGCTGCCTGTGGTGTTGTGGGGGCAGCCCCACAAGGTCTCTGGTCCTTCCCTCCTCTTCCTATCATTCACCTCCTCCCCAGCCCTACCAGAGTCAAATATAAACTTTCTTAAAATGAACACAAGATTCATTCCACTTGACCAGGCCTGACTTCCCAGAAAATAAACCGAGAGAGCAGAGCCAGCCAGCCCCCTGTCCTGGAGCTGCCAGCCTCCAGAGAGCTGCGGGTGACCCAGAGCTGTTCTGGGCTTTCTGTAGTGGAGAGGAGGGTGGAAAGGAGAGAGAGCCCACCTAAAGGATTTCCAGGGTCTGCTAAGTGTCTCAATTATCACAATTGTGATTTTTTTCTTGTTTCAGTCTCAGTTGGATTGCTGGACACAATTGTTTCCCTGCCCTGGAAATGGACCCAAAGGAATCAGGTCAGTAGGATCTATTAGTCCTATCGATAGAAAAGGATTCTTCAAAACTCAGCACTTAAACAAATCCAAACAGGTCAAAAGCCAATTTTCTTTATGACCATTTTTACAGTTATCTTGTGTTTTCAAGGGGCAATGGTTTGAACTTAGAAGGAGAGATTTACATCAAATGTTAGGAAACAGTTCTCCCATGTGAGGGTGCTGAGGCCCTGGCACAGGGTGCCCAGAGAAGCTGTGGCTGCCCCTGGATCCCTGGAAGTGTCCAAGGCCAGGCTGGATGGGGCTTGGAGCACCCTGATCTCCAGGGTGACATCTCTGGGGTGGAACAAGACAATCTTTAAGGTCCCTTCCAACACATTACTCTATAAAAATAAAAAAAAAAAAAGAAAACACAGAACAAAACCCCATCATCACAGAGGCTGTGTATATTCATTGAAAGAATGACTAAAAAATAAAGAAAAGAATATGCTGAGCAGCTTTCCAGCCCAGTTTTGCCTTAGTTTCTGCTATGCAGAGGTCACTCAGTACTGCACTGACTGGAGGGTGCCAGTGCTGTGCGCTCTGCCCACGACAATGGACAGTGAGTGGACACTGGACAGGCCTCAGTTTGCTCTCCAGGGCAGCTCTCCAGACTCTGGACTTCCCCTGGCCTCTGTGCCAGCTCTCAGCTGTGGGACACTCTCTCCTTCAGTGCCTGGCAGTGTGCTGGAGGCAGTGAAGCTCTGTGGTGCCCTAAAACCACAGCACCAGCCGTGACCTTTTGCACTTGAGGTCCGTGATTTTTTCTTAGACTCCCAAGCCCGCAGGTGTTATCCCTGCAATTCCCTGGGAGCAGCTGTGTGCAGGTGATTCTCTCTGAAATAGCATGGGAAAGAAACAAGTGTAGACAAAATAATAAATACACCTGTATAGGCCTCCCTTTCCTTGCAGACAGGGGATGTTTTGGGACCCAGGTCAGAGTTATCTGATATGTCCTGGATCCCCTCTCCCAGCACTCATCACCTTCTCTAAGTGACAATGTTTATCTGCCTTTCTTTTCCCAGGACAGGTATCTTTGATCTCATCTGGTCTCACTGTTAAACACTCTCTCTTGCAATGAAAGCATGAGCTTCTGATCCTCTCTAATCCCAAAACATCCTGTATGATTGAGTCTCTCCACTTTCTTCATCCTACGAGCAAAACCTGAAGTTATTAAAAAAAAACCCCAACAAAACAATGAAAAAAACCAACTCAAAACAAAACAAAAAAAAAAGAAAAAAGCCAACAAAAAGAAAACTAATAGAGTCTTTACACTGCAGCAAACCTGCTCTTTATGGGAAAAAAAATCTTGAACAGAGCCAGCTGCATCATTCCCTCCTGGGAGCTGAGTGCAGAAAGCAGCAGTAGCCACGGTGCAAACTCAGGCACCTTCCTCTGTGGGTCTTCTGCTCTGCCTGTGGTGATAGTTACAGGCAGCCTTAAGGAGGACAAATATAGTTAATGAGGATTGGACAATATTTCTGCAAATTACTTATGTGCTGCTAAGGATAACATTCAAAGTTTAAAAATAAAAATCAAGGGAAAAGGTTTATTTTCATGTTAGGTTTAAATTTGCTACAATTTTTGTGTCTTTACTATCTGCTGTTTTCCTCTATAAGCATTATCTATTCAAGACAGAACAGATTAAAGCTAATTGTTAGGCCCCTCTGTTTTTTTTCTTCTTACTGTTTTATCTCCCAAGCAACTTTATTTGGTACAAGACAAATAATCTGAATTCCTGAAGTCAGAAACAAGGAGTGGGAGTCCGGGAAACTGGCTGCTGATCTAATGCAGTTTTTTGCAAGTGTGGTTATGGTCAGAAACTCTAAATATGGCACCGTGTTACTGTACACACGGTGACTGCACCCTGTGTGTCAGGGGCTGAGTCACAGCACTGTAGTTTACTGACAAAAACATGTTTTACTGCTCCTGGTACTGAGAGTCAGTAGAGCTGGGAGTGAAAGTGCTGAGCTCGTTGCACGGTCACCAGCTGAATCACAGAATCATGGAAAGCTTTGGGCTGGAAGGGATCTCAAAGACCATCTCTTGCCACCCTCTTGTTGAATTTGCAGGCAACTCTGACATGGGAAGAGATGAGAATCTTGACTCCATGTTTCAGAATTTATTATAAAATTTATTATAAAATTTATTATAAAAATTATTATTTATTATATATATTATATTAAAAGAAAATGATATATTAAAACTATACTAAAGAATAGAAGAAAGGATTTCATCAGAAGGCTAGCAAGGAATAGAAAAGAATGATAATAAAATCTTGTGACTGACCAGAGAGTCTGAGACAGCTGACTGTGATTGGCCATTAATTAAAAACAACTACATGACACTAATCAAAAATGCACCTGTTGCATTCCACAGCAGCAGATAATTATTGTTTACATTTAATTTCTGAGGCCTCTCATCTTCTCAGGAGAAAAGATCTTAGCAAAAAGATTTTTCATAAAATAAATCCGTGACACTTTGCACGAGGCCAGGCTGCTTACAGTGGGTTTGGTGCCTGCCCAGGTGTTTTGGTGGTGAGAGGGGTGGAAGCAGCAGAAGGGACATGATTTGGCCAGTGGATGTTGAGGTGTGGGTTTCCTTGTCTGGGATGAAGAGGCCGTGGAGGAGGGATCACTGCCTGGCACCCTATGGTGGGGCTGCCTGAGGGGAGCGCAGTCAGGAGAGCTGTGATGCCCATGGCCATGATTCTCCTGCTGGGAAAGCTCTGGAAAAGTTTTCTTTCCAGCACCCTGAAGAACAGAAGAGTCTTTCCAAGCTTCGTGGAACAGAATTGTCAGTTTATGGCTCCCTCTCCCCCTGCTGCAGGAGAGGCTCCCTCCTGACCTGCTGCAAATGAACAAGAGTTTGATTTTCTCAACTTCTGAAGTGAACTAGCTGGATCTCAATGTTAATGACAGAACCTACATTAATATACTATTTTTTCTTTTAACAAAGCCCCCTTTTTTTAATCCTTTAGTAAGTGTCCAGCAAAGAGCTCAGCTGGCATTCCCATACTGTCCACATTCATCCTAACCTTTAGTATTGACTGACTCATGCAGTAGGCATCTGCAAGAGTTGTTAATGGAAAGTATTAAAGAAATGTAGTTTAATATTTGGTAAATAGGATGTGTCTTTTCTTTGTGCTTGAATTCATGTTTCAAATGCCTGTGTTTGTGTTATTTATATTCATATATTTCAGGGGCTGCTTAATAATAGTAGCAATTAAGATAATAACAATAAATACTAATAATACTGAGCTCTTCTGCTTTTCATCTAAGGAGGTCAAGACTCAAGGGTGTACCTCTGGGGCTGGTGTAACGTAGATCTGATCTCTTCCTGCTGTTTCTTCTTGTGGAAAGTTAGGAATATCATGTGAAGATCAGATCACCTCTATTTTGGCCTCTGGAATGTCTCTTAGGCATTATAAATACCGGTAAGAAACAAAAAATTGGAAAGAAAACAAGCACCAGGACATTGAAAAATATAACCACAAATACTGACCTATTTGGGAATTTTTTTTCTGATTTAGCAGAATGCTATTAATACTGTAATTAAAGCTATTTTGTAGCCTGTGGGCTTGAGCACCTGGCTCTTATTAGAGCTGGATCCATATTGTATGGTGAAAAAAGCCAAGAGGACAAGAGAGGAGATGGCCCAAAGGAGAACACAAGAGGGCACAGTGGCACCTGTGGTGCACTTTTTGTTCTCTGGCTTTTTGAATTGTTGAGGGCAGGTTGAGCTCAGAGCTCTGTTTACATGACATAAATAATTACGGTAACAGGGGTCATTAGTGGGAACAGTAAAAATTTAATTTTGTCAACTTGGAGTGGATTATTTACTAGAATTATTTTTTTTTTTTGGTGGCTGAAAGATAGATGTGATGACTGTGTCATATAAGGTCAATATGGCAATAAGCCCCACTGCAAGTTTGACTGAATTAATGTGGGCAGCCAGTAAGAATGTACTGATTGTATTAAATAAGGTACAAAATGCACATTCCAGGCAGGTGTTTCTGCACTTTCCTCATCAATTCCACTGTTATTGTATTGTATTGTGCTGATGGAAACGAATTCTGTGATTTCAGAAACAAAGGACGCTGATGCTGCTTTTCATCCTTCTGCCCAAGGAGAATAAATGTTTGTGCAAACCTTTTTTCATGCTGCTGCCCAGAAATGGCCCAAGTGAAGCCAAGAAGCTGAACATTAAGCAATGTCCCCCTGGTGATGCTGCTGAAATGAGAGGTCAGTGGTGAAAACTTTCTTCTGGAAGAGTTAAAGGTGTAAATAGATGTTTGTAAGGAAGTGACACAGAAATAAGCAGGAGCCTATCTCAAATGTTAGGTTGAAGCTCAGAGGTCACAGTTGTCCTTAGATGTCTCAGTGGGGCAAACAAGCTCCCTGTGCCACAGTCACCTGCCTGGGTGTGCTTTTGTGGAGGGAGAGCTGGGGGAATAAGCCCAGCAAAGGGTTGCAAACAGCCTTTTTTGGGTTTTTTCAGTCACCATTTCTGACACTCACAGGAGGTTACAGCCTGGGCCTTTGCGATGGGAATTGTGGTTGAAACCTCTGAAGGCTGTAATCCATGACATGACATTATTTCACAATTACAAATGAGCATCTCCCCTTAATTGTTTTTTCAAAGAAGTTGAAAAAAGGCCCTTGTCCTCAGGTCTTCCATACATAATATTTGTAAATAGAACTTCTCCTCACATCCAAAGCAGCCTCTGGGGGTTTCTCTCCCTCCCAGAAGGGACCAACCCGGCGCTGTGCGCGGAGCCGCGGAAGGAAGGTGCAACCCTACAGCGCGCGCAACAAAGCGCAGAAACAAGATCATTAACATCTTAATATCCTGCCCTGACATCTCACAAATTATTTTAGACTTCATAGCCAATGTAAACAGGTTTGTTTTCAACTCCCCTAATTGCCTGCTAATTGAGAGCAGATGCAGGCCTTAACTTTCGGCAGATAAAGAGCAGCCTCTTCTCCGGGGCTCCGCATCTATCGGGAGGTCTCTGATGTGTGCTCTGAGCTTCCCTGCTCAGTGATGCCGAGGCAGAGGGGGATTGCAACGGCTCCTCTTGCCTGAACCTCAGCGAGACAGAAGGGAAGCCAGAGCTGTGGGACTCATCAGTAACATCATCATCATTATTGTTTCATTTCGTACTCCAGTGCACTTTCTGCAACAGCGCAGGTCTCCTTCTGGGGGGGGAGTTCTCCGAATTATAGATGGGCTTCTCGTTATGATAGAAATCACTGGGTTTATGAAAAATACATTGCTGTCATATTCCATTATCTACTTCCTCCCATGCTGCAATCCTGTAGCTTGCAAGTCATTAGATTCTTTTTCAGAGTTCCTTTGAAATAATCCTTTCAAAAAACACTATTCATTGGGTATGACCCCAGAGAGATACTGTCTGGTACTAAAGCTCTCTTTTAGTTCTGCAAGGGAGACCTGTAACAACAAGATAAGTGCATGTATATTCCAAGTAATGTCTGGAGTTTGCTGCCTCCCATTAAATGCAATAGGAGCTTGCAGTTCAAATGGTAGAATTTTGCTTTGTAAATGCAGGAGAAAATGGAGTTCAGATATATAGGTAAATTTGCATTTGGTAGTGATTTAATGTTCCATGGGTCTGTTTTAGCTCCAACTTAAATATTACATTAAAACCATCAATAAAGAAAAAAAGGAAAGGAAAAAAAACCCCAAAAAAACGTGCTAACTGCTGGGTTCAGAGGGAGTGGATGTGATTTTGTTCTTGCTGTCAGTGTGGCAGTGAGCTGCCTTTTACTTTCTCCTCTTCATTTAGCAAGTCAGCAGCAGCAGTTAAACGATAGCCCTCCGGTCTTTCTTCAGGACTGTTTTTGCAAATGAAAGCAGGAACTTCAAATCCTTGTGGTTTTCATATCACTTACAAGGTGTTTGGTGAATTTTAACATTTTTGCATCTATCCATGAAACAGTGGAGGGGATGGAAGTATTTCTGAAGTAAGAAGTGGCCTTTGAGCAGGGAGGCTGCATGGCTTTGTACCACTGGGTTCAGGAGGTCAGAAAGGGATATTGAAGAGAAAGTAACAGCCAAAAATGAAAATCTTTGGTGGCTTGTGAATGATAAATGGGTTAAAAAAAAAAAAAAGGGTAAGAGTTAACATCTAACCAGTGTCTTTCAGAAATACCTAAAGCACCTGGTGTCTGGATTATGAAACATTATTCAGTCCCAGAACCACAAACTCTCCAGGTTTTCACTGTGATTTCTTCATGAAGCACTTTTTCTCTCCCAGGGCTGGCTCCAGGCCTCTCTGTGAACACAGAGTCACCCCTGCTCACATTATCCCTCTCTGGAAAATTGCCACAAACCTTGCAGAATCCAGTCCTGATCTACCAGCACTGTGAGGGGTTTAATAGGAGGGCAGGGGGCTTGCAGTCAGTAGCACAAGGCATAACAGAGTAGAGCAGGGGTCCATTAAATCAGTGTGCTGGGGCCCAGGCATTTACAGTCACACAGTCAGATGTTTCCAGTAATTATTTCCCCACAGCATTTTTATTAGGTGCTCCATAAATAATATTCACTTCCATGCTCTTCTCACGGTCTTTTATAAAAATATATATATATAGTAGGAGAGAAAAGAAGGGGAATTCACTTTACTTTCAGCTGGATTTTTCAGGTAATTCTGTTTTTGAGCCCTATTGAAGCAGATATGAGCAAATTAGTTTCTGCTGGCCAAACATTGTGGCCTACAACAATCACTGGGCCAGCTTAATGCAAGAATCATAGAACCACCATAGAATCACAGAATGCTTTGGGTTGGGAGAGACATTAAAAGTCATCTTGTTCCACCCCTGCCATGGGCAGGGACACCTTCCACTATCCCAGGTTGCTCCAAGCTCTGTCCAACCTGGCTTTGGATCCAGGGGCAGCTGCTCTGGGCACCCTGTGCCAGGGCCTCAGCACCCTCACAGGGAACAATTTCTTCCTTATAACTAATATAAACCTATTCCCTTTCAGTCTGAAGCCATTCCCCTTGTAAAATGACCCCAAAAATAAAACCCTACCTACTGGTAGGTTTCTATTTCAGATTTAGATTTGTCAGGTCATGGTCCCTTGCAGACCTAGGATTGACAAGCAGCCAGCACTGGGGCTGGAGTGGGATCCTTTTTCTATGTGCTGTTTGTTTGTTGTTCACTTGTTTTGGTGGTATTTATGTAGTTCAAATCCAGGGTCATCACACCAACAAAAGGCACTGCCCTCTCCTCTGTGGAAGGACCTGCCAGAGCTCAGCACTGTCACTGTGTGTTTCATCTGCTCTGTACATGCAGCCCCCATGGCCAAGCACTGGCTTTTCCATGTAGGCTACTGTGCAAAGGCTTTTTCCAGGAAATATCACTGCCTTGTCTCAGTTATAGCATTAACTCTAAGCAATACAGCTTCTTTCCTGGCACCAGCACTTGTGTTTTGCAGAGGGTTTTTGCTCAGATATTTAATTTTCAGCATCAATTTTCTATCCAAAGTAAGATTCCTCAAACAAACTCAAGGATCTGGGGACTTATTTTTGTGCTTGCTGGACTGCAGTGTTGTAACCAACCCCAAGCAGAATTCAGAGGGGCAACAGCAAAAGGAAGTGGAGTAAATATTCATGGTTCAGCTTTGCTACAAGGGTCATAAACTCTTCCACCTGTGTGTGCAAACCCTCTGGGCAGCAGGAGGTGGGTATTTATATAGATCAACCCACAAGTGCAATACTTCTCAGCTGAATAGCTGAGTCAGGGGAGGTTTAGGTTGGATATCAGGAAATAAGTTTTCATGCAGAGGGCGAGCACTGGAACAGGTTTCCCAGGGCAGAGGTCACAGCCTTGAGCCTGCCTGAGTTCTAGAAGTGTTTGGACACCACTCTCAGGCACAGGGTGGGATTGTTGGGGTGTCCTGTGCAGGGCCATATGGGGAAACCCAGGGCACAGGGAATATTTCTGTGTCAGCTCTGGGGTGCCCTGACCCCCAGGGCAGCACTGACTTTGACCCTCGTTCGTGGAGAAAGTTTCCCAGACTTCAAGATAGACTGGAATCCACAAAAGTGTGAAATAGATTATAGAGAGCAGTGTAGGTGTGTCACTGGGTGAGAAATTGAGGTTTTGGGATTTTTAGTGTGTTGTGAATGGAAGCAAGATGGAGGGCACAGGGTGTCATCCTAGGTTTCTTCTTCATGCTTCTTCTTCCTGGGTTTGGGTGGCATTTTGTAATTGGGCAGAAAAATCTGCATTGGGGGCTCTTTGGGATCAGTTATTGGGTTAAAAGGGAAAATAATCCAGGTGTCAGTTCTTAATTGGACAGTTTAGTCTTAAAAGACCTTGTACCAAGAGATTGTTGGCCATTTTGTGCCTTCTAATGAAAAGCTGCTGAACTCACAGCAGTGAGACTGTTTTACTGATAAGAAACAATGAACACCTGAGTGTGAACATGAACTACTGTCTCAAGTGCCTTCAATCCAGACCCAGAGAAACCCACAACTGGGACCCCCACAGGCAGGAGCTGGACTCGATGGGCTTGAGGGGTCCCTTCCAACTATTCCATCATTCTGTGGAATGTGTGGATGTGTGCACAGGGAGCACAGAAACTGCTCATGGCTGGGCAGAAGGCAGAGCTGCAGATGAGAGGGTGTGTTTGCTGTCAGTGCCTGCTCAGGCTGGATGGCCTCGTTCCATGGTGTCCCCATGAGGCTCCAGTGGCTCAAAGGAACAGGGATTTACATGCAGGCCATTGTCAGTGGGCTGGAGCTTTCTTAGCAGCACTGGCTCGTGGTTGAGATGTGTGGTGAAGACAGTGGACCCAAGGCTAGACCTAACAGAACTCTCAGAGCTTGGCTAAAAGAGGCAGGTGAGGGAGCTTCCTCCAGCCCTGGCACAGCTGGAAGATGCCCTGCTCCTGGCCATGGCTGGAGCAGTGTCAGGGACGTGCTGGCAGGAGGAAGCGAGTCCTCTGCTACTCAGAAAATCTCACCTCCAGATCAGTTCTCAGTTCCTTTTGTTCTCTGTTTCATTTCTGGACTGGGGAAGTTGCAGCCTGAAATTAAATAAGAACCCACTCAGTATAAATGTGTGTATCTATTTCGTCTGTAGGAAGACTCAGTTCAGTGAACCCAGGCCATTGGCATTTCATAATTTTCTCTTGCTGCAGCAGGTAAGGGATTAACCCTTTGTTATTCCTCTCCAAAGGAAGATAGAAAAAGATATATTCTGCAAAGACCATGATTTTAAAAAAACAACCCATTGGGTTTTTTAAGAAATATTTTATTGGAACCATAAGGTTTCTTTTTTTGAGAGAGAAAATTTGAAATCCGGAGTTTATTTTTCCTTCAGTGTCTCTCCTAAGAACCAACAGGAATTGAGATTTTTTTTTTTCTTCTCTCTTGTGTTTGTGCCTACTTATTAAACACACATGTGGCCTGGATTCCTTTCGTAGGTGCAAAGAGGTTCAGAAAAAAAAAAGGAAAAGAAAAAAAGGTGTAACCCAGTCCATTGACCTGTCTCTTTGCCCTTAGGACTCTTTCGAACAGCTGTGAGAAAAAGAAAGGGTGGGGGCAGAGAGGTAGAAAAAAGAGGCAGTTTAACAAGCCAAATCCAGATGTTCATTTCATACACACACCCTGAACAGCTTTTGCATGGTTTATTTCATTTTCTGAAACCATTTTTCACCAGCCTGTTTTCTCAGCTGGGAAACTTCTGGTGTAGTGTTTTCAAAAAAATATTGCATTTGGCATTACAAGAAAACAGAGCCTTTAAGACATTAAAAGGACAATATCCTTGTTTGACTTGGCCCAGGGAAGCAGGGCTATAGGAATTTTAGATTTTTGTACCACCCAAAGAATAGGTAAAAGAAATTTTCCGCTCTTAAACTCAGTTTACATGGGAATTTGAGAGTTGATTTAGCTTGATTTTTTTTTCCTTTTAGAGACTTCTCTGTGGACTTTGTGTTGGTGTAGACAGACTTTGTTAGTGGGAAGGAATAAGCAAAGTGATAGTAATTTGCTTCTAGACCATGATGTACCCTGGTTCAAAACTGCTTCTGAATGAACTCTACTTTTATATTTTGTGTTATTCACACCATATCTACATAAGCGAGACAGATAAATCTGAAATTACTTTTCACTGGTACAGTTGCTTTTTCTTTACCATTTATACCAAGTGTGTGGACAGCACTGATTGCAGGGAGCATAGTGACAGAACAGGGTAAAAACAGTAAAAACACTGAGTTTAGAGGTAGCCAAAGGCTGGGGATGATGAGTGACATTAGGGAAGATCAAGTGCAAACCAAATACTGCTCCCACTTATGCAATCAGAGGATATATTTTGCCCTTCAGAACGCTCAGTGTAAAACCCCAACTCCAGTGAAGCCAGTGGAAGATTTGCAATTTGCTGCCCTTCACAGTTTAGGTAAAAAAACCCTTACTTTTTCTAAGCCATGTGAGCAGTGCCATTCACCATCACTTATTATTTTACAGAGAGACTTGGTCTAGATTCCTCCCTGTAAAGAAAGTTCTGTATCTTTGCAACAACTTTGAAAAATGCTTTGATGATCCTTTTTTTCACCTGTTCAAAGAATAAAAAGTTGAAGATATTCTTATCAGAAATGTCACCACTCTGTACAGAACTCAGACCCCACCAGCTCTGACATAAAGCAGATGATAAGAATTGCTAGAAATTGAGAATTTGAAGACGTAGATTATGGTTACATTAAACAGACTATGAAAAAGTAGGTATTGAACAATCCTGATTTATAAAACTGAAACATTATTTAAACAAGTAAATTGAAAGCCTTAAGGCATTGAAAGGTCCCACAGCATGTTTTCCTTTTACCTTGCTGCTACTAAACAAGGATAAATCATCAGGAGTTTCTTGCCCACAGAGCATGGCAGGGTTTGGGGGCTGTGTGTACACACAGGTGTGTGCATCCTTCTGTCTTTCAGCACCTGGGGGGGAATGTTGGCATTCTGGTGTCAGAACATCACCAAATGAGCTACAAATACTTGAACTCTCTTCAGACAGAATTAAAAATGAAATAAATAAATCAAGAAAAATTTAATTAAGACTTAAAATGAATGATGCAGGTCATTTTTCTAGGACCTAGAACTCTAGAACTAGAGTGGAAATCTGCTGAGCCGTCCTAGTTGAAAGTTTGGGGGTCTTTTTAAAGCCACTGACTTGGTGCACAGATTGAATAATGCTAGAGAAAACATGTATTGTCTGTGTGTTTCAGGAGACTGGAACTTTGTGATGAGAAACAGGGCCCTGATGTGCTTTTCCCTGCTCCTCTTTATCTGGAGTGTGCAGTACAAAAACATGTGGGTGTTTCTGTATTTATGTGCATGCATATTTACATGTACATTATTAGAAACAGCTATAAAAAAGGTAATTACTTGATTAAAAAGAACAGTCTGTTTGTGTGAATATCAAACCTAGAACCCAGGCACCTTCACATCTGACTTTGGGTAATTTAACCTCTTGATATCTAATATTAGAGATGAATAAATCCACAAACTTCTGCACAGGTATTGTCAAGATTCTGTGTTTGAAATTATTCTGTCAGCCAGTGCATTTACAGTGAACTTAGAAAATGTCATTTTAGAGGCATCAGGCTATAAATTTGTACAAATACCACTGTGTACATCTCTTCTGGAGGGATGGCACCATGGAAGTGGTGTCAAGGTTGCATCCTGTGCTTGCACAGCATGTGGAGCCTTAGCCTGAGGAAGGAGCAGTTTATGTACTGCTCTAAGTCCATAAAGATGATTCAGGAACTGAGAAGAAAATGAGGAGGTTATGTTGTTGTATGAGGAAATTTGGGATAACACTGCCATGTACTCTCAGCCTGGGTCCTTCCAGTCATGAGAAGGGATAAGACCAGCTCTGGTGAAAGTGGGAGGGCTCTTATCTCTTTTTATCTTGGAGCAAAACAATGACCCAGGCCACCTGGCCTCCAGAAAATGCCTTCTTTATTTAGACAAAAATGACACCCTGAAAACATTTCCAATCACAGCACTGAAATGGTTGCAGTTATTATCACAGCCTGCCTCCACTGTGGTTCAGGATTCTGTTCAGAGAGGGGCAATACCTGCTCTGGGAACACCATGAGCCATGGTGAGGAGTCTGGGCTCTCATCTGGTGCCCCACAACACAGGACAAGCTCAGTGGTGCTCCCCACACTCCATGCTCCATCTCCCTTGAGTTTCTCTACGGCTTTAACCCAGCTTTGGCAAAATACAGGGAATTATTTTATGTTAAAATGATCAAGGGAAAATCAGGATACTCCTCTTTGTCTCTCCCTGATACGTTTATTTTGATACCCCTTAGTGGTCTTCTCTCCAGATTCCTACCATTGTGGCTCTGCCAGTGAGCAGAAAAGCACTGTGTTCCAGGGGAATTTTTTGCCAATATTGCTGCACTGTTCTGGAGACTTCTTTGTCACAGATGGTGATGATGATGATGATGATGATGATGATGCTTACAGAGAATTTAAAAACCCTGCCATGAAGGCACAAAGGGCAGGTAGGGCAGACTCTATTTCCAGCAAAGCTTTTTTGGTTTGTAGGAGTGAAAGAAAAACTTTTCATTTAGAGGAGGACATTAGGGTTGAGGTAAGAGTTGGGGATTTCAGAAGGTGATTGTCTATATCAATGCAGAAATTATAATTGGTACTCTCAGAATCATGGACTAGTTCAGATTGAAACTGGCATTTGTAGATCAACTTGCCCCTGCTTAAAAGAGGGCCAGCTTCAAAGGTAGCTAAGGTTTCTCAGGGCCATGTTCTGTCAAGTTTTAAAATCTGCAAGGTTAGGTGTTTTACCATCTTTTTGTGCAACCTGTTCCAGAACTTAACTGTCCTCCTTTCAATTTATTTTTTAATGAAGTAGGAATTTGTCTTTTTGCAACTGGTTATCATTGCCTTTCATCCTTTCACTGTATCTGAGAAAAGTTGGACTCCATCTCCTGTGTAGTCATCTATCAGTAGTAGCAGGCACCAGTTAAAGTCCCTTCTTTAACTTTTAGATTTTTCAGGCTGAACAAATTCACCTCCCTCATCCTTTCCTCATGTGTTTTGCTATCTTGAGAGTCTACTGCTGGACTCAATTTAATTTGTTGATGTTGTTCTTGCAGGGTAAGCAAAGAAAACCATCCAAAAGTGGAACTGGGCCTCAGTTGTGGCTAAATTTTTGCATTAATTGTATGCTCTGTTGACATCAGATGATCAAGCCTTGGCCAGAACAGTAATAAAATGGCTCTGGTTCAAATGTTGGGAATATCAGGGAGTACCTGCTAGGCCTGCTTGGAAGAACCTCTCTCCTAACACACTGTACCCAGGTCATCCTGTCCCATTCCTTTGTCTCTCTGTGATAGCAATACAATTAATTGCCTTTTTTCTCACTGCTGAACTGACTGGTTTGAACTGACTGGTTTGTCCTGGAGATGCTGAGTTTGTTTTCTTCTTTCACAAAGTACATGCACTCCTATGGACTTTTACAAAGGAATCAGAAACACCCAGGGAAAAAAAAAAGCAGAAGGAGCAGAAAGCCCTCAATTTCTTCTTCTATGAATAATTTAGTGCCAAGTTAACTGAAACATTTGAAAAAGAGATTTTTGGTGCCCAGCTTCATTAAACCCTCTATACCCAAATGGATTCTCTATCAGTGTCAGCATCCAACACTTCATCTTGTCCCAATCACTGCAAAGGCCTTGTGGAAATAAAAGGCAGAAGAAGGGAGAGGCAAAGCAGATTATTGTTGCCATTAGGCATGTCTGTGTGTGTGCACATGTGCTCTATAAACTCACAGTGAGGGCAAAAACAGGATCTGTATGAAAAGAAGGAATGAAACCCCAAACCATGTAATCCTTCCAAAACCTGCCTCCCTTTTGGGGTGGGCCACACTGTTATAGAGCTCTGTGCCACACTCCAACCCCTTTCTCTGGGGAAGGAGTTTCAATCAGAGGATTCTGTTCTTGTGCACTGAGATTTTAGCAGCACAGCGAGTGGGACCCCTTCTCTTGGCAGAGGCTCCTGTCAGTGATCTGTCTTCTGCAGCTATTTCCGTGGGAAGGCCCTCCATCTGCTGCTTGGCAGGGAAGGGAACTTTCCTCTCAAATGTTTTCTCTCTCTCTCTCTCACCCTGTTTAAGGTATACCCTTTGGAAATCTTCAACGTCCAGGATTTATTTTTGCACAGGGTGCATACTTTGTTTTCCGTGGCCTGGCTTTCTTTTCTTCTCCCAAAACGCCACCTCCATGCCCTGCTTATCCTGGCAGAGGGAGAAGAATGCTGTTTGCTTTAACATTACCTTGGGTCTCAGTATGCAACAGGTCAAAAGATGTGACAAGTACACATGCTAATCCCTTTCCCTTTCAGTTAATAGAATAACACAGATGGGAAAGTTTACACTGGGATCTGACACTCGCTCTGAGCTGAAGTTGAAAAGGAGACGGGGTTGGACATCACATTTCAGATCAGAGCAGTTACTGCACACACTCACCTTCCCACTCCTGTCATCCTAAACTCCATTTGCTCTGCTAGGAATGTCCCCCTTAGCCTTCTACTCTCCTTTTGAGAGTATGTATGTACTCTTGGCTGTGTCTTGGAAAGCTTTTGTAGAATAAAATATTCCCCAAGAATCAGTGATGTTCAAGTGAAAAAATGTCAACATTTTCCACTGAAACACCACCATTGGTGACTTTTTAAAAATTTGGCATTTCTGAGTGCTGAAATATCACATTAGAAAATCATTCCCACCAGATACCAACCAGATATCTTCTTAGAAATATTAAACTTATTTCAATAAAATTCCATACTTCCAGTTTTGTCACATCTAATCTGACTTTTAATATTTCGTTTGATTCTGTTTTCTGTTTCTTTGTACCCTCCAGAATGCATCCTCTGACACTGTGTGACATGGCCCAGCTGTAAATTTTCTTGCCTGAAGATTTGCCACTCCACATTATTGCTGCAGGAAACACACATCAGAAGAATAAAACCTAGGACCATGCCTCCACATCACACCAATGCCACTTTCTTGCCACCAGATAGGTACCATTTCAGAGTGTCTTTCATGAGAACCCTCTGACAGCTCCCCATGATCCCTCAAGATCAAGGTTGTGATTGGGAACTCCTTAAAATCAGGGGTTTGAGAGTATCTCTGTAATGAGAAATCCATCCAGGATTTGTTCTTAGGTACATGTGGATAAACATGAAGAGATTGTATTTCCTACAATTTTTTTTTCCTAGAAATCTCAATTTTATAAACAAGCCTATATGTTAATTATTGAAAATAAGATTAGATATGCAATTAAAAACATATTTTTAACTGAAAAAACCCACAATTATGTACTGAGCTTACTAGCAATGACAGTATTGTATTTGTATTAGGAACTGTGCCTTTACAGATTGTATAACCACAAATACATTGTTCACGGGGAGCACTCAAGGACTTGCTTTCTGATTAGAGAACTGACATTTGGGTTTGAGAATCACTGCCTGCCTGTTTCATCTGGTTTCTTTGGAAATGTGCAGTTTCAGAACTGCTTTTTCACATTTCGTTCACTTCTCCATAGATTTCACGGCAGAGAGGGTGTGTCCCTCTCTCAGCCTGGCAACTTCTGATAACTGTGGTAACTCACTAAAGATTCAGAAATCAAAACCTCAAATCCAAAACTCAGGATCTTCCTCTCCAACCTGGCAACAGCTCTGAGGTTCGTCCACTGGCTATGTAGAGCAGAGAAAAGAGGAAGCTCTGCTTGAAGATGCTCCAAGCCTCAAATTTTGGTGAAAGGTCCATCTGGGTCAGTGGAGAAGTTTTTCCCAACAGGGAGCAGGAGGAAGACCAGCTTAAATTAGACACTTGTATTTTAGGCAATAGGATGAGGTGAGAGAGATCCTAGAACCAGGGCTGGTCTGCAGAGTGCTGTAGATACACAGGCCAAGGGGCAGGACACCTCAGGTCGGGCACTTTTCTGAGGTTTTAGCACTTTCTGTCTATTGACATTTGAAATGGGCACCTTCAGAGAAGCTGTGTGTCCCACAGAAGCTCTGATCTGATTTTGGAGGTGCCTTTCCTCCTACTTAGTAGAAAAACTCTGAAACAGAAACTTATTGATTTCCTACATTTGATTTAGTGTGGATCAGGTGAGTCCAGGTGGCTTTTCCTACGCAGGGCCCAGCATTGCCATTGCCTCCTTATTTAGGACAAGGCACCTAAATGCTTTTGTCACCCTGACCTTTACTCTGTTGTAATTTCACTTCTGACTTCTTGACTGAGATCTCTGACAAGGGAGAGCAATTAGTGCCCATCACAGGGAAAGCTTTTGCAACATGGGTGACTGCCCACAAGAAACACAGTTGAGACCACCAACTGTTTTATTTGTTTTTCTTCCAATTTCTGCTGATTGAGAAGCTCATGAGATGCATCTCATTTCCCTGGAGGTCCCCAGGGAAGCAGTGGTCAGACAGTCCTTTTCCATCCTGCTTTCGGCAATGCTGGTGGTACAGCTAAATTCTGCCTAATTGAGGCCTCATCAATGCTACTGGCAGCTTATTTCAGCCACCAAACTCTTATTTTTTATGGTAATACACTGCTTTTTAGCAGTGAACTTTTTCACCAATTTGGACAAGCTACACAGAGGGAAATAGTTTGGTGTCTTGAGCTATGGATTATAGAGAATTAAACTAAAAACCCCAATAATGGTTTTGGTGCTAGAGGCTCCATCATGGGTGGGAGCCACTGTCCTATTTGAAAATAGCCTCTGCTCACTGCAGTGGCAGGTGGAGGTTCTCAGATCCATATCTATCTGCAGACCTAAGTTAAAAAGCTTGAGATGTCTTTGGATTTCTCTGCACTAGGTTATGATAACTCATAGAATCATAAAATACCCTGAGTTGGAAGGGACACATAAGGATCATCAATATCCAGCTCCAGGCCCTGCACAGGACAGCCCAGAAATCCCACCCTGTGCCTGAGAGTGTTGTATGTTGTTCCCACTGGTTGTGCCCAGGTTTTGCAATAGGTGACATCTAAACTGCATCATCCTTTTGCTAATTTGGGCAGGAATTTCAGTATCCCTTCAAATCCCTCTCCTTGCTGCTTCCTCCACTTTGAGGGAGGCCAGTAATTTGCTGGTGGCTGTTTAACCTCAGGAGGCCTTTTTGCCTTCCCGTCTCCCACCCCACACAGCCTGAGATGCTCTTGCCAGCACGCTGAGCTGAGGCTTGCCTCATTTCCTCCCCTGTAATTCCACTCTTTGCTTGGATGAGAAAGGCACTGAATATTTTAAATTTACCTCTTCCTCTGTGGCTGGATTATCTGTGCTTCCTGTGTGTGGGAACAGAGCAAGACACATTGAGTTCTAGGGGTGATTCAGGTAGAGACAGAGCCTTAACTTTCACTGGACCTTGCATATGAATATCTCAAAGAATTTAAAAATTCTGTGTAAATACAACATGCCAACACTTCTATTTTATAAAATTGTCTGGGCTATACTTAGGACTTGCCTCTGCTGATGTTACTTGGAGTATTTCCACCAACTTTAGTTTGGGATGGGTTATCTTAGAAATAATTTATGGTTCTTTGCTGACTTCCTTAATTCAAGCTATTTTCATATAAGATCTTTGCTTCCTAGCACAGGAGGTACAGCACAGGCCTGATCCCTGTAACCTCACAAGCCAGAAACTGCTAAAAGATCATGTTCACTACAAGTCATAAAATATTTTTTTTATTAAAATATCTCAATTATCCAGAAAATGTGTTTTCATGATGAGGCTAAGGCACAGCATTTCATGTAAAGCATGCAATTATATATATGTGTGTGTGTGTAGATTATAAAACTATTTGGGAAAAACAGCCCAAAGATAACCACCCAATGAGTTGTCTGGTGAGATAGCCTGTGTTTATTCTCATTCCAGAGCTCCCATATCTGATCAAACCAGATTTATAACAAAACATTCAAAATATAGGTTATTTTTTGGACCAAGAGAATAAAGTTTTCTCCTGCCATGATGCCTACAAAGGGAGCTGGCAATGCCAGGGAACAAGATGTGCTGGGACTCCTGCTTATCACAGTTGTTCTCTTTCAGAACTCTTTTATTTCTTGTTTGTTTGTCTCTGTCTCTCTCTTGTCCTGCATTTAGATATTAAGCTTCTTGGACAGAGCTTGATTTGGCTTTCATTGTTCTAACAGTCACAGATTTATTGCAGAGGAGCTCTTGATCGGGGACCAATTGATGATGATAATAGATATTGAGTGTAAGTCACAAAAGAAAGCTCCACAGCTGAGCTTGATGCAAAGAGTGCAGCATTAGGAAAGGTTTATGAAAAAGCACAAGTTTTGCAGAATCTTGCTTAGTTCCTCTTTCATTCTCTGAGTCTGGATTTCAGGGAAGAGGTGGCCACACACAACAGCAGAGTTTCCTCCTGGGGATACCTCTGTGAGGACTCAGCCATCCCCAGATATGGCAGGGACCATTGGGCAACACATTTTTGTTTCATATGACCTTTCTATGAGTCACATCTCCTTTTGTCACCAGAGCATCCCATCCCATCCCATCCCATCCCATCCCATCCCATCCCATCCCATCCCATCCCATCCCATCCCATCCCATCCCATCCCAGTGCTCACTTTCTGAGAATTTGGTTGGCTCATCACTCCCAGGTTTCTTTTCCATTGGCAAGATTCTCCTTCCCTTCACCTGAAGCCAGCCCTGCTTTATTCCTTGGCACCACTGGGGTGCATTTATGGATTTGCAGAGCACAAATGTACCATTGGAACAGAGTCCTACACAGAGGTAGGAGAAGGAGGTGGGCTAGAGTGGCACCATTCCTGGAAGACCAGCAGGAGATGGAAAATGTCCATGAATTCTCTGCTGTTTCCAGGCAGAGTAAATTTTACCTATTTTCTCGTGCCTAATGTTAGCCACAAGATATTCTGGACCTTCAGAGTTGCCAAACCAATAGGAAACTAAAGCTGCAGTAGGAGAATTAGATGGAATACAGCTGTTGGAGGCCACGTGAGTCTGTGTCCTTCACAGTCCTGGAGCTTACTGGTGCAGCCATGGCTGTTTTTATGTTCTGGCAATTCTGAGAACATGCAGCAAAATATTTGTGAAGAACTTTTGAGTGCATTCAAAAACAATCTAAGTGTGTGAACTGAAAAGCTGTCAGCTCCTTCTGGGGTTGAATGGGACATTGAATTCAATTTTTGTTAATTTAATTGATTTTGTCAATTTAATTTTTAAGCTTGAAATTTAAAAAAAAATCAGTGTTTTAAACTGTTAATGAAAAATGCAGATATTTCCTTCTGAAGACTTGAAAACTAAACATTTAAATGTTTTATGGTTTGAGAAGGGTATTTTAAACATCTAGATTTTGCATCAACATACACAGAACTGAAGAACATTTTGGTTGATGAGAAATGAGATTTTGGTGAAATCTTTTCTTTTAACACTTTGAGAAGCTCTAGGCATCAATCTTGTCTCTTCTACCTTCCTGAATATACAAAGACACTGCCAAAGATAGGGCAGGGCTTCACTCAAGACAAGGGCTGTAAAATTCTTTGGTCTTAATCTGACCTATAAAAATAGAAGAAAAGTGTCATCATCTCTGTTATCTGGAATTTTTAACTTTTTGAGGGGTTTTAATATGAAATTTCCACACTACTGCCAGGAAGGCAGAGGGTCAGAGGAAAAAAGGGAACTTGTATGCTCTGAAATACCTGGGACAGTGTGTGGCTGATATTCCTGAGAAATGCAGTTGAAGCTTGGGAAGCCAGGTTAATACTTGGACCTTTACTTGGAAGTCGGCCAGCAGAAAAGATATAAATGACCACACGGAGTGGAAGGTGAACAATTAAAATTTCTTTAGAACAAGGAGGCTGCTGGTGCTTCTCCAGGAAATCAGGGTCAAGTCCAGGTTCATGCTCACTGTCAGGCTCTACCTCACTGTGTAAGTCTCAACTGGAGAAGTCATTCAGTGAAATAATTTGCCATTCACCTAGGGTGACCCATAGATATCCTGTGATGTCCAAGAATGCAACATTATTTCTTTAATGAGAGTGAAGAGGCACTGAACCAGCAGAGAGGCATGTTTGGTGTGAATGATTCTCATGTGCAATTCATATGTGATCTGTTAAAACCATGAAATGTGGGAAAAAATGAACCTGTGTGTCTGGAAAGCAGAGAGTCAATGTCTGACAGGCCTCAGTTGTGACTGGCACAATGGAGAACTTTAGCTGTGGTGCATCTGTGGTGCATCTCAACTCCCAGTGCTCTACTGGGTATTTTTAATTTTTTTTTTTTTCACTTTGCAGAAAATCAAGGGGTTCTTTTCCCTTTGCAGATTGAGGAAAACTTCTCTTGCAAAGTGTGGTATCAATTAGTTTAAAGAAAAAGTTTCTTTAACACCTTTCCCACTCCTTTTTCCTGCTTAATATTTTATCTTACCTTGGTATCATAAAGATCCTGTGACTACAATCTTTTGCTTATACCTGCTACAGAATATAAGTTCTCATCATGGTGTGATAGTATTTGGCAAGTGGTGACTTGTGAGGGTGCAGTTTTAAGTAAATAAAAAAAAAAAAATTCTGGGAAAGATTCAGCTTTCAGGAGAGCAGAGCTGTCTCTCTACAATGGTTATAGTGACAAATGTAAAACATTTGTACAAAGGGAATAGATTAGTCACCAGCTGTTATTATAAGCCTTTCACATTATTTAATGACCAGAGGAGGCTTTAGGCAGCCAAGCAGGAGACTGTATGGCCCCTAAGTGCCTCTTACAGCCTTGTAAAACCAGGGCACGATCTTACCCTCTCTTATCTCTAATGCTACTTGTGAAACAAAACACACTGGTACTTGGCTTGCTCACCATAGATGCAAACCACTGCAGAGCTTAAGGGTGTTTCATTAGAACTCCATTAAAAATGAACAATCAATTTAGAAAAAAGAATCAGAATCCACAGAGCAAAGCATCACAATATAAAACTAACCAGTCCCCTTAGCCTTTTGGGTGGATATATGTGTGTTTTGCTCTTAATTTGTGACCCTTGCAACTTTTGGGAGTGGCCGAGTACTTTAATTGATTTGTCCATGTATTTAAACAGAGTTTAAGCCTGGGTACAGGCTTATGAAAGAGAGATCACAGAGGCCTCAAGAGGCCTCATGGTGTTTTGTTCTATTTTGTTTTTAGGTGCAATTTTATCCATTTCTGCAGTTGGCTGTTCCTCCTGTAACAGCCAGGCTCTCCAGACCATGTGCCTGGGAGTGCTTGCAGGTTGCCAGGCTAGCCAGAGATGATGGTGTCTGGCAGAATGTCTGTATGGGCTTGGTGGTAAAGGCAGAGCATGTGCAGATCTGTCAAATGTGCTGAAATAGGAGACCTGGCTGGAGCCCCGTGCCATTTATGGTCCAAGGGATGCTGGTTCTGAAGTGATAGTCAGCTTGATAGTGGGTTTAGAGTGTGTTCTCTTAGAAGAGACAGGGCTGGTGGGTATCTAAAGCAAACTTTAGGAGAATTTAAGACAGATGAACTCTGGAAGTTTGGTTTGGGGTTTTTTTCCCTCAAGATTGTTAAGGTGATTATGAGGGTGATTACATCTGAAAGCTGCTCTGATCTGTGTTATCACCACTTACAAGGGAGATATCTAGATGTAGCTGCCAAAGATAGGTCAATACCGGGGTGACTAAAAGGAAAATAGACAATTGCTAAGATCTGTTGTAAGACCAGCAAAGAATTTCAGAGTTTTGGGAGTCTACACTCAGGAAGAAGATGAAATGCAAGTGAGATGCTCTACATGGTGTCATTGAGACCTCAGGGAAGCAAGTGGCAGAAGCTGAATTCATCAGGGAACCAAATTCAGAGCAATGGTTCACAGCAAACAGCGTCCATGTTCAGCACAGGGAACTTCAGCCTTGCTTATTTAACAGCTTCAAAATAATTAAAAACTTTCTTGCCTCAGTAAGCTCCACTTTCACAGACTGCTCTGTTTCAGTAACACAGCATTCTGCAAACATTTGCAATCACTCTGCTCTCCCAAGCTGTCTTTGGAAAACAGGTAAATACCAAAGTTCATAAACATTTGTAGTGTTGGGATCTTGGCATGGAGTGACTTAAACCATTTTCTTTTTAGCTGTCTGTGTTTCATCAAGGTGAGCTGAGAATTCAGGATCTCAATCAAAATACTTGGCAAGCAGATAACTTCAGCATCTTTAGGCATAAACTGACTTAAATATTCTGAAAAACTTTGTTTGATGTTTAGCCTCTAAGGTGCTACTTGCTTATGCATAGACAAATCCACATTTTGAAATTAAAAAGTTGGTTGTACTAAGACAAAACCTAGGGATTATGGTGCCTAAGTCTGTTAGCACCGTATTTAATTGGTGTTTGGCCTTTTTAATTACTGTTTCCCTGGTTTGGGGAGCCTGTGGCAGGGGGAAGGAGCAGGATGTGCTGTGAGCTCTCCCCGTGCCAGTGGCCGAATGTGCCGGGTTTGCACGGCTCTGCTGATGAAGTGCTCGTGTGCTGCTGGCTCTGAAGTGAAAACAATCACTCTGAAATCTCAGGGCTTCCTCAGAAATGTAAAAAAATGGGGTGGGAGCATAAGTTAATTGTGCTTTTACACACTGTTATACTTGTCAGTGTGCCAGGCTCTACATTTCTTCCAAGGGCGAAATGAAAACTCCAAATTCATGTGGTTATGAAACAATTTCAGTATGAGCACTCAGCAAAGAATTATAAAGTGGGAAAGACACAGTCCTGTGTCACAGCTGCTTGAGAAGGGTCTGCACTGATCAAGGCTTCTTCCAGCTTGGAGGAGCCTTTTGGAGTGTATTGAGACCATTCTGTATCTGTATGTTGAATGTATATAAGGTCCTACATAAAAGCTGATTTGTTATGACATTTCTTTGATCAGGAGATGAGGCAACTGGCAGAAGGCAGCACCGGCATTCCAAGAAATCTCATTTTTCTGCAGCTGGAGATTTAAGATATCTATCTGTTATGCCCTGATTTACACCACAATAAATTCATGTGTTGGAAACTGGGCACAGCAAGAAATCTTGGGCACTGCAGGGGCCTCCTAGAGAAATAGTGATTGCAGTGGGAGACCAAACAAGGACCAAACTCCATTTTCTGTGCTGCAGCAGTAAAGCCTGAGGTACCTGAAGTCCTTAGTAAGCTAAGCTGGGGCAGCCCCTCTTAGTTTTAGTCCTGTAATGGAGGGAATGAAGCACCATTTTAAAATCACAGTATCAAGCCTTGAGATTTTGTTGTGAACCTCATGTGCTTCATGGAGCCTGAATTTCCAAGGTCAGTGCTGATTTGCATCACCAAGAAGGGAGAACAGTCTCAAATGAGAAATGAGTATCTCATTGGACAAACAGCGTTTTGCTCATTTTTGTTATTCGAGTCAAGGGACAAAAGAATGCAGAAGGAGGGGGTCAAAATACCCCGAGGCTAAATCCAAACTGGAGCAAATCCATATTAAAAAAATGAATGTTCCTGAAATTAGCACATGCAAATCTACTCTTTTAGCTACATAAACTCAAAACCTTAAAGCTGCGTTGTAGCTCAACTCTCACTTGGATTCTTAACTCTCATTGATAACACCATGTGCTAATTCAGGCACCCAGGTTTCCATGCACTGTTCTTACCATGAAGAACAGTTGGTCTTGAGGGAAAACATTTACATAGATGACAGCTATTTTCAGGGAAATGAAAAGTACTGGGTGGAAAAGGAGGTTTTGACATTGTGTGAAATATGGGGTTTGCACACAGTAGTTTTTGCTATGTGTTTATAAATTGGTGATTTACCATATATTGATTCACACACCATTTGTAAGTGTCTAATTTATTTATTTATAGAGATGTATGGAAGCCATGGTTTGAAAAGCAGTTTGCATAACATCTGGTATGTCAACAATGTAACCTTTCAATTTACTTGTTGGTAAAAATGTCAATATAATGAACCTGAACTCAGCATTGGTTTACACAAATTTCCTGGCAGACAAAGCAGTAATGATTTGCATGTCAGTGTAAGTGACATGTGCCCTCCAGTTTTGAGTAGTTTACACAGCTAAGAGGGATAAAAAGGGTAGAGCACAGGGCTGGCTCCTCATGTAATTAGGCTGGCAGGACAAATCTCATGTATTTGTGTGGAGTGAAGCATTTCATCTCATTTTGACTTCTGATCTTTCAAAAGCTGCCTTTGTGTTTTCATTGAATCTGCTGAGGTTTTCTTTTTTTTTTTCCTTCTTTTTTTTTTTTGTTGGTTTTGTTTGTTTGTTTGTTTGACTGATTTTTTTGATACACAGAAAAAAGGAGAAAGAAGACCTGAAGTTCATATTAAGTACTTTCACAATTTATGTATATTCTACAAAGATTTTGCACTGGGATGTGATAGAGGAATCCAGTGGATTCCTAAATGCTCTTAAAACCATGCCAGCAATAATACATTGTTTACACCTTTTATATTACTGCCTGTACAAAATGGATCATAGAAATCCATCCCTCTTTTTTTTCACTCTGTGACTCACTGCCTGACAATTTTGAAGCAGAAAAATAGGAAGTGCTGTTGATATGGAATAGTAAATATAGAATAGTAAAGAGCCTTGTTTAAGTGTGGAATCAAAGTTCATGGATGGTTGCAGGTGTTCCTCTTCATTTTAGGGAGTAAAGGCTTGCCCAGAGAAGTCATTGCCCAGCTTCTCTCAACAAAATACCTGTGTGAAAAGGCAGCAGCCAGGGCTTGGGGAAGTGCAAGTTATCCCCTTCCTCCTCTCCAGCCCTGGCTCTCCACCCTGAAGATCTGCTTTGAGATTTGAATTTCCATCAAGTTACCAGAAAAATAAACAAAAAAAAAAAAAGGTGGAAGAGGGAAGGAGACAGTTACTTAGGTACTTGGTGTGTGATTTTACTTCTTGTTCCTTTCTTTTGTGTTTAGTTTTACAGCACCAGATGCTATCAGCTTCCCATTGTTCTGCCCACACTATCCGGTTTGGATCTGATTTGGGGGCTGTGTGGGACAGGGAGAGGGTCACAGGGAAAGCTTTGTGCATCTGGTATTATCTGATAGCTTAAAAAAAAATCTGTATTATAGGCCCTCACTCGAAGCTAAGAAAAGGAAACTTTACCAGCTTTTCCACAGATTGATTTTAATTATTTTTGGTGAAAGATTTCTAGTGTCTCAATGAATACACAGCCTGAGTCAATGCCAGCTGCTTGTAAGAGCTTCTAAGGTTTTTTCAGTCATTTTATTCTAGTCACTACATACATTTTCTATTTGTCCATCATTAATATTTCCTTCATACAGTTTAAAAGTACTGTGATATTTCACTTTCATTCCAGTTGTCCAGGCTCCATCATGGGAGCCTGCAGCTCCTCCAGTGGCCCTGGGTGAGATGTGAGCCCCGGCCCCTGCAGCTCCTGGGTGGAAGTTGCTGCTGGAGCAGAGCTCTCCCTGACCCCCTCACACCCAGGTTTTACTTGAGGACACACAGGCCAGAAGGGATCTGCAGTGACATCCAGCAGGGATCTGCTCCTCAGTGCCCAGCATGCAGGATCTGCAGGGGGGCACCTTTTCTCTGCAATCCAGCCACATCTCAGATACTCACAGATTTCATGGGATTTGATCATCTAGCTTTTTAAAAATTGCTTTATTCAATATTTCATTATTAGCTCTTTGTGTGATAATTTTGATTACAACCCTGTTTAGGCAGAGTTTTTTTTACTAATACATGACAAGCTTTAAGCAAATCCTTTTTTTTCCTGGAGATTTTTAGCAAAATTAACAAATTCAGTGTCTTATCCAGCAGATTAGATGCACCTGAAAGAATATATAAGAGAACCTCTAAAGAAGTTATGGGGAACAAAGGGAAGGCTGGAGAATATTGGGTAGGGCAAGGCAGATCAGGATAAAGCAGACAAAAAATTTATGCATTTATACAGAGGTAATACTTAAAAGATCACTAATTACACAAAGGTAACACAGCTAAGGACTTCATTGGCTGTTGGGGATTATTTTAATGTACCTAATAACAAAACCTCTATAAATATCTGAATGGTGCTGAATTTTTTATATCTATTTATTTATATCCATGGGACTCCTGCAGAGTTTTCCCTCCAGCTGTGTCGACCCAGGACCCCATCTAGCTGGGACTCTGTGAAACATTCCAGACAACACAGCATTATTTAGAGTCCTAGGCACACTTCCCACCACATAAAATCCAAATTGAGTTCTCACAGGTCATGTGGCTGGCCTGGCTGGTACAGCCCTCAAAAGGTCTTTCCCCTTTCTCCCTTTGTTGGGCATTTGCTCTTTATTCATGCTTTGTATTGGAAAATGAAGACACAACTGAGCTGAAGCTGAAATTCCATCAATTTTTTGCTGGGTAGTCAAAACCTGCTCAGCCCTCTTTCCCTCTCCTGTATTTCCCCTGCAATGTTAACTTTCTCTGCTCCTTGTGTACACAGATGGAGGAAACACGTTTGCTTGCAAAACCAAAAGCTCAGGACTGCATCTCCCAACCTTCAGCACATACAAGTGGCCTCCTCCCTCTGACCTCTCATTTCTCAGCTTCAGATTAAATTCCAGATTTCAGCTTCTCAACTTCAGACTCCTGGAAGGACACGAAGCCCTTGAGCCTTTAAAGACCTGAGCCACTTGACCACTCTTCTTCATTTTATTGCTTATCTTTCCTGCTTTTTCATGCTCTGGACTATTACTAACAAGGCAAGAAAGTGTTTCTCAGTCCACACAAACATTGTCATATGTGCTGAGCTCTCCTGATGCACAGGCAGCAGTCACCCATGTGTGCACCCCAGGTGGGTTTTTGGGGCACCCTGAGCCCAGTATTCAAAGCCCATCAGCACAAGCTCATCCATGGAGAGCAGAGCTGCTTGCATTTATATTTTCAGCAACTCATGAGGGCTGAAAGCAAAGCCTCTGATTAATGTGAATTTGCAAGGAAAGGCCCAGTAGCCACCTCCAAACACCCTGAGAGACTCCTTATGCCATAAAGGAATGAGAAGTGACTAGAGGAGAGTTTGACTTGACTGGGAGTGAGGTGGGAAAAAGAGAATAGCAACAACAAAACAGAAAAATGTCAGGCAGCAGTTAGTTCAGAGAAGAAGCTCACACAGGGTTGAGCTTCATTTTAAGGTTCTGATTTATCTGAGTTGAGCATGGCATCAGCTGAAATTCAGAATGAAACTAGGACACAAACTTAATTGCAAAACCAGCTGAAACCACAGGATGCAGTCACAGAAAATTCTCACTCATTTGAGGCTGGCATAGGGTTTCACCAAGCTTCAGCAGGAGGTTTTGGGGGCCCCAAAATAGATTAAGGGAGTTAAAATTCAGTTGCTTTCCCAAATTCAGCCCTGGCCTAGCAGAAGTAGAGAAGGGGATGATTAGAGAGTATCCACACAAGTAGAAGTGGTGGCTGGCTGGCATATGGCTTGTCCACCCCACAAGGTGAGATTTGTAGGGGATCTGTTGTAACTGCTGGTGTAAACAGACATGGTCATCCTAAAATACCTCAATCCAACACCATGGCCGTGAGTGACACAGAAAACCGAAGGTCAACAGCTGTTTCTCTTGCAAAAAAAGCGAACCAAGAACGTCGGAGCTGCGGAGCCCAGCCAGCCACAGCTCTCACACTGCTCCTCTAATTGTCCACTGCCGATGGCCGATTCCTGGAAACAACCAGGGAGAGAGAGCTCTGTGCCTAGCATGAACAGACTTGTGGTTTCACTGAGAAGCCAACACCACAGCTCAAAGCCAGTCATTCCAGCAGCATCGCTCCTTCCCCTGACACTGTCTCTCTGCTGCTCCCTCAGAGAATATTTTCTGCTACAGACATTTATCCCACTCTGGATTTCACTCCTCCTGCCGCTATTCTGGTTTTGTCTAGAAAGGCAGACTTTGTCTGGCTCTCAGCAGCCTGAAGTGTATTTTTTCCTGTACTGGATTCAGACAGGAATGCTGTTGGATGGGCCAAGGCTCAGGAAGGTGTTGCACAGAGGGGCTCCCTCACATGGGTGCTCACCCCGAGCTCTTGGGGAGTGCCTCTACCTTGCTGTGACTCCCTCTTTGCCATGGGGGACAGACATGCAGGGGAGGAGCTGCAGAGTTTTTAGTTCTCCATGGTATTTTGGAAAGCAAAACATATTTGAGACATGGGAGACATATTGCCTTCACCTCTAAACTGTGCTTTCCTTGGTTGTCCTACAGGCATGGGAAGTTTGTGAGGTCTGATCCTGTGCACACTGGGGGAAGCTGAGGATCTCAAGCAATGCATTCTTACTCCAGAGCAGCAGCTCCTGCTAAGCTGAGTGGGGTTGTGGGCAGCAGAGAGGTGAATCCCATTTCTGGGATAGGTGAGTCATTGAAACATGCAGTATTTTCTGCTGCCTTTGGCTTTTTGAGTTAATGGGTGTGAAACTTCTTTTCACTTCTGCTTTTCGTGTGCATGCTTGGTGCGATGTACTTATGGTGTGGAGTTTTGCAATCGGGAGATTTCCCCATCAAGTTTGGGTTTGTTTCTCTGATTTTTACAAGGGATGAACAGGGCAAAGCAGACATGTAGCACATCAGGGCAGGGAAATCCAAGAAAAATAGTATCTGAATATTATTTGTGTTGCAAGCACATGTAGGCGTTTATTATTTCTGAGAGCTCTCTCGTCAGTCAGACACTGAACAATTGTGACATCTGTTGTAAGTTACTGTCCCCCAGAGTCATTTTACACAGTTTGGAGTTTGCTTTTTCAAATCCACCACAAATAAAGCCCAGAATTATCTCTCAGTGCCCACAAAGGCAAGTGGGAACCTCCTGGGGAAATGCTGCAGACTGCGAGGAGGTGGAGAGGTTTAGCAGAGGAGGCTGTTTGGGTCCTCCATGCTTTACCATGGATTGAGCAATAAACCCCCCAGTTCACACCATCAGAGGGACCCCAGTGAGATCCACAGGAGGTGAGACAATGGTAATTTCATAAAAAACAAAAAGAGAGACCAAGTGTAAAGGCTGAACTGCAGCTCCAAACTTCTGTGCTGCGTTGGGGATCCCTGTGTTGGTGTTCACAGGTTTGCACTTTGTTGGTGCCTCCCACACTGCTGCTGGGAGCTGGGAAGGCCAGAGCCAAGTCAGCTTTCCCTTTCAGCCCATCTGCCTGTATCAGGGAAGAAATACTGTCTGTTTGTTTAGGTGAGATATTAGTCTGCCCCCGGAGCTCCAGGTCACTGTAAATGTAACACAAGCCCTATTTCCTGTTAGGAAAGGGGAAAAAATATGCCTGTGAATTGTCTCTGATGTGCTGCCAATTGTCAGGGAAGATTCAATTTGGTGGAGAATTACTGTGCTCTTAAAGAGCTGCACCAGTGACGGAGATTTAGGGCAGCTACTCCTTCCAGAAATGGGAGATTTGTCTGATTTCCACAAAACCAGGATTGAGACTGGCAGCCAGCTGCCCACTCCACAGGCATGAATGGCCTGGAGGGGAGGCTGAAGCAGTGGCTCAGGTTAATGGGACCATATTGGGACCAGAAGGGGACACCTGTACATGGCTGAAGGAGAGCTGGACAGAGATTTGGGGTGAGGCTGGCAGGTGCTGGGGTAAAGCTTTCTCTCAGTGTTTTACCATCCTTCACTATGGTAAAGGAAAAATGGTATTTTCTTGCCACCTAACCAAAAAGTCAGACCAAAAGAGACAAGAATTTGCTCTGTGTGATGCACAGATGTGTTCACTTCTAATCCAATAAAGCAAATATGTGACCTGTGGAATGACCCAAAGCTGCTACAATAAATAATGCTATGGATCACTCATGCATTTCGCTTTCTTTTGCATTTCCTGTATCAAGGCCAATTTCAGCTGTTGTCTAAACAGCCATGTATAGTTAGCTACAGTAGAAATCAACCTTGCCCTTCCAAAATTGGCAAAAAATGGGTTTTGCTCTCTTTTCATTATGCTTATTGCAAAGAGTAGTATTTCAAGTTAGACCTGGATATAGGTGCAGTGCACTTAGGTAAAGCTGATGTGTTTGCATCATTTTGTTTGACCTGTTCTGTAGGCCTCGTCTCCAAAAACATTCACCCTCCAAAGTTTCCTGTGGCAAAGAAATGCAAAAAAGCCCATGGACTATGTCCTGTGAAATTGCCCAGATGTTAACTGGACATCAGAGGTGCTTTGCAACCTGGCATTGTCAATGTGTCCATGTGCCAGTTTGTTCTCTTCCAAAAAAGAGAACATTTAAATCATGTTAGCCTTAGTGGCAGAGTAATTGTTAACTAAAAGCTGTATAATCCATAAAAATAACTCCAAAGAGATTTCATTTTCATTCAGCTTGCTACTGCAGCAAACAATAGCTTGGTTGGCAGGAGACCAGGAGAAATGCAGAAAATCAATTTTAAGGGATATAAAGGCATTTTTGCTTTTTTGCCATTTGGTTCCCTCTCCTAGGTTTAGGGAGCTAGTGGGGCAATGGTGGGAGTGAGGAGGTGGCCAGCAGTGTTTCTCTCCCCAGTGCTTGCAGCTACCAGCTCAGTGTGGCCTCTGTCTCCAGTCTCTGGGCACTCTCCCTGGTCCTGTCTGAGTATCTGAATCAGCCAGGGCACGCCCAGCACCAGCTGAATTATCCTCCCTGCAGGCCTTGGCAGTGGGGTAACTCCTGTGCCATGCTCCAGGCTTCCAGGCAATCCTGGAGATGGAACTGGTCCTCTCCAGCCATTTTTAAAATCCATCAAGGTTTTTCCTGGAGTTCTGGAGCTCGGCAGGGCTGAGCCCTGGGTTGCAGTGCAGTGGTTCACACTCCCAGGGCTGCCCCGCAGAACATTCCCAGCACTTCCACTTTGTCCAGAGGTTCCTTCTTCTATGGAAAATGCAGAAACTGCTCCTGGTATAAATACAGATTTTTGTTCTCCTTCTTTTACTGTGCTTCTGTGTTTCAGAGTCCTGGTTTTGGAGCAAATATTTAAAAATGTAATGTCTTATTCTATGAAGAACTGCTTGGCAGAGGCATGGGGTCAGAAGCCAGCGCTGCAGCCCAAACCAAGGCCTGTGGCTGCTCCTTCAGCTGCTGCACTCCCTGCATGGGGCCAGGCTCTCCCTGAGCCTTTCTCAAGCACTTGCTGAGCCCATCCTTGGCTCCTGATAGAGCTGATCAGTTGATGACTTCTCTCCTGTTCCTGCAGCCTTTCTCTGGCTGCCTCTCCCTGCATGAGGCTCCTCCTGCTCTCCCTCTTTGCATCTCTTCAGCCATAAACATATGTAATAAATAATAACTACATATGTATTTTGTATTTGTGTACTAACATTTAGGGAAATGGGTGATTTGTAGTTTTGCACTAAATGAAGGTAGGAGGGTATTAATATGTTAGGAAAGCCCCCTCTGTCCATCTCCCTTGTCTGTATTCTGAAATTTCCTTTAGAGACTGCTTCTTTTTTTCCAGTCATCCTAAATCCTATTAATCCCTCTTTTTATTTTAGTCAATTGAAAAAAATGCCATTATTGCTAAGGAAGTTTGAGATCTATTTAGAAAGAGCAAAATGGATTTAATCTGGTTCTTGTGTGATAAATACATTTTAAGCTTCTTGGTGTGTCTGCATCAAAGATGTCAAAATGTAATCCTTTAAAATCAATGTGATAGATCCTTTAATACACTTTCTAGCCTATTGCTGTAAAATACTTCCCACATTTAAAAATGTGTATTCACAGGAGACCAGTATTATTTAGGACATAGGTGGGCATATCTGAAATACCCAGGCAAAAAGTGTCTGCTATTACACTGTCTTGAACTGTTGGGAAGAATAGCTGTTACTCACTAAATCTAGTATCCAGTTCCTGGGGAAAAGGTGTTCTCCTGAAAACACCTGCAGAGTAAAGTTTATTTCCCTTTTGTCAATCTGAGCAGCAAAGTAAGGATGCTATAATAAATGATGGCAGGGGCTGGAAAAGATGTAAGAGGACAGAAAAGAAATCATTAATCCACAGCACCAGCTCTGATAATAGCCAGCAGATACCAGACTGCCAGCACATCTCTTTTATCTGTGGGTTTATCTCCTCTTGGGCACTGTTTGTTTTATTTGGGGTTTTTTTTTTGTGTTTGTTTGGTTTGGGTTCTTTTCCATCCAGCAGTTCTGAATCTTGTCCCCTCTGTGAAGATCCCCAGACACACAGGAGTGCCCATCTTTATCTCCTGCAAAAGTATTTCCTAAAATTCTGCCTCAGCTGCTGCCCTGACTGTGATGGGCTGGGGCTGTGCTGGTAGCCCAGGGAAAGCAGCTTAACAGGGTTACCACAGTGTCACTCTGAAAGTGGCCAGCAACTCCTTGCAGTTTATTATTGGTGCTCTTGAGTGTGACCTGGAAATTTGTATCCTTGTATAACCAGATGTCAGTTCCTTCAATTCCTACAAAGCCACTCTTTTTCTCCCCTTCCCCCTCCTTTTCTGGCTCTCCAGACACATGAAAAACCAACAACGTGGGTTCATGCTCCTGACAAGATGAGCCCTGTCAGGAATATACAAGCTGTGGTTTTTCCTTTCTGCATCTTGAAAGTGAAGAAAAAAGAGCTTTGATTTATCTAAAGTTCTGTTATTCTTTTTTTTTTGGTCTTTGAGCTAATAAAAGGTGTCATTATATTATCACACTTGTGTCCCTTCCATGTTTACCCTGGCCCACATTCCACTCTGCAGCAACAAGAACATAAAACATCCCATGAGAAACTCTAGGTTAAGTTTATTTGACTTATTTTTTCTAACCTATGTTGTAATCAGGATTGTTTTGCTAACTTAGTTCACCGAGGTAGTTTTTGGTAAAGCCTAAGATTTGCTTAAGTGGCCAGAAAGAAAATACATATGACTGGTTTATGCCTTGCCACCCTGGATTGTAATGTTTTGTTTATTATGACTTTGGGCATGTTTTATTGGTGAGTGGAGAGGTCACAGCCTCGCATTTGAAACCTGTATTTGTGCTTTATGGGTTCTGGGATTTGAAACCACAGGCAGGCACTGAACTTCTTGGCTGCCTTAGGTAGCTGTGACCAAGTGGCCAGACCAGGTCCTCTCCTCTGTGGTCACCATCCTGGGAGCAGAAGTGTGACATTGGCCTGGGACAGGAGGCCTCCAAAAAAGAACATGAGGCTGAAATGACCCCACTGCAGTGTACTCTGCTCTCCTCATTCCCAGACTCTTGTCATTCTTAATATTCTTAAATTCTGAGACTTCTAGCCAGTCTGTTCTTTTGGAAATAAACGTGTTTGGAAAGAAATATGTGTTCATACCCCACGTAGAAAATATGGCAAAGATACACCCAACTGCTGTAGTGGTGGATCCAGTTATAACAACTGAGTAGAAAAGACTCTTCATTCTACAAATGGAAAAATGGGTTTGGGATGTGTCCAATGCCTTGTACTTCCAAAGAATCCAGTGGTGGAACAAAGGTGCCTTCACTTCAAGGGTTTTAGCCTCACATTGCTCAGTGAGAGCAGTAGCACTGCCAGGTATTACCTGGCAATGTGGCAAGCATGGAAAGATCTGAGGCAAATTTGCTTTAAATCTGTTTAAAGTAAGAGGCAATTTTTTTCCATATAAAGGATTCAGTGAAGTGAGGGATGTTCAGGTGTGTGAAGTACAGTCACATGCTAATTGTTTTGCTGTTTGATTTGCAAGCTGAGCAATTATGGTATAACACAAACTGGCTGATCTTACAGGTCTTTTCCAACCACTTCATGATTTCTGCTGCAGTCAGTGGACTTGCAGAATTCGCTCTGGATGCTCAGTGTTCAGGTTTTTTACTGCCAGGTATTTCATGTACAGCCTGAGTCAGGGGTGTCCAAGATGAGCTCTGAAGTCCCCATCCTTGAAGGTTTCAAGGCCAGGCTGGATGGAGCTTGGAGAACCCTGGTCTGGTGGAAGGCATCCGTGCCCAGGGAGTTGGGATGAAAAGGTTTTTAAGGTTCCTTCCAACCCAAACCATTCTAAGATTCCTCCATTCTTCACACACATTGTGTGTCCATGGCAGATGCCAAGTTCAAAGAAGCATCTAAGAACAAATGAGTTCTCACCAACCTAATGGATTTTACCTGTTTTACAGTGGGGAAAAATGAGGTCCAGAGAATTCATTGACTGCATTATGCCCACAAGAACTCCCAGATTTATTATCTTCTGCCACTCTCCTAAATTCTACCCACCTGATGACATTTTATGGCACTAATATTAATGGTACCAGAGTTCATGTAGCTGTTCCCTCACAAAACAAATATTGCAGTGATGTTGCTTTTGACCACCATTAACTGGTAAATTGCTTTTAAATATTTCTGAATTCAGTATGTTCAGTTTCATCTCTCTGTTGGAAGATTCCTTTTATGAATTACATTTTTTTTTTCCAGGCTGTGGTGGGATGGTTAAAAGAGCTGAATTAGTCTGTAAAATCACCTGAGAGAGATCTTGGTTCAGTCCTTACCTCTACTTGTTTTGTACTAGGTAATATGGAATAAGCTACTGAGGATCAGCCTTTTGACTTCTGTCTTTTTTGTCTTGAAGAGAGTAAACAAAGGGAAATTTTCCTGCCTAAACTGAATGATCTCTTCAAATGTAGAACTAATACATCATAAATACAATAAAAACACACAGACTTCTTGTCAAAATATATATATTTTCTTCCACTGTCTTTGTTTTCTGATGTTATTTTTGTCATGGCCATTTGCTGAACATATATATATATATATATATGTATACATTCTTCTTATTTACTTCAGTACCCAGTCTCAATATTTCTCGTGGTTTGCCCAGAACTACACAAATAATTCATAACTCATCCCTGAGAGCAAAGATGTGGCTGAAGCCACCTGAGGGAAGGGATCACCCACAGACTCCAGGAGGGCAGATATTGATGAGCTGTCAGTGCTGGACACACCAGAGGGGTGTGGGATTGATGAGGAGAATAATGAGTCCTCCAGAAGGTATTTACAGATCTTTGGTTCCAATAACTTTACTGCTGGTCTCACAAGTGCATCAAAAATGAGAAGCAAGCAGTGTGCAGTCATACAGAAAAGTGAGCAGCCATGTATGTATGAATGAAGGAAATATGGTTAAAAGCAGGACCTTCAGAGAGGGGATGAGAGGAATCAGACATAAGGACTGTTGTGTCCTCAGAAGATATTTGGGATGCAGAGGAAACACAGTACAGTGCTGTGTAGCAGTGAAAGCTTTTTTGTATGGATTGGGATATTTTTTACATTTGCTCCAGTTCTCTCTGCCTGACAATGGTCCCTTGCCCATCTGCCCGCAGTGGGAACTCTCTCCCCAGCAGTCAGTGTACATTGGCAGTGCTTCTGCTTCCCACTCTGAGAACATCCCACTCTGCTGCCAGCAGGAGCTGTGAGAGTTTGCCTTTGCTTGTTTTCCTTACCCCCACTCGGAGGAGTTCTCGAAAATGTTTGTAACTGATTCTCACTTCAGGTATCTGCTCCTCCCCTGGGCTCTCAAGCTGTGGTCTGTGGAGTATGAGCAGCACCATTCCTGCTGGTTCCCACAATGAAACAGTAGAAATCATGTCAGGATTGGCATCTCAAGGGAGAAGTAACAGAATTGCCCTTTCTTTATCAAACTGAGTGCTGGAGCTCATCCCTGGCAATTGTATATGGCAGATCCATCATCACTGGGGCTTTCCCCTCTCTTATTTGTGCATACTTATTTATTCTAGCTTTTTTTTTTTTTTTTTTCCCATTCTCTTCTGGGCTTGGTCCTGCCAGAGGTTGTGCAACCAGCACTCCAGTGTCCAAAAGTGCATGTTCTTCATGGCAAGGCAGCATCTGGCCCCGGGCTCAGCTGGACTCTGGTTTCTCCTTGCTGCAAGGCACAGCTCTCAGCTCTGTGTGCTGTGCAAGGGATGACAGTTTGCTGGCCTGGGAGGGGACCAAGCCCTCGTCCCCTGGGTGAGCTGGCTTGCACGTTAAGTGGAAACTTTCATTATTTACCAACTGGTCAAAATGACTTTGCTATTGACATAGGCTTCATTATGTCAGCCATTCCATTCTTTGAAAACGTGGGCAAAACAGAAAAAGAGTGATGGCAGGGAGGGGGAAATTCCATTTCTTCCTAAATTGAGTGGAAACCTCTTCAGGAAAATTAAAGAAAAACCCGAGAGAAGAAGAGCAAAAGAAATAACTGTGGCCAAAGCCACTTTCCTTTCTCTTTTTCAATCTCTTTTCCAACATGCTCCTGGTAAAATCATTACAAAGGCCGTTTATTTTTAAAATTGAAAGATTGGGGAGAGTCATAATGAGATATTATGTGTAAAAGTTGCACATAAATTTCCTTCTGTCATATTTTGGGCTCACCTAACGCATCCCCTTGGCAGGCCTGAGGGAAGCTGATCACTTTAGTATAGATTGTGTGTGCTTCAATAATATTGCCCAAGGACAGAGCTACTGGGTGGCTGAGTTGGCTACATGCTGATTTAAAAATTAGCTGGGCTTTTATTTGCCACACTAAATTACTCTCTCTCAAAAAAAAAAAAAAAAAGAAAAGGAAAATAAGAAAGTTTTGTACTGGAATGAAGCAGCAGGTTTGGAGCATGATCTTTCTTCTTTCCTTTCCTTTTTGAGGAATGCTATTTTTTTACTCATTGGAGAGTTTTGTCGTTTCTCACCTTTATGGAAAGCCGTATGAGTTTCTCACCTTCATGAAGAGGGAGAAAGGCAAAGGGGCTGTGGTGAGTGATGCAGAGATAAGGCCAATGTTCTGTGTTTGCCCCATGGGCTCTTTCCTTGCAGTCTGCCCTGCATGGATCTCATGGATCTGAGTTGGACAGTGTCACACAGCGCCCTGGTCCTGCTCTCAGGTCAAACACATCTGTCCTCCCTTTGTAAATGTAGTGACACAAGATGCTGTAAGTTTCTTACAGAAGAGTCCTGAAATGCTTTTTAAAATTGTTTTTATGATTAGGCAAGTTTGAAATTTCCTGTCACATCTGCAGCCTGGGGTCTGTGTCCCTTCTCTGAGCCGTAGGGGTCATGCCTGGTTTTTCTGTGGAATTTGGTGGGCCCTGATTTTATTACTTTCTTCATATTTTGTTTTTATTGTCCCCATCTCTCTCTTTCTGAGGTTTTTGTGCTTCCAGGATCCCAGCTGAGGAATCTCCACAGCTGCCAAGAGCTGGGACATTTTCATTTCCTACCCTTTCTTGGTTGAAACCAAAAACTGGTCTTCAAGGAGGCAAAGACCATCAAAGAGCATAAGAATAAATAGTAATTCATAGCAGTCTTTGCTAATATGCTTAATTTAGAGCTCTGGAGTCCAAGTCCTAGCCACATCGCCTCTGTATTCCATTTTCTATGAAACACTTGACCTATTTACTCACTTTTTGACCTAGCAGTCTAAGAAATATAAGATGGAAAAGACATGACCAAAATGAGAGGTTTAAATAAACAGCTTTTAGTGTGGGAAAAGGCCAAATTTATTCTAAATGTAAACATGTATTTTGAAAATCTGAGTACCCTCATGCTTTGGGCAAACCTGAGCGAATCTGAGCTTTACATCTAGCCTGTCTCTTAGTCCTGTGCCAAACAAAAACTGGAACTGGAATTTGGAAAGCCAGTACTTTAGCTCAGATTCAGGTAAACATGCTCTGAACCAAACCTCCCAAACTTGCCCTATTGGGATTTGTAGTTAATTAAATTAAGATTTCAGTCGTCTTCACTGGTATCTTCATCTCTGGGTAGCAGCCTTGGGCAAGGTTGAAAGTGAAACTTGCTTCCTTTGCTCCAAGGCAGCTTTGTCTAAAATCGACTCTGGAATCAAAAGCTCCGTGTGCAGCTATTAAAGCTCCCTCACCACAAGCTGCTCTGCCAGCATTTCTGAATGCCCCACTCCTGCAGGTATCCCAGCAAGCTTTCATCTTGTGTGAGCTGTAAAAGGAGGCATCGGGGTTTATTACAGAGTTTGTGCTGCTAACGTGTCATACATCATGCCATTAATTAAGAGAAATTCCTCTTTCCCCAGTTGGGTGGCTGCACGATGCTGCCAGCGTGCATAGATTACCCACCCTGGCCTAACCCAAAGGCTGCATGACTGATTGTACCCCAGAGACCTTCCAGCCTCCTCAGGTAATTCCACTGCTGAGGCTCCAAACCCAAGGAATTAAAGAAACCTCTGCACTGGGCTCTGCTTCCCTTGTAATTAGTACCAGAGTGGGGTGCGGCGGGTCCATGTGTTCCCAATCACAGCCCACACAATGAAAATGTTTTCTTTCTGGGACAATCTGAAGAAACCTCACAGGGATCTGGGGGTTTTATGTATATATATATATATGTGCATGTAATAATAATAATTATCCTCATTAGGACCTTAGCTCCAAAGCTTGGTGATGTGCTTTCAAAATTGGAGGGAGAGCTGGAGGATGTGCTGAGGAATCGCTGCCCACGCACGGCCCCTGACATCACCCTGGTGCTGGGGAGCACTTGGAGCCTGAGCCCCCGGAGCTGCTGCCTTCAGCAGGAGGCTGATTTCACCTGCCTTCAGCTGGGGCTGGACAGGTGAGGTGGGGATGTCCTTTGTCTGTCTCTTTTCCCACTGTGTGCACAGCTGCTTTTGTAAAATTTCTCCACCCAGCTTTGTTCCTGCAGCAGTTGCAGGAACTAAATGAGTCTAATTTATCCAGGGTTTAATTTATCCAAAGAAGCAGTGTGGACTCACCTAACAGCCCCCCAAATTCCTGTGCTTCTCACCAATGCTCCTTCCTCCAGGCTCCTGGGGATTAGGGACACATAATGGGATGCTGGAGGGCTGTTTTACAGAGGATAACAATATTATCCCTCAGACTGAGCCATAGGGTATAATTACAGCTGCTCAGGAATTTTGTCATTAAAAGTCTTTTGGTTAGAAAATGTCAGTTCTTTGAAACAAATTTTTGGAATAAAGAGGGAGGTTTCTAATGTCAAAGAGGAATAAATTCTGGAATAACCACTAGCCCTGGGTAAAGGAGAGCTGTGTTCCACCCCAAGTCCCAGTGAAAGTGCAGGTTACTTACACAGAAAAACCATCACTGTAAAATAACAGTGAAGGATTCTGAGCTCTCCTGGTGTTCATGCAAACTGTAAAGCAAGGGTTTCAAAGAGATCTGCCTGACTGAGTAGGGATACTTGGTTATTTCCTCTATTTCAGAAGCACAACCAAGTTTAAGGACTTGATGTGTAGCTCTCAAAACAGAGAAGATGTCTTTAAAAGGTGCTATTGAAAAGCTGTGCAGGAGGGATAACCTTCAGATGAGCTCTTGCTGAAGTGACCCCACTGCTGGTGAGTGCAGGGCCATTCACAGAACAGTAGAATCATTTGGGTTGCAGAAGAACTCTAAGATCATCAAGTCCAACACTTTCCCCAGCACTGCCAAGGCCAGCACTAAACCATGTTCCCAAGTGCCACTTTCACATGTCTTTTAAATCCTTCAGGGGTGGTTACTGCCTTGGGCAGCCTTTTCCAGTGCTTGACAACCTTAATATCCAATCTAAATCTCCCCTGGCACAATTTGTTAGGGGGAGACCCAAATCTCTGCAGTCCCAGCAGACCTGAATACCAAAAGCACCTTACAAGTGATTAATGAGCAGCCTGGCACTATCACTGCATTGTTAACTCAGTTAGTAAAGCCATTAACACAAATCCCACACATCACTAGCTTAAAACGATATTTCACTCCATCATGAAGAAAAAAGGGTTCTTTTGGACATAGGATGCCTGACCAACAAGCCATTATCCTCCAGCCTGCAGAGAACAGCTCCCAGGTGGGCATCACCCAGCACCCAGCACTCCCTGCAGTTATCTCACCCTGCCCCAATGGGGCACCCCAGGCAGCCCCACTGCCAGGAGCAGCTGTCCTGGAGGAATATTTCTGCTGAGTCTCTCTGTGCCCTGGGCTGGATGGGGAAGGGAGGTGCTGGGAAAGCTCTTTGGAGGGCAAGTCAAGTTTCCAACCTCTTTGCATTACAGGATATAACAAATTAACCAGAGTAGACAACCATGCACCATACTTCATTATGTTCACTGAGCTCACCTCCTGAGCTGTACAGGAAAGAAAAGGCTTTTTTCATTATTTTAATAAAGCGTTTTGCTGTTGCTCAAGGACTTTGGTTTAATACATGATTGTTACTTCAGTGAAATCTACCTAATTCTCTGAGAAATGCTGCCTTTTATGAACACTCAGGAATTTTGAAAGAAATTATTGAACAAGGACTTTTCAACATTTTCATAAAGAAAGCTGTGTTTCTCATTTGAAAGTGACTTCATAATTTGAAGATGGAATAGTTTTTCTTCAGATAGGAAATAGTCCAATTATGAAATAGCAATGTTCTAAATCTTTAGATCTCTCTATTGACCTAATGATATCATTATGGTATGTATAATTTAAATGTATTATGGCAAAAGGAAAAGGTTTCAGATAATTCCTTCTAAAACAAAAATCTGTTGAGAGAAGTGATTCAGAAATTTCAAAGTCTTGAACATAAAAAAATCTTTTCCCTCCTCTTTCAAGTACCATTTGCTTGGATGCCATTTAATGTTGGTTTGACATTTGGCTGTATTTCCCCTGTTCTAAAGATTTTTAGTTTGCATTTAAAAAAAAAAGCTTGGGAATCCATGTGGTGGCCACTGAGGACTTGCACTACTGGCAAATGCTGCTACAAGCTGGAGATCCAAGAAATCAAACATAAGAAATCGACTCCTAGAGACTGAGTATCAGGAAAGTTTTCACACTAAGCTTGTTTTGACTCACATAGATTTTTGCTCTAAATTTGAGTCAGAAACAGAACTCAGTCCCATCTGAGGGAGCAGACAGCTTCTGAGTCAGAATCTCAGTCTGCAGCTGATGCCTGGGACTGTGTCCACCATATCTCAAGACCAAACTGCAGCTCATACCTGAACACCCTCCCCAGCACAGAACCACCAAGAACTTTTTTGCAATAAACCCTCAGAGCTCGGTTTAGCACATTATTTTTAAACTTGGAAACAAAATCCCCTGAGTTGCATATTCACAGACATGAAAAATGAGGCATTTCATGCATGCAACTTTATTTTCAGAAGTGTTTGTGCATTTGCCCACCCTGTTTTGTGAGGACTTGTGCAGATGGCCAGATCTGCAGTGCACAGCCACTTTGGGAGCACACGAACTGCCCCTGAGCGTGTGCATTAGGTGCACTTCTCATGTGCACAATTAGCCATTCCAAAATTTTGATGACAAAGGAATCATTATGCTCCTGAACACGTTTATTATATAAATATTGTCCTTTCTGGTTCAGCAGTGTATTATTCTCACTCCTTTTTGTGCAGCCATACAGCTTTCCCTGCCCTTGCTTTCCCAAACTGGTGTAACTGGCATGTGGAATGCAACAGCTGGTTAGGTCTGCAATGATCCAAGAGCAGCAGAAGACAAGGAGTGCAGAGGGGGCTGCTGTCTTCTGCCAAGTGTAGAACTAAGCAGCTGCTTTGTATTTTCACATGAACAAAAATGTTTTGTTAACTGCCTCACTGCCGAGGCACACGGTGTGGGGAGCTGGGTGTAGTTGCTGGCCCGTGGGGCTCCTCAGTGTGCAGAGACTGAGTGATTCTCCTTCTCTTCCAAGCAGTGTTTGACAGCATCCCATACAATCCTGTGACAGATGGAATGATTGTAGGACAGTGTTCAAACAACTTTATCTTCTCTTTATTGCACAAAGGGTGCCCATATGTGCAAGAATCTCCCCTCAAAAGAACATTCTTAAGATTACAAATGCTCAAAAGCTGGGAAATGCCAATGGAAAATATGTGCTCTGATCATCTTTCATTGGATAAAATAAAATTTATAATACAATGGGGTGGAAGAGGCTTTAAGATGTCATCTAGTTCTCCATGACTCAAGGCAGAATTGGCTCCATCATCAAACTGTTGTCCAACTTGTTCTTTACTGTCTTAAGTTCTCCTGATTTTTTCCAAAAGAACAGTGGCTTTTTGAGATCCTAGAGATGTTGCATTACACCTGTCCAGAACTAAAGCTCTGCATCTTATTATGAAGATGGGAAGGGATTGAGGAAACTACTGGTGATTAAAAGAAAAGTGAGACTCCTCTGTTTTAAATAAGAGTATCAGAAGTAAGACTGAGAAGAGAGCATTTTACTCTTCAAAGAGAATACTGCCTGGAGAAACTGAGATAAGAGTTACAAGGGTAAAAGTTGAACCTTCTGTAGTATATTTACATCCACTGTAAATACTTTACTGGTCCATGAGTGCTGTGGTAAAGGCAATTAGGAAGAGGCTAATCAAGAGTCTTAAGGTGTTGTGTCTGATGTGTGCTCATGTACAAACAAAAGAGATGGTGTAGGGGGGTTCAGGTGCAATCTTCAAAAGGGATTCTGGAGGAAGTGGAAAAGATGCACAGCAAATATTCCTGCTCCAGGCTCCATCTACAAAAGGAACAAAGGCCATGAGACTGTGAAGTGCCAGAATCCAGCCCAGGGGAAAGGTGCTGGCAGGTGCAGCATGTGCAGCCTGCAGGTGTGGAAGAAGCCCTGAACTACTGACAGCTCTGCTCCTTAGCAGCTGGGAAAGCTGGGACAAGAGTCCCTGATGGGGCACAGCACTGGAGCCCTGAGTAGTGTGGAGCACAAGTCTGTGGTCACTGTGCTGGTGAAATTCAGTTGGAAATTAAATGAGTCTAATTGGGCTGTGAAACATGGTGTGTGCAACTTTGGGTGTCTGTGTAATGGGGTGCTGAAAACAAGATCTACAAAGCCAGAAGATTGCAGATGGGAAGGAAATATTTGCTTAAAATATGATGTGAGGAAATGGGACAGCCTTCACCCCCATGGGCATGTGGTAGGGGATCATGATACACCAGGTTTCAAGCTGAGTATTTGCATTTATCTCCCAAATGTTGCCATGTGCACTCTCATGTTCAGGGCAAGACCTGCTGAATTCCAGACAAAGACAAAGCAATTAGAGAGTGATCCAACTGCCATGCTAAATGCCTGTGCTCTGTATTCTGTTTATTCATAGCCTTCTGTTTAAAGTCATCTTGCAGTTTTACTTGCTAAACAAACCTTTCTTATTCATAAGTCATCCATTCATAAGTCTTGAAGGATGGAGAGGGAGTGAAGCAAGGTGAGACTGACAAACAGGGTGAACTCTTTGGTGAAGACAGTGACTTTTTAAATTGAAATAGCAGCTTCTTGAGAATATGGACCCAGGAATATGGACCCAGGAATATTTTTAAGGAAGCTAGAACATAGAGAAGAACAATTACAAGCAAGATTGGGAAGGAGTACCTTCCATCAGAATAAAGAGAACCAATAGTGGAGAAGTTCAGAGTGGACAAAGCCACATCCCATCAGTGCCCAGTGAGTTTTACCAAGAGCATTACCAAGAGATCTGGGAGGACAAAGCCATGGGGCCCCAGGCTCCTCTCCTGGAGAAGGTGACAAAGCTCTGAGTGAATAAGGCTGTGAACAGCACAGGTGGGAAACAGGGTTTCTCTCCCAGGGTGCAGTCCTGGACCAGCCCCTGCCACAGAGCTCCTTTTGTGCAGGTCTGGGAGGTCTCTGGGGTGCTGGGCTCTCCCTGCCTGGAGGTGTTGGAGCAGGGCCTTGAGCTAAGAAGTGCCAGTAACTTCAGCTCTGAAAACAACATTGCTCCCTTATCTTACCTTGGAAGCATCAAACTCACAATGACTTACCCTGGTCTTCACCTTTCAGGACCTCAGTGACTTGTCCTAGTTTTCCTCCTTCAGGACCTCATCTTTTCCCATCCTCATCAGCTTGCTCTGAGGAAACATCCGTGGGTATTTGAGAAGCATTTGGATGCTGTCCTGATGAGCCTATTGAAAAGCCCACAAGGAAATGAATAATTCTGTACTTGATGAAGGGTTTGAAAGATGTGCCATATATAGTGCATGGGGCCCTGTGTTTAGGCAGGGGAAACATAGAATATGGAGGAGCTGCTCTTTCAGAGAGAGCATCTGACCTTTATCCTGAAAATACTGAGAGGGCTTTGGAGAAAACCAGAGGGTGACCAGCTGTGCTGCAGCACGTGTGCCCAAGTGACTCAGGGTGATGCTGTGGCTTCAGAAAAATGTTTTCCCGTGTTTCCAGAAGAATGGCAAAGTGTGGGTTTAGCTTTGCATGTAATGAGAAGCTTCTCTGAGGATTTCACTGCCATTTACCTCAGATGAAGCACAAACTGGTCATTGCCAGCCTTGGGGTGAGCTTAAGCTATTGGCTGTGAAGCTTTGGTGAAATTTCAGGTGTTTGTTAGGACTTGTCACTCAATTAAATCACAGCTCCAAGAATTCCCTGCAGAAGGGAGAACTTATCACATCGAAATCAGGTCCCCAGCTGAATATAATTTAGAGATTGTATTTGCAAAATCTGGTGTGTGGATGCACTGGATTTTGAGACAGTTTTGGATACTCAGTGCAAACAAATCTCAATTATGCATCCCTAACTTGTTTTATGACATGGCTTCAGGAAAATGAGGGGGGAAATGACACTTGAAACGTACATTTTTTAGAACAAACTTCAGTTTTAAGAAAACCTAGATATATTATGGGCTGATTCTCCTTCAGCCTTTCTTTACTAGACGTTTTTAGAGAATATCTATTTATTTATTGTCCTCTGAGACCACTAGAGAGGAAGGAAAATGCAGTTAGTCCATCACTTCAGTGGATAAAGAGGGATGCAAACTCTTAATAAAGTATCGATGGCACCCCAAGGGGACAAGAAGAGATTTGCATCCCCGTGCCCCAGCTGCCAGAGCTCATGAGTTACTGCAGCAGCAGCCAGGCCCTGTCAGACACAGCAGCACGTTGAGAGGAGAGGGAGCAAAACATGATTTGTACTGGCATGCAGCGAACAAGCTAAGCTGTGTAAAAATGAATGCACAAAATTAGGAGGATTAATGGAACAAGTTAGTGCAGGGCAGCAGGGAAAGTCCCCTGTCTAGGCACTTCTGCCAGGTTCCACCCAGACAGGTTATTTTTTTTTAAAAAAACTGCTTTCTTTTGTAAGTGAAATTTCACCTGGAGAGCACCTCATGAAGAAAATTCAATTCCACCCTCCCAGCTCCACCTGGATAAGCCCTTTGAGCTTTTATATTTTTCTTTTATTAAGAAAATCATGGTGGTTTTCGCAGAAGCCTGGGATGTTGGCTTGATCTAAGGAAGGCTAATGGCATGTTAGCCATCAGAAATCATCCAGTGAGTTCATTTGCATCGAATGCTCCTCTTAACCTCGTGTTGTAAATCACTTTTAAATAGCCCTACTGCTTCACCCAGGGCTGGCTGCTGTTCAGGATGGAGCAGAAGAGTTTCTGCTTGTGCTACGAAGGCCTTTGAAATCACTTGTGATAAAGCTCTAGAGATGTAAGGATTTTACTATTTAAATCACAAAGTAGGGCCAAAATATTTTTCCTCAATAACAGTTTGCTAAGGAGCAGAGTCTGTTCCTTTCAAGCCAGTCCACTCCCACCACCTCTGAAGTTAAACAAATGCTATATTTGCAGCATTTGCCCCATTAGGTGGTTGGGCTTTGGGGGTTTTTTTAGTCCTATATCTGGTTTTGGTTTAGCAAAAGGCAATTACAACATTCACAAGATGACAGTCATTTCATGCAATGGAAGGCTGACTAATTGAGGGAAAGAGATGATATTTGGGAATGAAAAACAAAGCTGTGACATGTAAAATTACATATAAAGTGAGCTCTTTTTTTTTTTTTTTTCTTTTCTCCTTATAAAATTCTCAACAAGTGAACTTCAGATGTCAGCATTTAAACACTGTCAGGTATTGCTTGTATTGCTTGGTGCAGCATCTACAGACCAGTAAGGAAATGTCAGATGTCACACAATCCTGACCTGGGGAGGCTGGTGTGCACTGAAGAGATGGACAAGTCAGAAAAAGTGAAGAGCAGGAAATATTGGCACTATTTCAGCTTGTCTCTTTCTCCATTTAAATATAACTCCAACAAGTTTCAGCTACCTGAGATTAATCAGAATTAAAGATGATGTAGAAGTTGGTGCCAGGGAAAGAGATTTTAAAAATCTTAAAAAGACAAAATTACTGAAATGCACAGGTGCAGTAACAATCCACTCATGTTCTGCTGAGTAGGAAGGTGTAACACAGAATAGGCTTGGGCAGCTTCAGTTCCAGCTGTTGTCATTTTTTCTTGGAGGTTTGAAGCTCCATGGACAGATCTACACCTGAATGCTGCTCATTTTGGCAGAGAACCATCATTGTCCTGCAGGCCAGATCTCCTCTTTACAACCATGGTCACCCCTCAATGAGTTGTTGCTGTCCCTGTGCAGCTGTGATCTGTGAACAGGTGTTGTGGTCACAACACTTTGGAAGCTGAAGCAGCTTCTCTGCTGGTCTGGGGAAAAGGCAGTTTGAAGGTGAGGCTGCCACACTGGCTCTGACAAGGGGCTGTGATGTTTCAATGGATTTTTTAAATCTGTTTCTATGGCTTATCATTTTTTCTTGATCTAGGAGAAAACTTAAGTCAGGCTTGGAGGTCTTACATCTCCTTGTGTCTTCAAAATGGACTGGTTTGTACCTACTAAAGGAGATTTATTGAACAGCTTGAGGATTTGTAAGCCTGATATTCATAGAGGCCTGTCTCAGGAGGTACTAGAATGAAACCTGGAACAGATCCACTGGGAATGTTGGCTTTTCTCCTATTTAACCTGACAAGGTTTTGTTCAGAAATGCAAATCCTTCCTCCCCTGCTCATCAGCCTCATCCACGTTCATATGTCCTGGTGGGAGCGCACACAGGCAAGGCCCTGCTTGTGATGAACCTCCCAGAAGGGCTGTCACACCTTCACATGAAAACAGGATGGGCAGTGATCATCCCTGACTTTTGTCAGAAGAGAACTCTTGGTCTGAATGGAAAAAAATATTCCAGGAATTATCCAACATAGCAAATGCTAACAACACAGGAGCCCTGCTGCTAGGGAGAATTAAAATTGGACATGGTCAGAAGGGTAATGGGAATCAGAGGGGGAAGAAGAAAAATATGTATACTTCAAAAATAATGTTTTTTTACTTTTTTTTATTTACATTTTTATTTATTAATTAATGTTATTTTTGTTTAATTTTGTTTAATTTTGTTTAATTTATTTATTAATTAATGTTATTAATTAATGTTATATTAATTAATGTTTTTTTACATTTTATTTATTTACATTTTTATTTTACATTTTTTAGATTTAATGTTTCTTTAGATTTAGATTTTTAGATTATTGAATTGTGGTCAAGGGAATGAAGAAGGGGACAGGGCTGTTGCTGGGAGTTTCCCTGTGACAGGGAATGTATGTGCAGGAAGATCTGGTATGCTTGGTCCTAGCACTCCAAGTCTTTTACCATATCCTGCCCAGCACTGCTGAAGTAAACCAGGTGTAAGTGGTTTCAACAGAACAGCCAAAACCACATTTTACTCACAGAAATCGTGTCTTGAACATGAAGGCTTTTTTCTCCAGGGCCAGAGCTCCTCTCCATGCACTGGTAGCCCATGAAAGTGTTTACAGAGGCCAGGAGCCCAAAGGAATTGAATTCAGGATCTTGAAAGCTTTGGCCTTCACAAAATAAACCTTCAAAGGAGATTTAGAACTATCAGCAACAAAATGCTTTCTATTCTCATCCATGACAGCCCCCTCTGTTCCTGTCCCATGTTTATTTAACAATTTAAAAAATAAATCCATTGCTTTGAGCTCAGGTAATTGATATTTTTAAGGTCTGTGGTGTTATTTTTCCATGTACACTTTCCATAATATTCTATGTTTTCTTTTTCCTTTTGTTATTTTACTTTAACCATCATTTGCTCTTGCTGGCAATTACAGCCCTTGCTTTTTCCTTATACTGGCAGTAAGATAGGTGAGGTGAGGAAATACTGATGGCAAAACCTCCTACACTCCTCCTCCTTACCTGAGAGGTCCCAGTTGATGCCTCTTTTCCACATGGGAGGTTTGGCCTAAAATAGACCCAAAAAGGCCATATTTTCAAGTATCAACACTAAGGCTGTTTCTACAGTGCCTGTTCCCTGTGCTGCTAGCACAGTTCAATGTGAGCTTCACAAAGGGTGTCATCAGGAGGCTGCTTAAGTTTCATTAAAAAATAAATAAAACTCAATTCCTGGGATCTACTTAATTGCCCCCTAAACTGGGCAAGTACCAGAGGAAATCTGAAATATTTGCTACAAATTACTCTTGTGAGTTTAGCTCATTCCTTTTTTACTGGATATCTCAGAAATCAGACCAAATGCACAGAGCAGACCTACAATTCCAGAAAAAAATCATGAAGCTTTTCTGCTGCATCCAAGTAGTTGGATTTGATTATTATTGTCTGATGAGACTGATTGCCAATATCACATTATGTTGTTTCTATTCCCTCCTTGTGTGGCTGAAGCATTCCAAATGGGAGGTAGGGAGGAGGGGGAAACAAAAACCAAGAGCAATTAAAAACAAGCAAAAAATCCATAATGACCTTTTTAAGCATATTTTGAAAGGGAGTTCCAGCCTGCTGTTTTAACTGTGTCTCCTCTCTAACAAACTATATTATTTTTGCTATGGGCCTTTTCTCTTTTATTTTAATGAATACATAACAGAAAGGCCCCTGCATTACTTGGGTTTTCTTCCATGCCCATCAGTGGTTACAGTCAGTCATAAACTCCAGAACACCTTAAAAATGGAAACCAAGAGGGAAAAAAGTCCAATTCAAATATCTACCTGACTGGTTCTCATGCCAGCCAAGCCACACTGGAGATGAACCCCAGCAGATTCCCAGCTCCATGTTAAAAGGAGAATAAAGCTTTAAGTTGCCATATCATCAGGGCTTAACTCACTTTCTCACTCGACAACAACTTGGTGACCAAGTGTTGCTAATCCAGCTCTGTGCATGAGCTATACAAGTTTTTAATCTGGAACAGTCCTAGCAGGAAAAACTTCTCTAACTGAGAGCATCTTCTGTAACTGGGAGCATCTTCTCCTGCCATTTCCCAGTGCAGGGGCCAGTGCTTTGCCAAGGCTGCAGGTTTCCCTGGAAGACAGGACAGCAGTGAAAGATCACATCTCACCAAATCCTTCTGTGGGATGAGGACACAAAGGGCCCCAGTGGAGAATTAGCAAACCCCATCACCCAAGGTAATTATTTGAAGGAGATGATGTCCATTGTGTCAGCTGAGAGGAGATTGGTGCCCAGAAGACATTGGGCCACATCCAGAGACTGAGCAATGTCCCTGTGCACGAGGCAGAGCTGCAGTGTGAACACACACCTGGCACACACACCTTCAAAGGCTGCTGGCTCCTGCAGCACTGAGCACTGCACGCCTCAACTGCACCAGGGTTTGTCAGATTTGCAGAGTTCTTTCCATCTTCACTGATCTGACAGCAGGAAGAGATTGCAGTAGGGAAAATTAGGAGGGAAAAAAAATCTGCATGGATTAACTTTAAAAAATCTGCATGGATTTAACTTTTTTTTAGTTTTCTCAGCACTGCCACGATTATCAGGACTGCAAGTCAAAACTACTGACTAGAAGAAGAAAAAAAAAAAGAAAATATATAAAAAACACACAATGGGAAAAGAAGAGAATGATGTTCTATGCATCAGTGTAGTTCTTAACAGCTTATACTTCACTTTTCCACCTCCTTAAAACTAGTTTTACATGGGAGCTGTGCAGGCTGGCCCCATGAGGAGGATGCATGGTGCACCTTGAGGCTGAACATGTAGGAGGCTCCTCACAGCAGAGCATCCGTGGGTCCTGTGCAGGGCTGAACGTATCACACAGGGCAACTGATTCTCCAACCAGTTCACATGCCATTGCTTGTGCAAAACACGTGGCCAGCCACCAGGCTTGCATAAATTGGCTGTAAATAGTTAATTAAATGCATTTGTACCCCACCACCTGATTTGCATGCAGAATTGTCAAAACAGCCTGCTAAGATTAGACACAATGTACTCCCCGAACACAATTGTACCACTGAAACGGGCTGAAAATCTGGCGCATTGAGTTAAATTTTCACATTGTGCCTTCTTGTGTAATAACAATAATCTCCTCTGCCTTGGAGTATAATCGCAATAAAGAGCTTTTTGTGATTCATTCAGTGTTTATTCACTCAGTAAACAGCCCTTTATTGCTTTTTATACTACAAAGCAAATGAGATTATTGCTTAAATTGTCCGGTAGCGACTAGCTTCTGTCCTCTGGCTTGCTTATTCAGTTTGTTTTTGTGTTGTGGTTTTGGAAAAGAAAACTTGTTTAAAATTAGCTCCCCAATAAATCACAGTAACAATGAAGTGAGAGTTTCTGCAGTGTGACAGATTTGTAGCTTTTTATGTTTGTAATGATGATGATATGTTTTCTATCTTATTTATTCCCTTCTGCCTTTACTCTCCCAAACTCTGAAGTCTACTGCTGTGAAGAAAACTCTTAAGATGCTGGAGTTTGGGAAGGGAGAACTTGCAGTCCTTGGACTGCACAGCTGCCTTTGCAATATTCCCAGGAGGGAATGGTGCAAAAAAGAAACAAAAAAGTGAACAGGCAGGAGACTGGAGCTCAAAGTCCAGAGGCATCAACACTAATTCACATCCTGCCCTGTTCCTAAAAGCTTCAGTGAGTTCTTTCCCTATATAATAAGGTAGGTGATGTTATCTGCTTTGAAAAGTGCCCCAAGACCTTTGGATGGTTAGCAATAAACATTTCTGTTATTCAGTGACTCTCCAGTTCTCAAGAGCAGCTGTTCCTAGCCCACCATCTCCCCAGGAAGGTGTGTGCTGCTGCAGCCCTGCAGGCCCTAAAGGCTGGGAGCTCTGCAATGTTCATCACGGAGAAGGAGTCAGCTGCAGCCAACATTTGTTCATTCTCTCCTTTTCTGAGTGTGCAAATGGAGCAGCCCATAATTATTCCTCATCACGAGGCCGAGTGGAGTATTCATCAAGAGAACGGGAAGGACCATTCCTCTCTTTCAGGCAGTAGCACGTAAATGGCATTTCTTATTTCAATCCTGCCAGCTTTGAGACGTTAGCAAAGCATTTCCCTGATAATTATTGATCTTCTGTATTTATAGAAAGCTGGAACCCAGCACAATTCAATATTCAGGAGATGCCAATTTTCTATGAATACCTGAGAATGACTTGGTCATTTTCCATTTCTGTAATTGCTTCTGTATTGCTGGGGCATGAATTGCATTCTTTAAAATCCACCTAGAAGTGGAACATGGGCAAGGAAACTCTGCATGATTTTCTTTCTCCTTGCTGAAGCCAAGCATGTTGTTTTCAATTTGGGCATTTCAAGTATTAATGTCCAACTTCATTTACTCACATCTACTGCCAGCTTCCACACTCAAATGGATACTTTAAATTAATTGATCTAGAATTGCAAACTGGGGCTCTCAACCTGTTAAATATGCAGCTGGGTCTGTATTTTCTCTAATGGACTCTATATTTTCTAGAGGAGTCTTTGAATTTAGCTAGTCTTGACAGCTTTTGAGTGACCATATTTCTTCTCTGGGTAATAGAGTTTCCTAGATTTAGCTTTTTTCACTCTTCTGCATTGTTACATTCAGTTATATTATTAGTTTATAGCACCTATTTTTAGCATAACCTAAACAGCAACGTGGTTCATGAAAAGCTCAGGCCAAGTCCCAGCTCCACTGAATTCCCCAGCAAAATCTTTGCCCATTGGCACCAGAAATGAGGGGTATATCCCCATTCCCTCGAGCCTGCAGTGTGGTTTCATATCTCAGAGCCAAAGGACCTGATCTGGTTGTCCCAAGGATAGATCTGACATGTGAACTGGTACCTGTCCTGTGCCTGAGATTGCTCTCTGTGCCACCTGGGGAATTTGCTGCTGCAGAGGTTGAGCTCAGGGGTTGAATGGAAATCTCCCAGTGCTTGAAACTGAAGCAAAGCCTGGAGTACCCTGGTATCCCAGTTTTGACAGCAAAACCTCCAGAGGTTTCTCCTTGGGGGTGCTATAAAAGCTATCCTGACCTGAGCATGAAAAAATTATTTAAATCACCCACATATCCCTGATGATGATAATAATAATTAATTTTCAAACACTGCATAACATCATCTATATGTACATTAAAGGGAGATGTCAGAGTCAGCACTGGCACCAAACTCTCAGGGAAGATGCTGGATTTGTCCCCTCTGTTCACCCCAAACCAGCAGCTGCTGCAGAGCACACAGCCCAGGCAATGAGCTGTGTTTCAGGTCTCAGAGCAATGCTCTGTGTTTTCCAGGTCTGCACTGGAAGGGCCTGGGAAGTGCTGTGCTCCTGGGCAGTGTGTGCATTCCCCTGTGCCTCCAGCAAGAGGTTTCCCTGTGAGATTTCTGCCAGTCCTGGCACAGGCTCCCCTAAGGATGTGACATGTTTGGTTTCCCTGGGTAGGAGCACACCCTGCTTCACAGCTGCCATGCATAAGAAACTTGCTAAGTGCACGGCCCCATCTATGATTAGATTTTTGTTTCACAGGGCAACAGTGATTTATGAAGCATATTTTCATGTGGTGACCAGAAAAGGTTTCCATTTAATGATTGGGCAGTGTACTTCCCTTTATCAAACCTGCTTGAAAACCTTTTACTGTTTTAAGAATCTATTTTCACAGGAGTTTTGCTGCTTTGACCAGATTTCTTAAGGGGGCTTTGCTCTGGTTTGCCAAAGCTCCCAGGTTTCTTGTTAAATGTGTGGTTTGTTGGAGCAAGGTGAGGAAACACAAGCTGATGGTCAATATACCATGTTCTGCTGAGTAGGAAGGTGTACTACAGAATAAGCTTGGGCAGCCTCAGTGCCAGCTGTTGTCATTTTTTCTTGGAGGTTTGAAGCTCCATGGACAAATCTATACCTCTGTGCTGCTCCTTTTGGCAGGAGAACCATCACTGTCCTTATAAGGAACTTATATTGTTATTGTCCTTACAGGAATTCATAAGTTCTTCTTCAGTTAGTAGCCCTGACACTGAGATTTTGGGTGCCCTTGATCCTGTCACTTTGCTGCCTTGCATGTCAGCTCCACACCTGAAAAAGGAGAACAGTCCTACTCATTTTCCCTTGCAGTCCCTCATCCTGTTCATCCCTCCAGACTCTTCATCAGAGGCTCTGCTTCTCACTGGGAAGTGAGAAGTGGTAAGTGTTTGCAGTCCTGACTGTCACAGGATATTAATTAATCATACAAATAAACCATGCCAAAGAAATATTAATTAATCATTGCTCCAGAAAAGAGCTCACCACAGACACTCTCTGTGGGCCCTCAGTACAGCCTTGGAGCTGCTGGAAATTCACTGTCTTTCACACAGGGCCCATGGACATGATTAAAAGAACCGCCTCAAATCATCCCAACTTTCTCACTATTAAACAGCAGCTACGGCTCCTTCTCTTTTTGATTTTCATTTCTTATTCTTTTTTTTTTTTTTTTTTTTTTGAACCTGGCAGCCTTAGTCAATAAGCCATAAGCACCAAGCTAAGAAGAACTGCTGTCATCAGACAAAAAGGCCTCCAAGTCCACATCCCTAACAACCTATTTTAATAACAAGAGCAATAACGGGATTTATTATGCATGCGGCTTTCTGCAATCATTTCTGAAGAGAAAATTAGTTTGAAGCCTCAGGCGACAGTTGAACTCTCAGAGGCGCCTAAAATAAAATAAGGAGGGGGGGAGAGGGGATGGGAGGGGGCTGAAAAAATAATAACTGGGGAAAAAAAAAAGCGTGATGGGAAAAGTTATTGGAGCAAGAATGGCGGTAAACTTTATCTGTGATCTGGTGGTGTCCTCCAGAGGGAGGGTTATTTGAATAATTCACACCACAACAGAGGGTGTGGGGCTGGGAGCTGTGCAGGTTTGCTGGGCAGGGCTGTTGGGGACACAGGTGACATGGGAGCTGGCAGAGCATGGTCCAGCGTGGAGCACCAGTGGGACAGCCCCAGAGCCTTGTGTACAGTGAAGTGGTGGCAAATTCTAGAGGGGCTCTGGGCCAAGGAGTTAATCTCAGCTCAGGCAGGGGCTTAAAAGGAAAAGAAAAAATAACCAAAGCAAAACAAAAAGAAAACAAAACCAAACTAAACAAAAAAGGAAAGAAGAAGAGGGCATATGGGAACCCAGGACATCCCTCTGGCTGTCCAGGATGGCCAAGACCCCTGCCAGGGGGCTCAGAAGCCCTGGCACAGAGCCCAAAACACCTGTGGGTTTGATTGTGACCTGTAGAGCAAATTACCAACCTTGTATGAAGATCAGTAAGCTGCAACAGTTTAGGTAGAATAATAGTGAAATTATCACAGGGTGGAAAAGTAGATTTTGCGGTTTTTAGAATGGGGGTTCAGGAGGCAAGATGGAGGAATCTGGGCATGTCCAGCCTTTCTCCTTCTTCTTCTTAGCCTCCATCTTCTGCTGTGATGTTGGCACTTACAGATTGGTTTAGAGTAGAAGCTCCCTGTCTAACATAGGTGATGGGTATTGGGAAGTAACTGTAAACATTGTACAGGTAGTTTTTAGTATAAAGACATAACCCTGCCCTGGGGGCAGGCAGAGTGCCTGGAACTGTCCTGCTGGATGGACCTCAGCTGGACAGGAGAATTTTATAGATAAGGAACAATAAACAACCTTGAGACCGAGAACTGAAGAGCTCTGACTCTTTCTTCAAGCACCGGGCTGGGAAAAGAGACTTTCTAACACATCTCAGGGTCACTGTGAGCAGCTAAAGATCCCAACAAGGGCAAGGGCGAGGTGAGCTGCTGGAGGCACAGGTGTGAGGGGCTGGCTGCAGGTTAGGGGCAGGAAGGCAGGGACACCCCTGGGATGGCCCATCCTGTTTGGACACCTGCCCCCAGGACCCACAGCCAGCACATGCACCCCTGCCCTTTCACACCACCACAAAGTGCCTCTCTTCCCAAGCAGCTTCAGGTCCAGCTTGAAATTGAGGTTTTTATCTGCTGGCATCAGCCTGACCTGAAAGACCTGCACCATCCTCTGCTGAATGCAGGGAGAGGGAATGAGGTTTGGGAATGGGGTAGGGAACTGTTCAATTCCCAACACTGAATCTGTGCTTTTCCCTAACCAAGAAGAGGTCAAACGACAAACTGCTTCCTCTCAAACATTCTGCATTTTTCCCCCAGTTGGCCAGACCCCACCTCAGCCTGTTCCTGTGGCACATGAAGGGACGTGGGGGGCTGGAGGTGGGTGATGTTTGGGACTTGGAGTCCCTGAGACACCTGGAACACAGAGATTATTCCACCAGCATGATTCTGGCAGCTGCTTCCTGAGGGGATTCCCATGCAGCCCACCACTGTGCAGGATGGTGTCTGTCTCCAAAAGGCATCCAGGGAAAACCAGGGTATTCCAGGGATAAAGCATCCCCATTCCAGACAATCCTTGACAGAGCAGCAGGACAGGACGCAGATCAGCGCACAGTTGTTCCTTCTAAAATCTAAATGTTTGTATTTATGTGTTTGTATTTATGTGTTCTTGTGTGTTCTCACAAAGACAAAACCAATCACTCTTGTGTATGTAGGACTTCTTATATTTCCTAATTAATAGGAAATTTTTTCCCCCTTCCTGAGGCACTGCCTGAACTTGACTGCTGGAAATGCTGCAGACCCAGCTGAGACCAAGCATCTCAAACCTGCTATTAGATGCTCCTTGCTTTTGGGGCTCTGGTTTCAGGACACATTACTTTACTTCAGCTCTGGAGTCTGAGGCTGCCCCTTCTGACCTGTTCGAGGTGGCCAAAGAAAATAACATGTGGTTATTGTTTAAAAAGTCATCCTACCAGAAAAGTATATGATCACTTAAAGGCAACATCAGAGAGTGGGGTCTTCTGCTGGCTTCATCCAGGGCCTTGGCTAACCAGCTAATTCCATAGTGATATTTATGGCTTGTCTGTAAAAAAGAAAATGGTCTGAAATCCTGTGGCTGTTTGGTACCCATGTCTTTAATGTCTAACTGCTTATTCATTCTAAAAAGTGGGATTTAATAAGACAGTTATTGTATGTTATTTAAATACCAATTGATTATTAAAAACATCTTTATTTATAACTGCAAATTATAAAGTACTTGGGGAAGTGCAGCCAATCAAATCAGTGAACTGCCTGATGAATATCCTTTTCTAACCCCATCATTTTATATATAGAAAAGAGGTTGACTTATGCAGCAGGAATAAAACTAACTTAACTGCCTTTATGGGTCATTTCTTTCTTTGATGAATACTTGTAACTCCCTGTAACTGTAATAGGACCTTTGCTTTCCAACTGAGCAGAAAATAAACAGTCCTCACTGTAGGAGCTCTCCTGCCTTTTGGGGGGCTCTGAGCAGGGGTAAGCAGAGGATGAAATGTTCTCTGTTTTAATAATGCATGCCAAAAATACTCCTGAATAAGATCTCCTTTCCTTATTTCCTGGCAAATGCTGCCCAGAGGGTCCTGCCAGTGCCTAAAACAAAAAAAAACCTGTACTCCACTCCTTGGTAGTCCCACCAGAAAGCTGCACTGGTAATAGATGGATCTTCTCAAGACTTTTTTCATAGCTGTCTTTTAAGAATTTTCCCTCTAACATACATTCCTGGTCTTTGGTGGCTTTTTCACCTGAGAGAATAAAGATATGTTGCATGCTAGAAGAAATGAGACACGCTCATCCCATCCTCCCCTTCCCTTTGGTTTGGTTTTTTGATTTGTTTTAAATTCTTTTTTTCTCCTAGTTAAGCTATAAGATTAATGAAGGGTTGGAGGGAGTAAAAGATTTTTAAAAGGTATTTTTTCCCTGCCTCCTTTTCCAAATGCAAAGTGCAGCTGCTGATGCAGAGACAGGTTCTGCAGCTCCAGCAAGCACTCACAGCACAGCAGGCCTGACTCACAGCCAAGAAAGAGAAAATCTGATATGGTATTTATGTCTCTGTTTAGGGAAATTTACCCAAAACAAGGTGGTAGCTGAGAAAGGAGACAATGAAACAGGAGAGAGGAAACTTGTTCTTTAAGAAAATAAAAGAGAAAAGAAAAAGGAAGCCAGTTCAAGTGGGCTCCTAAATAAATAACGAACACTTTGAAATCCTGTATCCCGGTGGCTTTACAAATTAACTTTGCAAGGAAAATGGCTTGTTCTTCCTTTGTGAGCCTCATTAACACCTGAGGGTTAAACACCAAGGTGTATCAATCTCCAGCAGGGATCAATCAGCACAACTCCCCTAAAATCAGTGTAACTACACCCACTTACACAAGACCCAGGAACAGCACACACATCCCTGGGAGGAGTTAAAGTCAGGGCAAGCACCACAGCCTACTGCATCAATGTGGTTTTCTTCCCACAACTCTCTCTTTTTACCTTATTAATGCTTTTAACTTACTGATGCAATTTTCCAAGATGTGTTTTTATCCACCATTCCAAATTATTTACAATTAACAGATCTATTGACTCAATCATTGTTCTATTGTATCTTTTTCCCTTTTAGTGTAGCGAACAAAAATCCATTTCTAAACACGACAAGATCTTTAAAAAGATCTTCATTATATTTCAATGGCAATCTTGCTTTTGTTGAAAGAAAATACATCTGTTTATTAATTAAGAGGAATTTGCCTAGGTTAGTTCCACTGAACAAACACTTTGTTTTGCCACATGAGGCCAAATACTTTGAATTTTCCTGTGCTGTGGAGTGTAGCTCTGCTGTTACTGAACTGAATGCTCTGTAACTCACAGCAAAATTAAGAGTGGGCCAAGTCCTGCAGATTTTATGGACATCTCTGTAACCTTCCAAGTATTTCTAAGATACCCATTCACACCAGCAACTGAGCTCCAGATGAATCAGTTATTATGAATACTTGGCCTGTTAAACCTCCTTTTCTCTGCCCACAGTCAGTGAAAAAAAAATCTGTTATCATCTTGCACTTTGCTCAAAATTTCATGCTAACAAATTTCAGTCTGGCCAAACCCCCATTTTTTTTCCAAGTCGTTGGCATTTATATAGCATCATGTGAAATTGGTAGTATAGATCATTAATGTCATTTCCCATCTGTGCCACAGCACAAGGAAGGCTGGGGAGAGCCCTCAGCAGAGGTCTCACTGCATGGCTAACTTCCTTGGAGCGAGATGAGCGAGAGAATATCACCCCAAAAACTAATCCAAGTATCGTCTCAGGATTTTTGCAATGAAGAGAGAGAGTTTCTGCCCAAGTCCACCATGATCTGGTTGGTTTTGTCCTCATTTTGCTGAAAGAGGTTGGTGTCAGAATGAGCTGGAGCGTATTAGGAAAAAAATTTTTGCCGAAAGAATAATAAAGTACTGGAATGCTCTTCCCAGGGAGGTGGTGGATTCACCATCTCTGGGTGTGTTTAAAAAAAGACTGGCCATGGCACTGGGTGCTATAGTCTGGTTGAGGTGTGAGGGCATAGGTTGGACTCAATGATCTTAGAGGTCTCTTCCAACCTCATTATTCTGTGATTCTGTGATCCTGAGAGGCTGCTCATCCTGCCAGTAATGTGGCAGCTTTAACAGATCCCCAGAAAAAAAAAAAAAAAAGCACATTGTGCCTGGCAGCAGAGCCCTCATTCCAGCAGGGCTGTTGCTCTTGAAAGATGAGGCTCCAGCTAGAACAGGATTTGGACCTTGACCCCACGCCTGCATCCAGCCAGGCTGGCCTTCAGCAGTGCTGGAGGAGGGCAGGACTTAGAGCAGGGCTGGATTTTGTTAACTGTGCTCTGCCTGCAGGTTTGTGTGTGAGAAGGGCTCTGGGTGGGTTTCCATTGCTCCTCTGTGAGTCGGAGCAGCACAGTGTGGGGGGCTCTGCACAGGCCCCTTGTGCTCAGCCACTGATGCTCTGGCTGCTTTATGGGCCAGGCAAAGCCACCTGAGTGCTGGGGCAGGCGTTCAGATGTGCATTTTTGGACAGCTAACCCACACTTAAATGCCATTTACACCTATTAACAGCAGCACGGTGACATCTGGTACGGTAACTCTGGAGGGTTTTGTGAAGCAAAGAGTGAAATAACTTCAGCAAAAGGCAAATGCTGGAGTGTTCCCTTTTTTTTGTATTGAACATTCCTGTAGGCTCTCTGCTTGCTCTTTTCAGACAATGCTTTCTTGGCTGGCTGGATTATTGCATATCACCTCTCTAACCTGCTGTATTAATTTCCATTGACTGTGAAAAGAACTTGTCAAATAAGGAGGAAAAAGGAGGGGGGAGTCTTTTAATCCATAAGGCACAGTTCTTAAAAGCACCTTGTTGTGTAGTAGCTGCACACAAGTGAAGAATTTGTCAAGAATACAGGGCTGCTGCTAATTGTCTGAATAAATTACAGCTTTGTAGCCTGGAAGCCACAAATCATGTCATTGCAGCACTAAGCCATTCCTTTATGGAATTGGTCTTTTACAACCTGGAAAAAAACTTTTTAGAAAACTGCCCTGCAGTAAAAATTAGAGAGAGAAACTCTGTGTGTGTGTGTGTGTGTGTGTGTCCATGGGGATGTGAGCAGGGCAGCTCTGCAGTTCCCAGCCCTTCTCAGAGAGCAGGGCTCCCAGCCTGCTCACCTTCTACACCAAGCCACCTGAAGCTGCCAGAAAACAGGTGAAGCCCTTTGGAGTGCTGGAGAAATAAGCAGGACTAAGAGGATTTTTCTGTCCATGGAATGGTGGCTGGTGGTCACTTCTGCAGGATGGATGTCAGCTCATTCCTCCTTGGATCATTAGGACAATCCAGCCTTGAAAGAAAATATTATATATATATATATATATAACAAAGCACATGCTACAGTTTCATATGACACTATCACTTCATTGCAGAGGACTTGCAAAAAGCACTATTGATTATTTTACCCATTAAGATTTTTTTTTTTTTCCACAAGTGTGGATCAACAGGTTCATGTTGCCCTTGTAGTGCAGACACTTGGCCATTCTGGTATTTCCTTCCAGCTTTAGCTACAGTATCATAAAAAGGAATAAAGGATTTTTATTTTTTATTTCATTTTCTTCTGAAATATCTGGTTTCAGACTGTGGGCTGAGTCCTGCTCTCACTGTTGTCATTTGAAAGACTCCTACTGAGTTCAGCAGTCTTTGGATGCAGGCAAGTCCATGTGCAGTAATCCAGTGTGGCACGATCTTTAAAGGGGAGTTTAGTTCTGTGTAAGGAATGACTCCTCAAGATAATTCCCAGTTCATACTGTGAACTAGACAATAAAGTGGAAAGTGCTCCCTGGAATTTCCTTAAGGCAACCTGAAGCTGTGCTCAGGCTCTTTCCCAGTTTATTAGCAGTGTTTGGCAAAGTACCTCAGGCTTCTTTGCAGACCACAGTAATTGGTTACCAGACACTGGAGGACAAGCTGCCCGATAAAATTCAAAGTCTGCAGTGAGGCAGACAGGCATGATAACACAGCAATAAATCACAGCCATTGGGGCATATTCATGGGATGGCTGGCACAGGGGTTTCAATCAGAAGTCAAGAAGGCTCCATGTCATACTCCCCTTCATGGTCAAATCTCCTCCTGGATCCTCTCCAGGTGTCAGGTCAAAGGCAGCACTGAGGAACTAACTACACATGAAATGCCAGACAGGAGATGTGCTCAGACTTGTCCTACAGAGGATGCACTAAAAAAAAAGTAGTTATTATTATATACTTCAGGAAGTTTAGTTCCTAGACCAACTATCCATTAGTGCACTACATGAATAATTAATTGCAATCCTGGTACTTGCCTGGGATCATTCTCTGCACAACCCAAAGGTGACATGGAATAAACACACAGTGCTGATTCAGTAAGCTGAGGAAATGCTCAGCAAAGCTGATGAAAAGTCTCAAAGTTGTGAGTGGTCCCAAATCCTCGATACCTGCTTGGGGACAGGGGTTTTGCCCCAACAGCTGCTCTTCCCACACATATCCCTGTCCTTCCCTGTTTCAGTAACCTCCATGGGTAGGCTAGTCCATGTGCCAAAGGTAATTAATGAGAAGAAAGCCTTTCTTCTTCCAAAACCACAGCAAATCATTAGCTTTAATGCAGAACTCCTTGTTCAGTGGTACTGTTCATCAGGACAAGCTTTTCCATGCCAAAACTCATTCTAAAACAGTAATCCTGTCCCCAAATCTGGCAAATCATAGATTTCTCCATCACTGCTTGTTTATAGAGTTTCTTCCACCTTCCCTAGAAAAACTGGGTAGGCAAAATGCTGACATAGCTGATCTGGAATGAAGAGCAAATGTGATGGTTTTGACAGAAAGAGGCAGATGGCTGCATCCAAAAGGACCAGCCTCCTGTGTAGGGGTCACAAATTCATCTCCCATTCTCAGGTTCTGTAGTTCGACTTTCAAATCATGGGAAATTCTCTGTTTGAGAACAATCTCCAGGCACTTACAGACACTTTTGGATGTGCAGAGCAGCCCCTGGAGAACCCACGTGCCAACAGGCTCATTCCCTTTTATTGCTGAAATTACAGGAGGAGTTGAGCCTCGCCTCTGATGATGCCAATATTGTTTAATGTTCTGTATTATGGATTTACCTGAAGGTGAGTGATAGTCTGCTCAATTTATTGTGTGTTTTCTTTGATGTTCAATGTTTTCTTGATGTTAATCATCACAGCCCTTACATAAGGTATGGCTTCACAGGAAAGGAGCTCAGTGGGGGATATCTGCACCAAGGATTTGCACCCACCTGTGAGGTAGGCAGCTATATGGAGCCCTGAATGTAAGCAGGGTGTTGAAGCAAGGCCAGAGGAAGCCATGAAGATCCATGGTTCATGGTCCATGGGTCCTATAAGGTGAGAGAGCTGGGGAGATTCATCCTGGAGAAGAGAAGGCTCTGGGGAGACTTGATAGAACTTTCCAGTACCTAAAGGTGCTCCAAGAGAAAGGGGAAAAGACTTTGGATGAAGGCATGAAGACAGAGAACAAGCTTTCAATTGAAAGTGAGTAAGGTTAGATCAGATATTAGGAAGAAATTGCTCCCTGTGAGGGTGGGCAGGCCCTGGCACAGGGTGCCTGGGGAAGCTGTGGCTGCCCCTGGATCCCTGGAAGTGTCCAAGACCAGGTTGGACAGGGCTTGGAGCAGCCTGGGACAGTGAAAAATGTCACTGTCCATGGCAATTAGTTGCCAACACATTAATTTTAAGGTCCCTCCAACCCAAACCACCCTGTGTTTCTTGTGATTCTATGAACTTCCTATGCAGCCCTAAATGAATTCAGGTCTCTCCATACTCTTGTGCACCAGGGTGAGTTGCTGTGACACCATGTAGGGACACTGAACCCACACAACACTCCTACACCTTTGGGCATCTTTATCCCAGTTATGGAATTTTTCCTGTGGGATGTAATGGGACCTTTATCTCTGCTCTCAGTTTGGTGCAGTGCAAACTAATTCTTTTGGCAGATTTTTCCACTGTCAGTGGGGGTTTGTATGGTACATTATCAATGCTCCTCGCCCTGATGATGCATAGCACTAATCCATCATTAGAGCAAGAGTGTGCTCTGATGATGGATTAAAATAATTTATCATAAGAACAAGGGGCTATAATGTAACACCGTCAAAAGATGGCACCATGCAGAGACAAACAGATCAACGAGGAAATTCAGTAATGCTCATCCAATCAAGTGGATCTGCTGCCAAGAGACTCTTCTACAGCAAAAGTTTGGCAACCTGCAAAAATACCATTATTCTCCTTGCTGAAACAACTCCTTGCAGTGATTTAAGGATTCTCCTTCTTGAACAACGAAGGCAGCCCTCCCATTGCTAGCCACCCATTTTGGGACTGAATATTCCAGGTAAAATTACAGATCCTTTTTTGCCCTCTGCAAGTCCTAATTTTTCACATAATGAAATGCAAATATAACAGCTATTTAAGCTATTTAAGCCATCAGTCCAAAGTAGGTTTGCTGCAGGATGGTTAAGTGACTGAGAGAGGATTTAAAACTCAGGAGATGTGGTTATAGTCTTAGCTTTCTCTTGGAAGCACTACATCTGTAATTCAGCACTTCATTCCTGTCTAGTGCACATATGCTTAACTGTAGCCATATGTTTACGTGGATTCTTCCAAATTCTGTTAAATTAAGGATTAACTGAAACACCTATTTAAATGCCTTCCTGGACATAAGTTTATAGAATCTGGCCTAAAAGCAAACATTGTACTAAAGGTTTAAGAAAAACTCCAAAGAATCTCTTTCTCTGCCCATGGACAGCCATATTTTGAGCTGCTGCTAAGAAATGGGTTGTCAAAGGTCCTGTGTCAGGTGAAATGCAATAGAAAATGGATCTGCTGAAAGAACAGAACCAATAATTCACAGAATCATAGAATAAATCAGGTTGTAGAGGGCCTCGGGATGTCATTCACTATATTTCTGTCTGGAAACCTGATAGTATATGGATAAATAAAAAAAATAATAATAAAAACCAGAGTGATCTGAAACTTTCCTTGTGATTCCAGAGTATGTGCATCTAACGAAGGAGGCACTCCATAGAATGAATAAAAGTACCTCTGTGCAACATTGATTTTCCAGTCTGAATGACAGTGGTTGCCAGTCTTCCTATTACTGTAATTGCTGGCTAAATGAACTATAATTGTATTAAGTGGTAAGTCTGAAATATGTATGTACTGTAAAAAGGAGCTCAAGCATTGCAGGCATAAAAATTTGATTTGCAGTATTTGGAATAAGTTCTGGGGGGAGGTTGGTTTTACAGAAACTGGTGGGAGAAAGTGACTTAGAGGGGTCTGGGTTTGTGCAGGGGACACGGAGAAGGATGTCAACAGACACCATTTCACTCACCAAAAATTGAAATTACTTACATAATACTGAACAAAATCATGGTGGATTACACAGTGCTTAAGATTTTTGCTGCCTCTTTCTGCTTCTTTCACTGTTGC